>NW_022060061.1:1604061-1912497 GCF_007399415.2 Gopherus evgoodei
CTGATTCTTTGACATTTGCAAACCCATATTTAACACCATTCATTTCAATCATCTTCAACAAAATCCTAAATTCTCCTCCCCAGTCATTCTAGGAAAATAAAGCAATTGTTTGACCATGCTCATGCCAGTAGCTGTCAGAAAGGAGACCCGCAACTCACGTAAACTTTCTGTGTGATTCTGATCTAGGTTAATAAAAGTTAGAGACTGTAACAACCCAAAAGATCACCCTGCCCATCTGCCTGTACACAGAGATTGAGAAAACTCAGATTTTTAGTTCATTATGTAAACACAAATGAACATTAATATCAGGAATTCTGCATCATGAAACTTGGGTAAAAGTAGATGCTGTGCTTTAAGGAAATGTACGCAACACTATTTTAAATTCCACACATTAGTATTTTTCTTGTTTACTTTTAATTCCACATTTTGTGCATTAGCAGAGAGAGGTTGGGAACACATGAATCACTCCTCTTCACTTGGTCCCATCTTTGTCCCAAGGGGCTAGGGTGAGGGGTATGATGACGATTTGTTTACTTCTATTATTTCTGGTTTGTCAATTCTCCTGATGAGATTTCTAAATGACAGTAAATCTAATTCCCACCTTGGGATGGAGGCAGAGGCCATTTAGGTTACAACCTGGCCAATTTTCCCACTGGCTAAATCAGTATTTACACCATAAGGCCAGGAGGACAAAAATTTTCCCACAACGAAAGAACCAATATTATTAACAGCAACAATTTTTCATCTCTATAGAACTTTTCATCCAGCAGGAGCCCAAACTTTACCAACTGCAGGCCTGAACCTGCTCCCACTGAAGTCAAAAGTAGCAAGGTTGGGGCCTTTATACATACAAAGGTTACTTCAGAGATCACTTGTTGGGGGTGGAGCAGCAGCTACAGGGATTGAGAGAATTTCAGATTCTGACAACAGAACAACTACATTTTTTGACACCAAGAATCTCAAAGCAGATCCGAAGGGAGAGGTGTTTCCTCATACAGACAGGGGAGAAGTAAAAAAGGAAACCCAGGACTCACCTGTCTGGCTTTGGCAGCACCACTGCGTCCTGGTGGTGGAGGCGGTCTCGTGTTCTTGCTCATTTTTTTTTTCTCCCCCTCAGATTGAGCTGAAGAGAATCTGTGCATTATTAGGTCAGATAGAGCTAGATGGTTACAATGGGATCATTCAGGCACAGTCCCTGTGTTTCCGCTCCCTCACCCCATGGGCAGTTAGGCTAACCAACCTCATTCCTTCCTCCTCCTAATGCTTTCTTCTTCCCCTCCCCCTACTCAGCCGTCTGCCACCATCCCAATTTCCCACTCATACCACCTCCAATGCCCCTCTCTTCCCAAGAGGCCCCAACTCCCAGGAGCTCTTCCACAAATCCTCAACACAGCACACACACTTCCCAGATCCTTGCTTCCCTCTCAACCCAGGAGACACATAATGAACTATCCTCCCTGCCCCTAGTGGTCCCTCTCTCACGCTCCTTGAACTAGCCACATGCCCCCCACCCCCAGCAACCACATCCTGAAGTCCCACACAGCTCATTGTTCACTCCCCCATAAGCCTACTCCCCCCAACCCCAAGGCTTCTGCCACCCAGCAGACTACTCCCCAACCCAGAACCATCCCACCTCCTGACCCCTCCTCCTCAGCATGCTGCTCCCCCACCCCAATCCCCCCCACGTCCTGACCTCTCCCCCCAGCACCCTGCTCCCCCACTCCGATCCCTCCCACGTCCTGACCCTCCCCCCAGCTCCCTGCTCCCCCACCCCGATCCCCCCCACATCCTGACCCTCCCCCCCGCACCCTGCTCCCCCACCCTGATCCCCTCCAAGTCCTGACCCCTCCTCCAGCACTCTGCTCCCCCACCCCGATCCCCCCCACGTCCTGACCCCTCCCCCGGCACCCAGCTCCCCCACCCCGATCCCCCCTCGTCCTGACCCCTCCCCCGGCACCCTGCTCCCCCACCCCGATCCCCCCCATGTCCTGACCCCTCCCCCGGCACCCTGCTCCCCAACCCCCCCACCTCCTGACCCCTCCAACCAGCACCCTGCTCCCCCAACCCGACCCCCCCACCTCCTGACCCCTCCCCCAGCACCCTGCTCCCCCACCCCGATCCTCCCCACCTCCTGACCCCTCCCTCGGCACCCTGCTCCCTCACCCCGATCCCCCCCACCTCTTGACCCCTCCCTCGGCACCCTGCTCCCCGACCCCGATCCCCCCCATGTCCTGACCCCTCCCCCGGCACCCTGCTCCCCCAACCCGACCCCCCCACCTCCTGACCCCTCCCCCGGCACGCTGCTCCCCCACCCCGATCCCCCCTCGTCCTGACCCCTCCCCCGGCACCCTGCTCCCCCACCCCGATCCCCCCCACCTCCTGACCCCTTCCCCGGCACCCAGCTCCCCGACCCCGATCCCCATGTCCTGCCCCCCCAAGAGCCTTGCTCTCTCCCCCAGCAGAGGGCTCTCTTCGAGGACGCCCCGAGGGCAGGAGGCCCCATTCCCTCCTTATCCCCCCAACTCACTTCCTGCTTTGCCCAGGCAGCTGTCAACAACACGCCTTGCTTTACGGCCACCGGCACACCATTGTCGCAAAACCAGAGCCGCGATCGACTTGCTTTACGGCACCGGCTGATGGGAGCGGACTACATTTCCCAGAAGACAACGCAGGGAGGTAACAGAATCGCGCATGTGTAATAGTGGAGGAGGTGTGATCCAGAGAGGGGCGGGGCTAACAGACAAAGGCGGGAGGGCATTTGGAACCCTTAAAGGGAGGGCGTGGCTGAGAGGCAGAGCGGCAGACACCTGGGCTGGGCCCCGATTGGGGGCGGAGCTAAATGCCCTGAAGGGAGCTGAGGGCGGAGCCAAGGAAAGGGCGGGAGAAGTGTTGTTAGCAGGCGCTAGCGCGAGCCGCCCCGGGGACGGGCTGAGGCGATGCCGGCGCGAGCCCTGAGGCGAAGGGCGGGGCAGGGGGTGAGACTCAGGACGGGCGGGACCCCTGGTTGTGCTGAGGGGAGCGAGACCCCCTTCCTCCTGAGGTGACACCCCCCCCAGTGCCCTCCCCCACCTGCACCCCCTGCCGTCCCAGCGCTGGGCTCTCCCTTCCCCCCCCAGTGCCCTCCTCCCGCACCCCCTTACCCCCGCGCTGGGCTCCCCCCCAGTGCCCTCCTCCCGCACCCCCTTACCCCCGCGCTGGGCTCTCCCCCCCCCCAGTGCCTGCACCCCCTGCTGCCCCAGCGCTGGGCTCTCACCCCTCCAGTGCCCTCCCCCCGCACCCCCTTACCCCAGCGCTGGGCTCTCACCCCCCCCGTGCCCTCCCCCCGCACCCCCTTACCCCAGCGCTGGGCTCTCACCCCCCCCGTGCCCTCCCCCCGCACCCCCTTACCCCAGCGCTGGGCTCTCACCCCCCCTCAGTGCCCTCCCCCCGCACCCCCTTACCCCAGCGCTGGGCTCTCACCCCCCCCAGTGCCCTCCCCCCGCACCCCCTGCTGCCCCAGCGCTGGGCTCCCCCCGTGCCCTCCCCCCGCACCCCCTTACCCCAGCGCTGGGCTCTCACCCCCCCGTGCCCTCCCCCCGCACCCCCTGCTGCCCCAGCGCTGGGCTCTCACCCCCCCCGTGCCCTCCCCCCGCACCCCCTTACCCCAGCGCTGGGCTCTCACCCCCCCCGTGCCCTCCCCCCGCACCCCCTTACCCCAGCGCTGGGCTCTCACCCCCCCCGTGCCCTCCCCCCGCACCCCCTTACCCCAGCGCTGGGCTCTCACCCCCCCAGTGCCCTCCCCCCGCACCCCCTGCCGCCCCAGCGCTGGGCTCTCACCCCCCCAGTGCCCTCCCCCCGCACCCCCTTACCCCAGCGCTGGGCTCTCACCCCCCCCAGTGCCCTCCCCCCGCACCCCCTGCTGCCCCAGCGCTGGGCTCCCCCCGTGCCCTCCCCCCGCACCCCCTTACCCCAGCGCTGGGCTCTCACCCCCCCCGTGCCCTCCCCCCGCACCCCCTTACCCCAGCGCTGGGCTCTCACCCCCCCGTGCCCTCCCCCCGCACCCCCTTACCCCAGCGCTGGGCTCTCACCCCCCCAGTGCCCTCCCCCCGCACCCCCTGCCGCCCCAGCGCTGGGCTCTCACCCCCCCAGTGCCCTCCCCCCGCACCCCCTTACCCCAGCGCTGGGCTCTCACCCCCCCCCGTGCCCTCCCCCCGCACCCCCTTACCCCAGCGCTGGGCTCTCACCCCCCCAGTGCCCTCCCCCCGCACCCCCTGCCGCCCCAGCGCTGGGCTCTCACCCCCCCAGTGCCCTCCCCCCGCACCCCCTTACCCCAGCGCTGGGCTCTCCCCCTCAGTGCCCTCCCCCGCACCCCCTGCTGCCCTAGCCCTGGGCTCTCACCCCTCCCCAGTGCCCTCCCCCCCGCACCCTGTGCTGCCCCAGCCCTGGGCTCTCTCTTCCCCTGCACCGCTCTGCCACGCTAGCCCTGGGCTCTCCCTTCCCCCCCAGTGCCCTCCCCCACCTGCACCCCCTGCCGCCCTAGCGCTGGACTCACTCTCCCCCCCCAACCCCCTGCTGCCCTAGCCCTGCCCCCCCCCCGCCACCAGTGCTGACTCTGCCCGCTCCCCCCTCACCTCCAGCTAGTCTGGCACTGGCAAGGTCAGGGTAAGCAGTGGGGCTCCTGGGCCGCGCCTCAGCCCAGGGTCCCTCCAGCCAGGGCTCCCGCTTCCAGGACTGGCCGGGACCTGGGAGGGCAGAGCCAGGGGACTGCCCCAGCAGGGGGCTGAGGAGCTGGGGCAGGGTAGCCCCAGAGGGAGCGGAGCCCCCAAGAGTGGGACGCGGGCCCCGCACGGCAGCACCCCACCCTCTGTGGCCCTGCTTCTGGCTGCCCTGCCACAGTCCTTGGCCGCTTCACCCAGCCCCCACTGTGGTGCTGGGGGGCAGCTACGGGGCAGCCCCCAGTCTGAGTGTCCCCCGCTCGGAGCTTGCCCAGCCACAAGGTGCGGGCGCTGCTCCCCTGCGGCGTGAACCATAGAAGTCCCAGGGTGCCGCCCACACACAACATGCTGCTGCTGCTGCCAGGGCTGTCTCTAGGCTTTTGCTGCCCAAAGCAAAAAAAAAAAAAAGATGGCTGGGATGCCGCCCCTGAAAATGTGCCACCTCAAGCATGTGCTTGGTTTACTGGTGCCTAGAGCCAGTCCTGCCAACAGGCCAGCTCATCCGAAGGAAATGGGCCACTTCCGGCGATCCCGTCAGGAGATGTTGGTGTAACAGAGTGACGCCAAGATGCCACTATGTCACAACGAGATAGCGATGTGCTGGCAGAGATACCGTCACAATGTGCTGGCGAGAGCTGGCCGGGAAACGGATTTTCTGTCCCGTGACAAATTTAGAAATTCTGAGGAAAAAAGACCTGAACTGAGACAAAAGGCTAACATTTCAAAACAAAAGTCTAAATAAAATTATTGTTTTGGGTCCATTGAAAATGTTTGCTTTTGATGCATTTGAAATGTTTCAGTTTGATTTTGACTATTTTAAATAGATTTTACTGTACATTTTCAAAACCAAAACTGCTTTGAAATGAAAAATTGAAGCTTTCTCTTCTGAAAATGTCAAAACAGGATTTTTCTACGTTTTAAAAACTTTTTCCATTTTTTTTCAAAATATAATTTAGCCAAAATACAAAAATTGGTTTAGTTGAAATAGCATTTTTCCAATGGAAAACTGTTTTGACAAAAAAATTTCAGCCAGCTCTAGTGCTGGCACAATGTTGGCAGACCAGGCTGCCAGCTGGTGAGGAGGAGATGTGCCATTCACAGCGACATCACTACATTGCATCGGAGTAGCACAGTTTTCTCAATAGCAGGCTCATAATGCCAGAGTTCACTCTCAGCTGAAAAGTGATTTACCAGGAAGCTGGCCACTCTTAGAATAGAAAGAGCTGCAAAAAGAAGCAACTCATTGCCCATGCCTTCTGAGCTGATTAAATCCTGATTTCCTAGCTCGTTGGTAAAAGTGCAAGCAGATGAGGTGCTTGGCCTCTCTAATTGAGAACTTGAATATTTCAGTGTCAACTTTGTAAGGTGTCTAGATACTTTGATAATAGGTATAACAACATGTGGGCAAAATCTGTATCCGTGTAGCTGAATAACTTCATGCTGTCTTGCATGAGAAGACAAGGTGGGTGAGCTAATGCCTTTTTTTGGACCAACTTCTGTTGGTGAGAGAGACAAGCTTTTGAGCGACACAGAGCTCTTCTACAAGACTGCTGCAACAACACTACAGATACTTTGTCCATCCATAGCATTTGAGCAGATATGCCAGACAAAGGTATCTCCTGGAATTATGTACTAATAGTTTTAAAAATCCATAGTAAAATGTCAACAATTATGTTTAATGTGCTTTGCCTTGTATGAAATGACATACACCGAGACTTGTGTATCTTGAGCACTCTCATGTGTTTTCCCCCATCTAGATTTACCAAACCGTCAAGATGAATAAAAGGAAGAAAGAACCGTCAGGTAATAATAATGTAATACTAGGGCCTAGTTTGGTGCTACAAGTGGGTGTGAGATGCCACCACTCCCCCCACCCCCCCAACCTAGTAGAGTCCAGGGTGTATTGAAGCCCACTCTTTTCATGTACCTGGTGCTGGAGAATAATAAGAGGGCTTCATGTTTCTAAAACTGAATTGGCTCTTTAAGATAATTTTTTACAGAGATGATGTCTCCTCTAGCATTCAAACCATGCCTCGGCAAACTGTTTCCTGCTTGGTTCCTCCTCCAAACCTTTCCACTCTGCAAAATGTGTTTCTCCATCTAAGTTCCATGCAGGTTGCTACACTACTGAGAGGGATCTGGTTTCAAGGAGTTTCAGGAGAACACACACTCAATTTTAAACAACTGCACAATCTATTGTGAGCCACTGCTATCTCATTTTGGCACCTCACATGGGCAGATCTTACTTTGTGGGTGGAGCTTAGAAGAGTACCACCACCCACCGATGCCAGCTTCCTTCAGTCCCTGGGGGGTGCTCAGCCCCCATGCTCTGCTCCACCCCCACGCAGCCCCTTCCCTCAAACCCCCACTCCTGTCCCATCTCTTTCTGCCCCTGCCCCAGCCCAGGCCCTGCCCCCACCCCTTCTCCCAAGTCCCCATCCCCGCCCCACCCCTACCTGTCACGGAGTCACCGGGCGATGCTCTCTAACTGCTCCCCACCAAGCCAGTCAGGACTTTGGGGAGCCTCCTCTCCCTTGGAGCATACTTGTTCAGGGCAAAAAGCTCACACGTCTTCACCTCCTGGGTCTCTCCTTGGAGCATTCAGCATCCTCTGCCCCTCCGTGCGCTTCCCACAGCGAGCCCGCCTCAGTGGGGTCCTGGGGAAGCCACAGGGTCCTGCACCCTCACTTTGCAGTCAGACGTGACTCAGCCAGCCAGTAAAACAGAGGTTTATTCGATGACAGGAACAGGGTCTAAAACAGAGCTTGTAGATACAGCAAACCGGACCCCTCAGCTGGGTCCATTCTGGGGGACCAGTGAGCCAGACCCCCCACATCTGCCCTCCACTCCTTGACCCCAGCCAGCTCCAGACTAACAACCCCTCCCAGCCCCTCCTCTCTGCTCAGCTCCTTTCCTGGGCTAGGAGGTCACCTGATCCCTTTGTCTCCAACATCTTCAGCTGGCATCTTTGCAGAGCAGGGGCCCAGGCCATCAGTTGCTAGGAGACAGAGTGCCAGGCATTTAGGTGCACTGTTCCTTTGCTCTTCAGCAATCACATGCCCTTATCCCACCACCTAGATATTTAAGAACTGCATAGGGGACACTGAGGCACCAACACAGTATTCAGAGGAAACATCAAGAACATTCCCAGTTCGTCACACTACCGCACCTAGTTCTGTCCCCTCCCCAGAGCAAACTCCCCTCCCCCACCCCAGTGTTGGTGTCACTAGGCATAACCCTAGGTAACTCGGGAGGGTGGTAGACCACAAGTGTCAATGAAGCCCTCCTGTGGTAGGCCTCAATGAACCAATGTTCCTCCATGTTAAACACTTTGTGTAACCTAGTGTAACCTAATATGTTAAGAGCTGTAAAATGTAGTGTCAGCAGTTAGTTTTCTAATTGTAACAGCCAGTTCCCTGCTGTAACATACTGGAGCTAAATTGAAGCAAGTTTCAAGGTCGCTTTTAGATACAGTATACATGTCTCAGCAGCGGAGAGCGAGGAGGAAGGGGGAAGACAAAAGATTGAGTGAGAAAAGATACTGCAGCTGGATGGGAAAGAATGGGGGAGTGAGAGATCAGCTAGACACCAAGAAATAGTTCTCAGAAAGCAACTGGGATATAAAAGGAGGAAGCCACTTGTGTAGGGGTGCTGGATCTGAGGCATGCTAAGTCTCCCAGCACCGCTTTGAGATCTCAAATAAACTTTGCTTGCTTCTCCACCCTGGTGTGTTTATTGGCGCTACGCACTCTGGGCAACGAACCACTGTTGCTTGCCTCCGGCACCTCTGTGCCTGCAACACCAGTGCCTCCTGCATGCTGTGGAACAGCTGATGGCAGCGGGCAAGAGGCGCTGGGAGGGAGGGGGAGGAGTTGATTGGCAGGGCTGACAGGTGTGTGTGGCTGCTAAGCACCCACTAATTTTTTTGTGTGGGTGGTCTAGCCCTGGAGCACCCACAGCATCGGCGCCTATGCCACCACCTTTTCCCCTCCTTTTACCCTGCTGCTGTACAATACTTTGCACTTTTATAGCAAGTTTCATCTGAAGATCTCAAAGCATTTTACAGATATTACATTTACAACCCCTTTGTGTGGTAGATATCTATTATTATCCCTGTTTTGCAGATGAGGATATGGAAGCACTGAGATGTGCAGTAATTTGCTCGTAGCCTCACAAGGAGCCACTGACAAAGCAGGGAATAGCACCCAGACGGCTCCTCCAGTTCCTTTATAACACTTCCTCTCAGGTAGAGCTTAATTTGTAAAGAAAGAGGTGCCCAGGCTCAAACAATAACAATGGCATCCTCTGCACAGCATGACCTCACATGCACTGTACATGCAAGGTCACGCTTTGTATGCCGGTGACAGAAGAGGTAAAGCTCTGCTCTCAGGCGGTTTTGTTTTAATAAATATTTCATGAAGTTTCTCAGTAGTCCGCACTTAGAGACCCTGTCTATCAGGGAGCAAGCCCATTTTTTCTTGTTTGGGTACACAAGAATTCACTATTTGCATTGTGTGCTCCTGCTGTCTTTCTTGATTGCATTTGTTCTTACTCCATGGGATATCAGAAGGGAGTCTGGCCTGGTGCCTCTTAGTATAGTTGGTAATTAAGAAATAAAGTTGATGATTTTCAAGTGGGGCGCACAGTCTGCAGTTCTTTGGAAACAATCCTCATCTTTTTACCCTCATCTAACTGAAACGCACTTTGAAGAATCAGTAAATGCTGCATCTTTAAAAATCCAGCACAGCACGACAGTCCATTTAAAAAACACTCTAGAATCAATCACATCTGCGTAGGTTCTTTTAACTCTGATGGGGAATGTGGGAAACTGGTACTAGAGGGCTAGCAGCACTTGAACTTTCTATTCAAAGATCAGGTGGCCATGCATGCTTGCAAGAGCAAGCTTCCTGCCAATGCGTTGCAGTAAGGACCCAAAGGCAAAGCACCGGATTTTGCTCTCATTTACACTTAGGCTTGGAAGGATTAGATTTTTTTTCAGTAAATGCCTATTTCTTTGTAGTTTGCAGTGTTGTAGCTGAATTGGTCCCAGGATACACAAACTGATGAAAAAATATTTCCCTCAATAATAATCAGAAAGGCAAAGTAAGAAAAATGCTGCTTGAGAATTTATAAGAATTTGATCTATGGATATTTACTTTGTATATTTTGATAGGTGATGTTGCTAATTTGTGTTTTAACAGTTATAAAATTTTAATTTTAAAACTGTCTACTGTCATCAAATAATTGTCTGACCACCTCAGTTTCCTGCAACTGTGAACATTTAAATCGATAAAAATAGAAAAAAATACTTGAAATCCGTAACTTTGCACAATAGTTAAAATGTAAATAGATAAAAATAAAAATGCTTAAAAATAAACATTGATATCTATCAAAATTATGAAAAAATAAAAATCAAATTCCTCCAAACCTATTTACACTGTTGTAACTGCATTGACTTCAATAGAATTGCTCCTGCTTTACACCATTGTGTAAAAGAAGAATTGGGTCCAAGGAATGACACGACCAAACTCAGCTTAACCCTATGGATGATAATTTTTAGTTCTTACTGCTAAATTAGTTCAGTCTTAGCTTCCTTCCCTGAGTAGAACCTCTCTAATCTATTCAGAGATTGAGTTTTGTCAAATAATATGTTGTGGCATAATTATTATGTAGTTTGTGTTATGCAGCTTTCTGGTAGTTGGAGGATCACTAGAGAATTCCTGTTCCGCCTCTCTCAGCTGGCAGTGCTTACGGATTTACTCTATAAAGGAGACCTGGAATTTGACCACTGCATAATTAACTTTTAACACTGGCAACATACATAAGGCTTTCTTCCAAGATGCAGAGGGGGTTTCAGGATTCCTTGCTTAGCATTTGTTTTCCAGTCTGCCAAATCAGGTGTCCAAAGTGCAGCAAGAGGGAAAAAAGCCTGTAACCTCTTAAAATATCACCCATGGCTAATCTGCTTGCAACCTCAAGATGAAGACAAACATGATAAATGTATGTTTTATTGGTCATAAATCTATCCAACCCATATGTTTTATTTGTCCTCAGTAGATGAATAAAAGTACCAGCATCTTTATTTAAACTGATGTAAATACTGTACTGAACTGGCTAAGGCACCACTGCCCTCAACTGAGATCAGAAGTTCTCTGCTGTGTACTATAGGTCCTATATTGCTAACAGCTAAAGACGATCCCCCTTTAGCGCAAATGGTAGAAATGTGTGTTTCTGTAGCAGGAGGATATAAGATTCATCTTTGCTATTGTAATTATATGTAATTGAAAAGGAAAGAATAATATTATGTAAGCTCCTGATCACCATGATGTGCAGGATAGTAATTTCTGTGTGAAGTTCCTAGATGCTCAATTAATTATTACTCTCTCTATATAAAATAGGTTCCGGCAGCTAGCAAATATCTAATGTAGCTTACCTCAATTTTGCTAAATCTGGAAATCCCTGTGCCACATCATTAAGAGGATTGCTGGATACAGTTAAAGGGACTGATTCTTAGTTACAGTAAAGCCAATTTACACGCCTCTGGCAGTGTAAAAATGCTGCTTTACACCCCCTTTAAGGCACCTTAACACTGCAAGAGGGCTGCAAAGGGCCCATAGGATAACTATCAGATCCAAAATCATCTGTAGCATTTTATGTTGTCACAGATTGCATTAGAAATTTAGTGTTAGTTTGACATTTTTACGTAGCTGCAAAAATTAATGCAAAACCTGCACTAATGACCACTTGGCCAACTATATGATACCTTGAGCTTATTAAGTTTCTATTGATAGGGCTTGTGGGGTAATTGCCACAGCTCCCAAGCTACAATGTAACTGTATAAAATTGCACTCTTTTTCTGTTCTAGATGAGAGATGTAGTGTAATTATTCCTGGTGCATAGAAAATTATCAATTTGACTTTTTAATTATTTTTTTCCCTTAAAAGAAGGAAACAATGAACTCAATGTTTCCAAAACAAAAAGAAGCCTTAGGGAGAATTCCCACCTGACAGCAGAGAATAATTTTGAAATACCAGTACAACCTCAATCCAATGATTCCAAAAGAAAATCAAAACCAACCACGGCAGGAACAAAGCAGGAACGGTCAGAGAAAAGCCAGGAAAACACTGAAGCTTTGGCAGTAAACTTGCAAACAAGGTAATTTAATGAAGCACTGGAATCATCACACATCGGTTTCTTGGATGATAGAAGACAGAGATTTGGAGTAACAAAGGCAGTGGGGGAAGTTCTCCCTGTAGAGTGGGGTGAGTGGGATGAATATGGAGAAATACTCCCTTTTTCTGACTCCCTGCACGTTTAATTTTCACTGTCTTTGATCACTTGCGCAGAATTTCTTTCACATAAGATTTCTTTATAGGAGAATGTTCACTTGAAGCCTGAGAGCCAAATTCTGCAATTCTTTACTCAGGCAAAACCTAATAAGTCAAGAACTGCAAGATTTGTCCCTATGGATCTAATTTTTAGAGTTATTAACCATATATAATTCCAAATGAAGTTATAAAGTTGTGCTGGCTCAGCACCTCTGAAAATCAGGCCCTTTTACTGTATATGTGTGCTTCAGTTTTACTGGTGTATATTAATAATAATACTTTGTGCTTCAGTAGTGTCTTTCAGTTGAGAGTCTCAGAGTGTTTTACAGATAGTCTCACAGAATTCCTTTGAAATGGATCTATATTGTTATCCTCTTTTTACAGAAGGAAGAATGGGCACAGAATTATTACGATTTGCTCCAAGATAACATGGCAAGGCATTGGTAGAGCTGGAAATAGAATGCAGGGGCCCAGAATCTGTGCTCTAGCCTCTCCCTAGGGAATTTATTAATTTGTTAATTTACAGTTCCTAAATGTGCATGCTGTTGTGCTGTCTTTTTCTAACCAGCTCAAATGACGAAGAAAGAAAGACTACCTCTGAGCCGAAACAGTTAAGTCAGGCAAAGGAGTTTATTTCTCTTCCTTTATCTCAGGTAAGTCTGTTATAATGGTGTGATGCAAAACTAATATTAGCAATAAGTTGTGCTGTGGTTTGCTAGGTGCTGTCTAGACATGGCACAGCTGGATTTGATTCCGTTATGTAGCCGGATTTTCTGTGTGTACATATTATCTCCTACACCTCAAACTTGGATGCTTATGGTTTGTTGGCAGCAGCTTTACCAAAGCAACATGCATTGGAAAAAGGTTAACCTCATAGAGATGCTGCTTATGGACCACACATTCATCACAAGACCTAAATACATATTAATAATGTGCAACTAATATAATCCTCTGTTCTCTTGTAAAATAAAATAAATGTTAAAGTGTGTGAAATTATGTGAAACGCATTCTTTAAATTGTTCAGCTCTGTTTTCTATGTTCAGTCAAGTAGTCTTTGTGAGTTTAGATTCAGGCTTGACATGTTACTGGGTAGATTGAAATGGGTTGGTTTGCATTATTTAACTAGACAAGATTATAAACCCAGATACATTCATTCCCTTGATATCTTTCTAATCAATACTGAAAGTGTCTGATCTGAGGGAGCTTGGGTCAGAGTTGTTCAGAATGCTGTAATCCTTAGTACATTTGGTAATAACCACCCTTTACACTCATCAATATTGAACTTGGTTGTAGAATTCAGCAGAGAAGTTTGTGCCAGTCTTCGCAAAACCAAAGAAAGGTTTGACTAAAACACCTGAGAAAAATGATGGAGAAGCAGCAGGGTTTCATACAGAACAGGTACAGCACTTGATCATCAATTAACATGTTAGACAGCCCGACCAATGCATGTGCAGTTATATACAAGAGAACCTACAATTTACAGGCACCTCTTGTTGTTAGATGTTGGAGAACATTTAGCAAAATAATTCCTTCTGACTCTAAAATTTAAAGCACATTTTATTTCACATTAATAATTAAAGATGAACATATTCCATGCAACACAGTTCAATGGAACAGTGCCCAGGAATGAACCCCTTTGGTTTTTCCAAGAGTTTTGCCTCGATATGAAGAGAACGAAAACATTATGTATGAAATTTTCAAAAGCATCTAAGTGACTTAGGAGCCTAAATCCCTTCTTCAAAAGGCTCTTAGGGTTGAAAGCCCTTTCAATGAGACTTGGGCTTCTAAATGTCAAAGTTACTCTTGACTATAAGCCTTAGGCTTCTAAGTTACTCAGGCTAAGTCTACACTGAGGAGGGGGAAGTTGACCTAAGCTAAGCAACTTCAGCTACGCAAATAGCATAGCTGAAGTCGGCGTATCTTAGGTCAATTTACCTGGCTGTGAGGACGGCGGTGAGTCGACCGCTGCTGCGCCCCCGTCGACTCCACTTCCACCTCTCGCCACAGCTGAGTTCCAGAGTCGAAGGTAGAGCAATCGGAGATTGATTTTATTGTGTCTACACTAGACACGATAAATCAGTCCCCAATAGATCAACCACTACCAGCAGATCCAGCGGATAGTGTAGACATACCCTTAGGTACTTCTGAAAATGTTTCCTGATGTCGATAATATACAATAATTGACCAGCCAACAAGATATAATAAATCTTGGCTCTGCTTATTGTAGAACCATAAATATTAAGGATGGAAAAAAAGCCTGTTAAGTCCATCTGCTCTATTAGGCCTGTAAGATTGCTCTGCTGTCTCTTTTCTAGTGCTATGTCTTGTTCAATTTTAAATGACTCAGCGACAGGGTTTCCACTAGATCCCTTGAGAAATTATTCCACAGTGTAAGTGTCTCAGCAGAGGGGAACAACTACTATATATTCCCATGCAAATGAGAGTAATAAATCCAGGAAGACTAAAAAAGGAAAAGCTGTTCAGTGGGTGTATTTAAAAATCTTTCTGAATTCTGTGAACTGTGGCACAGTCTGCTGTTGGCAGAGGTTCTTGGGAGTTTCATCAGGCCTCAGAAAACTGTTCTGAAAGAGAGAGGACAAAGCCTCAGGCAGATCCTGGGCCAGTGTATATTAAACTCAGTGGAACTGTGCCAATTTACACCATCTGGGATTAGCCCCCACTACTTTGTCACATAACTTACATATAATTTTCACCTTTGTAAATATCCTCTGATTCAGTGCGCAGCTCCTATAAATTGCCTGGTAATTTTTTGTATAGACTGGAGTAGAGATCTATAGACTGGAAAATACTGAAGTTGTTTTATTATTTTCCTCCAAGACGGTAATGATGCACAAACTTCAGGAAATATTAGAGTCTAATCTCCAATGCACAGACAGCAATCTGGCATGTGAGTCCTCAGAAGCAGATATGCAGGAAGCAAAGTTCTCACCAGAGTCATTTCAGTTGATGGGGTCCAAAGTGCAAGAAGCTGGAGATATGGAAATTTCTCACTGTCAGAAATGTACTAGTGAAGGGCTGGATGTTAAAACTCAGAACGAGCAGAAGATTAAAAACATAAGCACCAAGACTGCTATGGTAGGTGATTCTCACAAAGGAACAGGGATAGCATTTAATTTACAAGAAGACAACTGTGACAAAAACACCTTCGTGGAACTTGTTCCCTTATTTCCAGATACTTTATGTCATGAGGATGCAGGCAGTCATGAAAACAGGAACCTGTCTCTAGGATCACTTGAATGCCCCATTGAAAAGGATGTGAGCTGTGGTATACTAACAGAATACAAAATTTCTAACAGAGGTAAAGGCAATCAAAATGAAGACCTGAATAGTTGTCTTGAGAATGTGGACCAAAAGATACCCACAGAGGATGAAATTGCCATAAAACTAGGCAACTTCGTTAAAGAAGAAGAAACTAAGAATGTGCATGGGGAAGTCATAGATCTGATGGATACAAGCATCAAGAGCAAAATGGAGAGCAACTTAATGAAACCTCAATTTTTAGTAGATTTAAACATCACTACAGATAAAGAAAAGAACAACTCATGCACAAGGGGCAGAGGTGAAGAGCAAAGCAGCAGTGACAAGGGAGCAGAGCAGAACAGTGCATTCAAAGATGACAAAACTGCAGAACAAAATAGCCTTCACAGCTGTGGCAAAATTGCAGAACACAGCGACCTGTGCAGCGCTGGTAAAATTGCAGATCGAAGCAGCTCAAAAAGCAGTGGCAAAACCACACAGCAGAGTAGCCCATGCATAAGAGCTGAAGTTATAGTAGAGCAAAGAGGCAGTTGCAAAGTTATAGAGCAAAGCAGCCCACAGACCAGTGGCAGAGTCTTGGAGCGAAAGAGCCTGCAAAGCACTGGTAAAGTTGCAGAGCAAAGCAGCCTTCACAACAGTGGCAGCGTCTCAGAGAAAATCAACAATGACAAAGACAGAGATACTTCTGGGAAAGATTTTCTTAGTAGTACTCAATCCATGATTGTTGATCTGAAGATGGATGTAGAGGTTACTGAATTAAAAAGCATACAAGCTACTGAAACAACCTGTCTATTCTGCATACAAACTGAAGGGTGTGGTCACTTAGAGTGCAACAACACCTCATTGCAAACAGCTTTTTACAATGGAGAGAGTTGTACAGGCAAAGAAGAGGCAGAAAAGAAGAGCAAGACATCTGAAGGCACCAGAGCAGAATTGGACCCAAATGCTTCAACTCCCTTGATTGATAATGGTTTTATATGTGAGAACAATCAAGAAGATTACATCACTTTGGAGTGGGGGAAGGAAAATGGAAGTGAGAAGGTGAGGCCTGGTAGGAAGCAGTCCCCATTTGGTATCTGTGACTCAAGACCTAATCCATTAGAAGTGAAACAGTCAAATACAGAGATTGTCACACAGGCAGCAACTCAAATTCCAGAGGCAGGAATAAAGTCTTCTCCCCTTTTGTTTGGCCTCTCGTTGAATGTAAAAAACAATGAAGAAATGGTCATTTGTGAGAAAAATAAAATGGACCCTGTTCCCATGGAAAATTATCTTTCCCCTACAGATGTTCTTGAGCAACTGGAAAGAGAAAAGGTGATAATCAATCATAAAAGAGAAACTGATGCTAATTCAGGTGTCTGGAAGTCTCTTTCTGCAGCAGATACAGGTTTGCCTAGTGGTGCACTGAGGGATCTTTCCCCAGTGGACCAAACCTCCTCACCTTGGGAAGATGCACTTTCTCTAGATCTAGAATTCTTGCCTGACAACCCGTTACAGACTGTCCTTGAAGATAACAGAGTTGAATTTCCACTAAAGCAGGTAAGCTCATTGTCAAGTTACAATAATGTTGAACATAAATACGCATTTTGGACTGAATTGGGCCCACCTAGCATACAAAGGAAAACTACATTCAAAATACACCTGGCCAAACACGGAGTTTTATATATAGATGCAAAATTTCTAGGCCCTTTTATGATCAGTTTACAGTGTACATTATGAGATTTTATTAGGTCTACCTCAGGCCCCAGTTCAGCAAAACACTTAAGCAAGTGCTTAACTTTGAGCATGTGAATAATTCCATTGGAAATCAGAGGGGCTCTTCCTGTGTTTTGTGACGATTTGGAGAATCTATTTACATCTTACAAATTCTGGTTGATTTAATCAAATTGCTGTGTAATTGAATGCCCAGGGAAGTCCGGTTGACCAAGTTTGTCTGCAGGGAAGGGGACAAGGGGTTTGAACAGTGGAACAAGGAAACAAAGAAACCAGGTGTTAATACTAGGAGGTAAAAACTCAGAGAGCCAGAAAGGAAGCTTCAGTAGGAGAGAAGAATGAAGGCTCATGCCTTCATACAGGTCCTTTCTGACTGAAGGACCAGCTGAGGAAGAAGGAAACTAGCTGCAGGAGAGAGATTCTGTGATTTAGAGGCAAAGTCGTGCAGGATGGGGACACCCTACAGGACTCTGACCGTATCCCAAAGAACACTCATGAGAAAACTGAGGCAAGGAATGGTGTGTAGGTGTTTTGTTATATGTATATCTGTTTAAATTGTGTTAGAAATCTTTGCAAAATCTGTCCAGTGTATGCTTCAACTATCGCATGTCCCTGAAAATGAGGGTGCCCACAGGGCTGTAACTCTGGGAAGGTTGTGTGTAAGCTATTGAGGAGTCTGGGGCGCTGGCACTAGTCACAGAGCCCGAGCAGTTATACCATGGGTCTCAAGTCTCAGAATAGAGGATCTACACCTGAGAAAATGCCTAGAAACCCAAAGCCAGAGGCAGTGCCTGGACTCTGCTCAGACTTAGGAAGCTTAAAAGCATGAGTCCAACATGGTGCCAGAAATAGGATTTTCGAGTTGCGGAAATGTTTGTGTAATATAGGGGTATACGTGTCCGACTTATGCAAAATTCGAGTTACGCAAGGCTTTCTGGAACTGAATGATTGTGTAAGTCGGGAGCGTCTATATTCTATTCTATATAGGTTTTTATACCATGCTCATCACCATAATATATGAGCACTGTCCAGTAGTACATTAAGCAACTTCTCTTGGTGTGTCAAATTAAATAGTTATACAGAGCATTTCTCTAAGTTTGTATTAACTTCCTCCCTCTCAGCCATTTTCTGTGGATAGTAATTGCAGTCCTTCCATCCCTGAAAGTGATCTGTATCCTGAAAGAGAACGACATCCAAAGACACCAGTCCCAATCATTAATATATCTTACTCAAACAAGCTGCAACCCAGGTAGGGAGACTTCCTACTGAGCAGTGTGAAACCTTATTTTCAATATGTTCCTTCCATTCATATTTTTGTGCTCTGGAGTAAGCAATATTGCATTTCACTAGTCCAGGACTGTACATATTAATCCTGACTACTGAAAATAGTATAATTATTTCAATTGATTTCTTTGGTACTAGGAACATTTCTGGCAAGAAGGAATAACAAGATTCAATTGTATTTCAAGCTATCATGGAAAGAATGAAAAGTGTGAGCTGACAGTAGTGGTGATTTTAGAGCTATACAGACATGCTCTATCATTGCCACTCTATATGATAAGTATCCATGTATAAATTTATGGGTACTAGCCTTCCATATTGGGGGGAGGAGGTGTGAGATGGCATTGTGGATTCACATTTAGAGGTGTACTCTACACATGGATTAGAGTTGTGCACAATCTGGAATTGGGAAATTACATTTTGTCTACCTAAAACTTCCCTTGCAATTTTAAATGGATCTAATATTCTTTACTTCCTGTCCTAAACTATTGCATAATATTGCTGAGGACTTCTCACTGCTTTGTTCCATACTTTTCTGGAGTGGGTGGACAAAGTCATTACTATAGTTCACAATCCTTTCAGATGAGTAATGTGTAGCAATATGAGATACTAGTTTCTGGCCAAATACCAAATATAGAGAACTTCTCATTATATAGGTAATACAGCTTTCTTCCTAGACCCTCATTCTGATTTTTCTCAAAACAAGAACATCTTTTTTTAAACTTATCTGGAGCTTGAAAAAATGGAAACTAGATATAGATTGTAGAAAAGTTACGTTGACCCAGCTATGTTGCTCACAGGTGTGAAAATCCACATTCCTGAGCGACGTAGTTACGCCAACCTAACCCCTAGTGTAGATAGACTTGGCTGATGGAAGAATTCTTCTGTCCACCTAGTTGCTACCTCTCAAGGATTAACTACAGCAAGAACCCCTTCTGTCACTGTAGTGAGTGTCTACACTGAAGTGCTACAACAGTGCAACTGCAGCAGGTAGCCAAAATATATAATGAGCCTGATTTTTGTTTACACTAAGGTCCTTTTACCCCTTCGGCAGTGTACAGAAGCTTAAAGTTGCATTTAGTCATATACTGTATAGGGGCCTTAGTATAAATGAGAATCAGGCCTAACGTTTTAGCTGAATGGGTATTGATGAGTTGGTGTTTAGGATTGTTTTGGTTCTTCTCTCCTTCCTTTTTTCATCAGGGTTGAGATGATGGAGGGAGGTTGTGATCCCACGAAAGAGGAAGATGCAACAGATGTTGTTTGTGGTCTGATTATTGAGCTCTCTAATCTCAAGTAAGAACATACTTCGGTATCAGGGATGGTACATGTAGAACTCTTCACCGCATGTGATTCTCTTGATTATTGACTGAAGGATAGGAGGATTGGTTTACTGTGCTTTATAATATAGACAGCTTCAGAGATTGTCTGTTTTAATGTCAAATGTCCAGGTCTTTGTATGCCCTGTAAGAGGTTGAATCCGCACATGACATGTGCACAGTTAGGTGGGCATAAGGGCAAGTAAAGTAAAGTAAAGTAGGGAGCACAGTAGAGGGACTCCTGCACTACTGACAGAACTACTGTGGGGCTATTGTATCACTCCTGTGTACCAGCAGGTTAAAACAACTGCTTACTGTGAAAGACTTTGCTTAAGATTACTTATGCCACAAACTTCCATTCACACTTGTGCAGGAGGTAACAGCCTTACTGCACACTCTGCTGCAAACCACACAAGGATTTGAAGGGTCAAAGTTTATGGCATTGTCTTTGCTAGGAAAAAAAAGATACTTTTTCAAAATCCTAGTGTACATACAGCAAATTGTAATTACCTAAGAACATAAGAATGGCTATACTGGGTCAGGCCAATGGTCTTCAGACAGTGGCCAATACCAAGTATTTCAGAGGGAATGAACAGAACAGAATTATCAGGCAATCCATCCCCTCTCAGCCATTCCCAGCTTCTGACAAACAGAGGCTAGGGACTATTCAGAGCATGGTTTTGCATCCCTGCCCATTCTGGCTGATAGCCATTGATGGACCTATCCTCCATGAACTTATCTAGTTCTTTTTTTTAACCCTGTTATACTCTTGGCCTTCATAACATCCTGTGGCAAAGAGTTCTACAAGTTGACTATGCATTGTGTGAAGAAATACTTCCTTATGTTTGTTTTAAACCTACTGCCTATTAATTTCATTGGGTGACTCCTAGTTCTTGTGTTATGAGTAAATAACACTTCCTTATTTACTTTCTCCACACCAGTCATGATTTTGTAGACCTCTATCATATCCCCCTTAGTCATCTCTCTTCCAAGCTCAGAAGTCCTAGTTGTCTTAATCTCTCCTCACGGAAGTTGTCCATACTCCTAAGGGGATGTTTCCCTTTTCTGCACCTTTTCCAATTGCAATGTATTTTTTGATATGGGGCAATCAGATCTGCACCCAGTATTCAAGATGTGGGATACCATAGATTTATATAGCGACAATATGATATTTTCTGTCTTATCATCTGTGCCTTTCCTAATTATTGCCAGCATTCTATTAGCTTTTTTTACTGCTGCTGCACATGGAGTTATCGTGGATAGTTCTCTGAAAACATCCGCTCAAAGATCTTTCTTTTTAACATGGGTTAGCTGATCAAAGTAAATCCTAATCTCTACTAGTTAGTTTTTTTAGTGTAGACTTTAGTCTACAGTCAGCTGCTAGCAGATAACATGTTAAACTACTTTTCCTGTCTTCATGATTTAAAACCTCCCACTCCTTTTATCATAGTGAAGATAGGCCTGAGAGGGGAAGGGATTTCATTTATTTAAGCTCCCTATTCAGGAATTTGAATTAAATAAATGCAAGTAAACAAACCATAAAATCTGAAGAGTTTTTTTATTTTTAGGCCCCTATTCATCTTTAACCAAATGAGCAAGCCCTTCCTCATGTACATGCTTAAGTGCTATGCTGAATGGGGCCTAATGCTTTAAGATGTTTTGCTTATTTGTACCCATTTAGGAGAAAAATCTCTTTCCCAAACCCATTTTTTCACTTAAAGGTGATCTGCAAGGGAAAGAAAAGCATTGTGTAAATTATAGAGCTTTCAGATTAATGAAGGAAAAATTAGTGATCTTTGAGTGGGTTTTTTTTAAAAGATATTTGGACTCTCATTCCTGCAGCTGTGAGGAGAGTTTATTGCTAATATGAAACACATCTTGTTTTCATTCTTTCTAGTCGACTGATAATGAACACGCACAGGGATCTGGAGTCTTTAAAGAGATTGAAGTACAGAAAAAGCAGACAATCCAGGAGGTTTATTGCTCATGCCCTGAAGGGAGCGACAAATACTCTGTACTAAGTAAAAAATGGAAGGCGCTCTAGGACTGTGCATCAAATCAGAGCTACATAGCAGCATTGCTGGGTTTAATAGTCAGAGGTTTTGTTCTGGTGTTGCTTTTACTCTCCTACATTTGGCATTTTGAACCTTATTCTTATTTACACTCAGGGCCCTTGACACCACTCTAGCCATGGTAAGGCTCCTTTTCACTGGCAGAATGTAGTAAATGAGGCTGAATTATAAATGAGACTAAGGCCCAGTGTCTTAGAACCAAATGCTTGCTGGCTACTGGCTGATTGCAGTACAGGAATATTCACTCATCTCCTGCCTCCCCAAAAGGCACGTATACAGATTTCAAAAAACAGTTGTATGCTCAAATTCTGGTTGTAAACCCTTGGTCTTTCCCTTCCAACCTTGTCCAGACTAGAGGTTAAAGGTGAAATGTTGAGCCATTCTAGCTACCATGTTTGAAAAAGTCTAGTGTAGACAAGGCAGCATATACATGCTAAACTGTTCAAGGTAAACCCTAATCTCCCCACTGAAGACTTCACCTCAGTCAGTTTAGCATGTGTTTGAAATCCCAGACTTTGGAAAATACCTTTCATCCACTTCTGTTATGGAGCTCTTGCAGAGCAGGCTTTCTTCATGTTTTCAGGGAAAACCAGAACTGAGGTGCTCTTTTCAGTCCTATGACCCAGCAACAGCCTGGATTTGTGCAGTATTATTCTGATATAAATTATGCAGAAAACATTGGCCCTTGAATAAAAAGTGAAACTGTTTTCCAGCTGTTTTTAATCTATATGGGATGGCAAACCTGAATGTTGATATTTATTTCTTTTCTTTCCTCTTTTCATTGTGTGCAATAAACAAAACAATACTAGTTGAACACAATCTTCATAATCCATGGATGAGTCTTCAAACATTTCAGTACTTCGTTATCTCTATAATATCATGCACCTTTTTTAAACAAAACATTAATACAGTTTTTTTTAAACTAGTGAAACAATTTTGAATAGAATGACAACCAAAAACTGGCAAAAAGAAATAAACTTTCAGAAATAACTGGCAAATATATGTATAACATATAAAACAATTTTCAAAGAAAATAAAGGCAGGAAGACTTGAGACTGAGGGAAAATCATTAGACACTCACCCACTTAACATTAGCTGGTAAATTAACCTTGTTACATAATGCCCCCTCAAACTCAAATAGGGGAACACCTAGCTTTTAAGAGCCATTTGATTGTTGTCTGAGCTTTCAGAAATGGCCAGAGTGCTCTGTTGGAGTCTTCAGTTAGGACTATTTTGTTGATATTCTCTCCCACTCTTCAACTGAATGACATAATTGCACAAAGAATGAGGCATCTCCCATCAGCTTCCTAGGTGCAAGTCTTACCTCTCCATAAACTGGAACATCCAGTGGAAGCCAAGGCAGGTATCCATCTTGGATAGAAAGGTAAAATGGTCCTGTAGAATGGTAGGCAAGTTAGTGATGCTGGGAGAATTCACCTCCATACTCTCCCCTTATTTCCATCTGGCTCTTGGAGCAAAGTGACAATCTGGCTCCCAGACCTCTCTCTTCACATAGCATGAGTAATGCAGGCAATCTCTTTGGCTTCCTCCATGCCACCCTCCTCTAGTATTGATGCATCTGTTGTTCCATCTGCCTGAAATGCCAGAGAAGGGACATCACCTGAGGCAGAGTTGGGAAGGTGAGGAAGAAGATGCCTCATTCTTTAGGAGATAAAAAAAATTAAGCACATGTAATTCTACACTCCTTTTCCCCCCCCCTCCCGTCAGAGGAACACATGTAATTATTGGGCTAAAGCCTGACCAATTTAGGACTTAACCTACATGAGAAAGTTGCATCAGTTGAACTAAAGTTTTTATTTTAAAAACTAGTTAAACTGGTGCAAACCCCTGTATGACACTGATTTTGGTTTAAGAGTATGTAACCTTTATGTTGAAATGTTCCCATAAAAATGAGGATGCAATAAAACCAAACTTAGTTTTCAGGTTCGAGCCTCTAGGTTGGTTAGAGAAAATTTATTTTGTAGAGGACCACAGGGAGACACTTGGAATGATACAACCAAACTATTTAAAGGGAAAATGATAAGGAAGCAGAATGCAATTACTAGTTACACAATATTGCAGTTATACTTCACCTCAAGGAAGGGATTGTATCAACAGGTGATCAGTCCACTGACTGAAGAGCCTTATAATCCTGGAACCTAATGATACCCTTCTGATGTTAATTGGAGCTCCTCTGCAATTTATCAAAAGGACTCCTTTTATACTCAATACTGATTAGCATTAAACTGATATTTACCATAATTTACCACCTTCTTATTGGCTCTTTACATTACCCATTATTTAAATTAACATCTGCATCAATGTCCTTCCCATTCTATCAATATAGGTAATATTTTAATAAAACATTAATTAAAAACCTTGCTTAAATCAGTTATAACCAAAACATAATGGTAACATAACCCTGGGTCACATCCTGCCAACTCTTACTTTCACATAGCACTCGGACTCCAATTTCTCTCTAACTGTCTCACACTAGTAGCTTCAATTCTCCTCTATACTTAGCCTAGTTTAGGCCCAAAATCTATTCTGACAAGGTGGCCAATGTAGTATGGTGGGTCCTGTGCTTTTCTTGGTGGGGGGCTAAAATGCCACCACTTGTCCCTGCTCTTGGGGCACTGAGGGCCCCACTAGTGGTCTGGCAAGGCAGTAAAGGAGGGAAGCAGGGGAGGGGTCTGGGTTTGCTCCTTACTCTGAGCCCCAGCCCCTCTCAACCCCTGTGGGGTCTTACCCTCTTCCCCCTTGTGTGGGGTACCTTCAGTCCTTAAACACTGGGGGAGGCTCTCCCTTATGCCGGCTTTCTGATCATCCAGGTCTCAGCACACCTCTAAACTCTAGTCCTCTCTTCTTCTCCCCTGACTGCCTGAAGCAGGGGATTTTATTAGATTGCTAACAGGGCCTTAATTGACTACAGATGCTCCAATTTAACCTGTAGCAACCCTCCCTAGTCTACAGGACCCATGCCTTAATTAGCCTAGGGCTTATATACTTCCCCTCGACCACTCTCCCACTGCTCCCTAGTCCTCCTGTATCATGCTATCTTGTACTTATTTCTTAACCCAAACCATCATATAGACCAGTGGTCCCGGGACCGTGGCGGCGGTGGGGCATCCGCCGAAATGCTGCCGAATTTCTGCAGCATTTTGGCGGCGACGCCTCTCGATGACGTCACTTGGCAAGCGGCGTCATCGAGAGGCATCGCCGCCGAAATGCCGCAGAAATTTGGCAGCATTTCGGCGGATGCTCCATTAAACCAATTCCTAAGCCTAACTAAAAACCACTTTTTAAACAGCTGAAACTTCCTTGTGTATACAAGGCCCTATTCAGTTTTTACTTAGGCAAACCCCAGAATCCTGCCACAGTAAAAGTCTGAGTAAGGATTTCTGAATTTGGTCCTCTATTTGGGAGTTTTAATCCTTTCATGGCTGCTTTATTAAAAAAAAAAGTTGCTGCGAGTTCTACTGTTGAAAAATTTATCATAATTATCAGCGACCTGGAGCAAAATAATTCTGAGTCAAGGCTTGTGACACACAGAAGTTGCATCACAGTAAGTCAGTTAAAAAAAAACACAATTTAGTTAATACTCTGTAAATCGCTATGGGGTCACTCATAATGATTTAGACATAGTAAATACTGATTTAGCTTGCTGCACCAGTTAATGTAGACTTGAACCAATTTAACTTGATGGAAACCGCTTTATTTTGGTTTAAGAATGGCTTATTTGGATTCAGCTTAAACCTGTCCTAACTGACTTAAGCTAAGCCAAAACAAACCTGGTTTAAACCAACATAAGGCTGTGTCTACACTACAGAGACTATACCAGCCTAGTTACGTCATAGGAGCACCACCTCCCCAAAGTTAGTTACATGACCTTCCAGGGAAGCCCCCGTTAACATAGCTGTATCTACAATTTTGCATGCGGACAAGCCCTCGGAGGTGCAAACTAAACTTCTATAAGCCAAGTTTAAACTGATATAGGAGTAGCCACACACAGAATTGCCCCAGTTTAACTAAATCAGTTTAATTTAAAATCATACCTTCAGTATTTAAATTGGTGCAACTGTGTAGCTCTGGCCTCAGTCATTATAAATTATAGCAGCCTCTCTTAGTCAACACTACCATCCAGTGGCCATTTCCTTCAACTTACAGCAACTGAAAAAAAAGAAATCCAAGCCTACCCTTTCTCACTAATATTAAAAGCATTTCCCTTGTCATAAAATGTGTGGCTCTATGAATTTTAGGTTTATTTTCTCCCAGTGGTTAAACCTGGAGACAAGCATCAGGATTCCTGGGTGATATTTCCAGCTATGGGGACGAGTGTGGTTTAGTAGTTAAAGGAGGAAGAAAGTAGGAGACGCTGTCCTACTCTCTCCTCCCAGCTCTGCTACTGATTCACTGGATAAACTTGAACAGTTCACTTTCACAGTATCTCTGTGTGCCTGAGATTCCGCATCTTTAAAATGGAGATAATATTTATCCATTTCAGAAGGGGATTGTGAGGATTCCTCAGATGAAAAGAGCAATAGAAGTGTAAAGTATTATTACATTAAACACCCGGAAAACTTTTTCCCAGAAAATTAACCGAGAAGCCCAGGGCCAAGCAATGAAAGGGATTAATTAACAAGTGTTTTTGCAGTAGGGAAGAAAAAGTCAACAAACTTACTCTGGATTTACATTGGTGAAACTGAATGTCAAGTCTGGTACTAAATATTTAATTCATGGATGTGTGGGTAGTAACACATTTCCATGATATTGTAACAATGTCCCAAAACATCCCCTCCTCCTAGGTAGAGAGGACAAAACCCCAGTGAACAACTCTCTGTGAAGTTGTTGGCTTATCCTAGTTTTATTGAAGTGTGAATTGAGGCAGAGAGCTGAAGTGGTTTGCCCAACAAGATTCCAGAGCTAGTTAGATCCTGTCTATACTGAAACTATAACCCAAGTCAGGGGGACAATTACAGGACAGTTGATCCCTGATTTGGCTGCAATGCCATTAAAATCTGTTTTGTAGACAGAGTCATAATCGGGCGAAAGCGAGGAATAAAATTGACGTCTGCTGCTGCTCTCAGTCCTGTGCGCTAGTCACAGTGCAATCCTCTCTTTTCTGGAAATTTCAGACATGGAGCTGTTATCACTGGAATGCATGCCTGAGTCCTGAACTTCCCACATATGTTCATGAGGTTGATAATGCTGAGGTTATTGACATTAAACATTTCTTACTTATGAGAGTTCAGCAGCAGGACTACTTTCAAATGTAAGTCGCACAGCGAGGTTCTCAGCAAAAAATATGGGAAATAAAACGTTACCTGAGCATGGAGTCCAGGAGCTGAAGCCTTTCCATTTTAAAAGTCATTTGGCAGGGGTGACATATCGTCCTTGTTCCCTTCAGAAGGGGCACTGGGAGGCCAAATCACCCGCTTTCCCACTGAATTCCTGGAGGAGCAGTTGTACACTGAGGTGTATCCTTTCTGGGTCAGAGGACAGAATCGTTTGGTGTGAGCCTTATCCTGTGTGGCCCCACACTGGGGGCAGATGTAATTACGCAGGATTGGACATTCCACCCGTCCCTTCTTGTCCTTTAAATTGTGTGTCATATAAATATTCCTTGACTCTCCATTGTGCTTGCAAAAAACACAGAGAGAATTTCCTGTCAGAGTCACTGGGGAAAAGTCTGTTCTGAATGTGGGACTGTCTACCTCATCTTCAGAGGCAGCAGTTACCTGCAAGTTGTCCCCTTTATTCTGTTGGTTTTGTATCTCTTCCACCACTTTTGCCAGCCCCAAATAGTCCTTCCACATGTCAAACATCTGAAAACCCTGCATCTTGTAACTCTCAGATGGCTCCCAGTCCCTCCCCTGAATGTGATGTACTTTTATTTTCTAAAAGGGCCATCAGAGGTCTCTCCAAAAGAGCCAATCACATCTTTGGAATCCTACCTGACACAGTCAGCCCCCTCCCCCATTTTCAGCCTGGAGCCAATGAGTCTGGTTGTTTTTTGTCTTGATGCTTTTTCATTTTAAAGGGTTATCTCAAAGAAAAGTTCTAAAAGATAACTGTCCTGCAACATTACCTTATCAGAAAACCTGGGGTTTAAAGTAACAGCAATCTGTAACTATGCAACTATGTAACTATGCTGAAATTGCAAGTAGTATTTCAAAGAGATTTTTTAATGGCAAATAGGACATGGGCTAAACATTTGATTGTAAATGCTGTTGCTTAAATTCCATTTCTGCTGATTTTCTCATCAAGTTCTTCTACTATTATTACCTTGACTTTTGCAATTCCCTTCTTTAAGGCCTTCCCCATTCCCAGCTCTCTACACTTCTTAGCACTGGACACCTTCATATATACAAAAAGTGGATCAGCCACACCACCAACTGCCTCTTTGAACACATGCTGACCAATATTGTCCATTGTTCACTTGTACTCCTCTATCTGTCTGTGGCCTGGGCTGCACTGGGAAATTGGGCACTACATCACTCAGTGATGTAAAAAATCCACTTTCTAAGCAAGACAATTAAACTGACCTAACCCCCAGTATAGACAGTGCTCAGTCGATGGGAAAATTCTCCTGTTGACCTAGCTACCACCTCCTGGTGGTGTGAACTGTATCTTCATTGAAGTGCTCCAGCAGCACTGCTGCAGCATCTTAAATACAGACGAGACCTTAATCTACCTCTCGTCTCACACTTGGATTGCAAACTCCTTGGGGCAGGGACCATCTTTTGGTTCTGTGTGTGTAAAACACCTACCACAATGAGGTCCTGTTCAATAACTAGGGCTCTTAGATGCTATGATAATAAAAATAAATAAAATAAACTTCCCTGACTCTCTATTTATATCAAGATCCAATTAAAAATTGCCTCCAAGGCTGCCGAACTTTTGTACCTCTGAACAAAAAGCTGTTATGATTTGATGTTTTGGTAATTAATGTCAATATTTCTATTGATCATAGATCTTTTAAAAAAACCTCTCCGCCCTGTTCTCATCTGATGTAAACTGTCATTACAGTCAGCTATAGGAGCTAAGCCAATGTATGCCAGGTTTGCCCCCCTAGCCCTCACTCCATTTTAGCAAGACTTGAATTTGGGGCCAAACTATTTTGGACAGTCTTTGTAAACTTGCATTCCCATTGTCAACTTTTACAGGGCCTAATCTTGCAGTCCTTACTCAAACAACAGGATTTTTGCTGAGTAAGGACACGTGTGATTGGGCCCATAATATTCATATTCTTCTATGAGTGCTTGCTCATATTGATTCCAATTAGGTGTGCGCGTGCCACGTGCACATTCGTCGGAAGATTTTTACCCTAGCAACACTCGATGGGTCGGCTGGGCGCCGGGGATCGAGGCCGTGTTGACTCCGTCATTGCGATGAGCTCCCTTGCCGTGGAGAAGGTCTCCGGCATAGAAGGGAGGGCAAGCTCAACCACAGCATGAGCCGGGGAGCTGTCAGGCACCGGACTCAACGGCCCTTGTGGGACCAGAATTGACGGTGCCGCGCTTGGCGGAGCCGCAATCTGTGGTGCCACAGTCGACGGTGCAGCGGCAGATGACGGTGCTGGACGAACCGTCTTGGAAGAGCGCTCTTTCCGTGGAGCTGAAGTTGGAGCACTATGTTGCTTCCCGGGTCTCAGGGACAGGGAGCGGTGCCGAGCAGATGTCGGTGCCAGTAAGGGTTGGTGCCGGGACTCCTTCTCGGTACCGGAGCGGTCCGGGGCCGAAGGGGTGCTCCTTACCAAAGCAGTCTGTTGGGTACTCGGTGCCGACGCTGCAGGGCTAAGTGCCGACTCCATGAGGAGCTGTTTCAATCGAAAGTCCCGTTCCTTCTTCGTCCTTGGTTTAAACGACTTGCAGATGCGGCACTTATCTGCCAGGTGGGATTCCCCTAGGCACTTGAGGCAGGAGTCATGGGGATTCCCCTATTGGCATCGGCTTCTGGCACGCCGAGCACGGTTTGAATCCCGGTGCCTTGGGCATGGGCCCGCACCAGGGTGGAGGAAAGGGGCTAATCCCTGATTCCCCCTTAAACTATATACACTAACTATAAAGACAACAACTAATACTAACTATAACTACAAGAACTCGAACTATACACACAGTAACAGCAAAGAATTACAAGTAGCTGGGGATGTGGAGATAGCAAAGTCGCGCTCCACAGTTCCAACGATCGTCACGGGTGGTAAGAAGGAACTGAAGGGCCGTTGGGTCGGCAGGGGTATATATCCAGCGCCATAACGGCGCCACTCCAGGGGACGCCCAGCCGACCCACCGAGTGTTGCTAGGGTAAAAATCTTCCGACGAATGTGCATGCGGCGTGCGCACACCTAATTGGAATGGATATGAGCAACACATCTCGAAGAACAACAGTTACAAAGGTGAGTAACCGTCTTTCCCCTTCTACCTAGCAAATGTTCTCTTGGCTTTTCATACCCAAACATCTAAGTACTGGAATTCATCAGTTGAAATCTATCCACTGCAACAATGAGGGAACCACAGCAGATTTCCGTCTTATTAGAATTGATTTTCAAGCTCCAGGAGACCTGGTTATAAAAATTGCTTTTCAGGGAACAACTGAAATACTTTTCAGTATGCTCAGGTCCCCTTTGCAAAATAACTAAATAACAGATGTATAGGGTGAAATCCTGACCACAGACAGAACTCAGTTTTCTGCTCTAACCACTAGACATGCTCCCTGCCATTAAATGGTGATTCGCCATTTTTGGTTTCAAATTTATGGTCTGACTGACAGGATTGATGAAACTGCAGCCAATTCTGCTAGGATTATCAGCCAAAATCTCAAGAATAATATTAACTTTTCAGCCAATGCTTCACAAAACATCTGCCACCTCCAGTCTCACTGTTTTAATGTTTCAGTTCATACTTGTAAATGAAGATCTTTGTAAGATATACAGTGCTGTCTACATGTATCTGAAACACCAAGGAGAGAAAAGGATTATTTAGGATAGCCCGAGGAGCTGTGACATAAATAATAAAAGGAAATTTAAGATGAATATCTGAAAATACAAGTCCTAATGGTAAAATTAGTAGAATGATCTCCTCGAGAAAAGAAGAAGTATCTATCTATCCTGTTTTCCATGCTCATCACTGTAGTTTCTGGTGTCTATCTAAGCCCTGTTGCTCAAGTCTTTTAAAACTACACAAAGCACTTGACAATAGCCTGCAGAGGCTACACTAATTGATATACAGACTAGCTGAAGAAAAAAACTAATAGGTCTTTTATATTTAAATTCTATGATGATTGAAGTTAATGGGAGATGCAGGCATCTTTGAAAATCAATCCACTATTCATTGTTTTTTAAAAGTTATTATTTACTTCACAAGGACTTTGAAATTCTCCAGCCTTTGCCTTGTATTCCTATATTGCATTTAGATGGGCATTTCCTGAAAGGTCCTTAGCATTCCCAATGAAGTGATGTCCCATCCCTTTGTCAGCAAAAGGTCAGAAGACAAGGTCATTCCCATGTGATGTGTCCATTCCAATCACAGTTGCATTCATTGATCAGTGAGTTTTTCCTTCAACAACACAACCCACCGACAGCAATGAATGTTGATTGTGACTTTTCGGGCTTGTAAGAATCTGTCTGCAAGCACCACAGGAACAGAGTTGGGGCACTGAGATTAAGCATATATAACATCTTCATGCATAATTAGCAGGATGATCTCAAAGAACTTTAATTAATTAATTAATTAAACCTCACAACCTCCTGTATAGGAAGGGCAGTATTATTCCTATTTATAGCTAGGGAAACGGAGACACTACTCACTGATTTTATTCCAGAATAATTTGTTCTGCTTTAGACGTACACTAAGTATTCTAGCATAAAATTACTTTTATTCTGGAACAGAGTCTCCATACAGGGAGCTATCCTGCAATAAGCAGAGTACCTTATTTCACAATAGCTGTTCTGTCAATTTCCCTGTGTAGTCAAGCCCCTTGTCTAGACAAGGCCTTGGTGGCAGACATATGAGCAAGAGGAACAGTCAGCTAACTCTGTTTGACTTTAGCCCAAGAATGTGCATTCTGAATGCCTGACACTAGCTGAGCTGTGATAGCCACACAAGTTGTAAGCAACTGTGCAGTTTAGAACAGGAACTGTCTTCAGGGGCAGACATACTTTACCAGGGGTGGCCAACCTGTGGCTCCAGAGCCACATGCGGCTCTTCAGAAGTTAATATGCAGCTCCTCGTATAGGCACCGACTCGGGGGCTGGAGCTACAGGTGCCAACTTTCCAGTGGGCCAGAGGGTGCTCACTGCTCAACCCCTGGCTCTGCCACAGGCCCTGCCCCCACTCCACCCCTTCCCACCCCTGACCCTGCAGTGCCCTCGCTCCTCCCTCTCTCCCCCCAGCCTCCTGCACACCAAGAAACAGCTGATCAGGAGGTGCAGGGAGGGAAGTGCCGGGAGTGGGGGGGGGGAACTGATGGAGGACTGCTGGGGGATGTGTTACTGTGGCTCTTTGACAATGTACATTGGTAAATTCTGGCTCCTTCTCGGGCTCAGGTTGGCCACCCCGTACTTTACCCTTTGGGAAAGGCATTGTGGATTTATGATTAGGGAAGGGGATTTTGAATAAGGAGTCCTGAGCTATTCCACAAGAGCTAGTCTACTCATTTTCCCTTAGAGACAAGCCCTAGGAGTTAAAGGTCTGATATTAGATTAAGATAACTAACTCAATGTAATTAACACCTTCCAACCAGGACAAAGGAATTGTCTATTAGAATGTGCTGATCTGTTTGAGTGAAAACCTTGGGGGAGACCTGGTTTTAAACCCAAATCCTTCAATTCAGCTGCTGCTACTCAGGCCGCAGGGTACACTCAACGGTCGATGGTTTAACCTTATTGAGAAAACTCACCGACAGCGTTGAATGTTCACTGAAACCTTTGCATCTTTGTAGTTTAGGCCACATGCATTGCTGGACATTTTGAGTCTTGGTACACAACAGACAGCTTTGCCTTCCTTCTGTTATTTCCCCGTTTCCTACGTCTGGTCCAATCCCAAATACAGCTGCCATCGTTATTCTTCGTTCATTCTGCTCCAACCATGTCTCTTGACTCCTTAAATACACATGTAGCTTCCATATCTCTAACTTGCTTCTCCTCACCTGCAGGACTGCTCAATTCCATGTATATTTCTGGCCTTGTCTCATCCTATATTCCTCCCCACTCGTTACATTCCATTCAAGCTACCCTTCTCACTGCTCCTTTTTGGTATGTCCACACAGCAAAGAAAACTCCATGGCTGGCCTGTGCCAACTGACTTGGGCTCGCAGGGCTCAGGCTGTTTCATTGCTGTGTAGACTTCTAGGCTCAGCCCTGAAGGTGTCACAGAGCCCAGGCTCTAGCCCAAGCCCAGAAGTCTAAATGGCAATGAAACAGCCCCACACTCTGATCCCCGCAAACCCGAGTCAGCACAGGCCAGCTGTGAGCTTTTCTTTGCTGTTTAGATATACTCTTGGGCCTGGTCTCCTTTGCCAACTTCCTCTATTCCACCCATATACCCAGAGTAGCCTTCCCACTAATATAGCAACCTCTCCATTAAACCCCACTGAGTTTATGAAACAGTAGCCAAGTATGCCCATGTGTGTTCTGTCTTACGTTGCTCAGTTTGGTTTTCCTGCTTTTGGAGCCTGATCTCATAAACACTGCCTGCACATAGAACTTACCACCACAAGCAGCCCATTGAAGTCAAGGCTACCCACAGTAGTAAATATTTGTAGGGAGGGACAAGTCCTTCTGGAGCAGGGACTTATTATCTACTATTCCCTGACTTGACTCTATAGAGCCATAAGCATTTACAACACTACATACATGGTTATTAATAATAATAGTTCAGTTTAGCTCATTCATCCCAAGTTTCCCATCCTCTCCCTATTAGGGGGTTCTTTCTTGTGTGGTTCTATGCTAACGGATGCACTAGAAAAGCACAGAGAAAGAAATCAACTAGATTAGAATAGAAAGAGAAATAGAGATTAGATTAACAGACTAAATCGCAATACTAATCTATTGCACAGGGTTGCCACCACATGATGATGTGCAGCAGGCCTGATGTGCACAGTGTTGCACGATCCTATTTATTTGCCTGAAAGCTCTTCTGGGCTACTCATTTAGGATAGGCTGGTGGAAATTGATATCAATTCTTCTTTAGAACTAGTCAGAACAAAGCACCGCAGAGGTCACCACAGACAGTGGAAGGTATACTTACAGAAGGGAACTCCCCAGGTTTGCCACCTTTGTGAGCACGTCCAGTAGGCCACACTTGTATTACAACATTTCATGAAAACACAACAGCAAGTGGCAGCAAGATGTCATCACTTTGCAGCCCTAGAGATCTCCCCCTGCCCCGCAATGACCCTGCCTGCCCACCCAGTCATTCTTACCTTGGCAGATGTGACAAGATCTCGAGTTGAGGTGGCATGGCTGCAACAATTAATGTTACTAGCCCTCCTGGAACCCTTTGTCTTCATATCTGACCATCTGCTATGAACAACAGACAGATCCAGCACAAAGCTTTTTAGAGATCAGGGCCAGGAATTTTCAGGAGAGGACTCTTGCCTGTGGACTTCCCTAATGGAGAGGAGTTTGTGTCTTGCTTACATTAGCACAGCGATTCTCAGCATTGGGGGCCTGGCTCCTGAGGGGGTCCGCAAACCCTTTCAGGGGGTTACGGGGCCCTGGGGCTAAAACCCAGAGCCTTAGTCTCAGCACCTCCCTTGGGGCTGAAGCCAGGAGCCGTGGGGTTGAAGCCCCGATCCCTGGTGCCCCTGCAGAGCTGAAGCTGGGAGCAGCAGGGCTGAATTTTGGACCCCCAGTACTTCCCACAGGGCAGAAACCCTGAGCCCATGGGCAGAGCTGGGGGGACATGGGGATGTAGCCTCCTCCCTGAAACTACAGTGCAAGAGCAGGGTAGTCCCGGGGCAGCTCCACCTCCTTCTCTCCCCACGCCCTGGCCAGGTTGGAAGGAAGGGCCAAGCAGTGCAGGCAGCCTTGTTCTCTTGGCTCCTGCTGTTGCAGGGGGTTGAAGATTCTCCTAAGCTCCCAGCCCCCTTTGCTCACGGAGCCAGTAAGAGCCGCCTGGGCGGGGGACCCAGCTCTGTGGCTGGCAGAGCCCTTGGGGAACAGGGATCTGCAGGGCAGCCCTCCCACCACACAGCCTCTAGCTACCCCCCTCCCTGCACCCTGAGGTGTTTTCAAACATTTTGAGCTGAGCATCCCACTTCTGAGTTATAATTTTTGGTTGCACCCCTGCCCCTCACCCACAACCCAGGCTGAGTGGCCTGCTGAGGTGAGTCAGGGTGGAGGTGGTGCTCCCTCCCCAGATCCCACCATGCGGAGCTGGCTCGAGCCCTGTCGGCTCCTGCCCACCCAAAATAGAAGTCAAGCTACATCTATGCCTGAGCCCCACCCTTCCCAGAGCTCTGAGTCCCCTCCGTTCCCCGCTGGGCCCTGGAGTTTTCATAGCTTGTTGCAGGAGGGCTCAGAAAGAAAAAGATTGAGAACCCCTGCATTAGAGCATAGCGGAGGGCACCTCTTTACACAGCCCTCACCTCAGTACCATTGTATGATGACTTCCTCTGACTCAACGAATTGTGCCCCAATATACAGTATAGACAAGCACAGAGAAACTCAGGCTTGGTCCGCAACAGCTGTCCCCTACCCCCCAGCAGTCAGCCAGGCACAGAGCTCACGGCTGGAGCTCCTGCCCCTCAGTCACACTGGGGTGACAGCCCCAGATCCAAGCCCTGGACAGGACTCAATTTCACAGCGCAGTCTACCAACTCTTCTTGTCAATTTCAGGACCCCAGCTGGGAGTCCCTGGCTGCTGTTCTGAAGCTGAGGCTACCAGAAAATTGACAAGAAAGGCTGGTAGGCTCCCTGCTATGAAATTGAGCCCTGCACCAGACTCACAGCTTGGGGTGTCCCCCCGTGGTGGGTGGGGGACTCCAGCTGTGAGCCCTATGCAGCTGTCAGTGACCCACAATGCCCCAGTTCAGTTGGTGCCGTGCAAGTGCTCCTGTGAGGGCATGCACCATTGGCAGAAGGAGGGTAGTGTAGACACCAACAGCCAATTGAATTACTGCTGTGGCTGTAGGTCGACCTAAATTAGTTGACCTAGTTTTGTAGTGTAGACAAGCCCTCTGTAACCAGACAGCAATGATATTATTTTATAACGCTCATATTTGCCCCTTAGATACTGCGGCGAGGGGCCAACTTGAGAGAGACAGATCTGAAGTGCATACCATAGTGGGTAGAGGCTTCAGCACCAATTCAACACCTTGTCCATCCTGACTGCATCTGGCTTTGGGTTCCCCTTCTACAAGGAGAAGGATGATTGAGGAGCTTGCAGATATGAAACTCACTGCTGGGCAGAGACAACCGGTGCCTGTCGATAAGAGGGGAGCAGAGTGAGGGCAGCTGGCTTCAGCACTGTTACTGCAAATCAGCAGGGGGAGCGGGGGCGCGATGTGACCCTGCATCACACTCCCCCCCCCCACACACACACATGTCGTCTCTGGCTGGCCCCCTCCGTACAGTAGATCTTGAGTTTCTTCTTGGGAATTCCGGCAATGCTAGGCTTCATGCTCCTGACATCAACACCTCAGCAGATGGCATTCCATGCTGTTCCATTCCCGGCACACAACAGAAGTCTGATGAGACAGGCTAATACTAGATAGAGCAATATGTCCCTAGTGAGAAAAGGCCTTCCTGCCTTAATCACTCTGATGAATTTCCTTCTCTGGAGACTCACATCTATTTCTGAAGAGTTTATGATTTCCTATAAGGGAAAAAAAATCCCATTTCTAGCCCTCTGGTTGTGCAGAAAATCTTCCAAACACAAACCCATACCAACTTGTCTGAATCTACAGCGGGTAACAGCATGATGAGTGAAGTCTGAAGTGTCCCATTCATCTCAATGAGGTGTTGATGACAAAGCTTAACGTTGAGGATTTAAAGAACAATTTTAGAGGCCATTAAAGTCATTTAATTATTTCACTGCTGATCAATTTTGCAGAAATACTATTGCCACAGGCAAGAATGTAGACAACCTGTTACAATCAAGTTAAATGTGTTAACCGGTGTACATTGGTGTTATATGGGGTATTCAGTTGAATGAAACTAAACTCTCAGTCTCAGCTGAGCCAGCTCAATTGTAAAAAGGACCTTTTTTCCTAGTCTAAGGGCTGAATCGTTGATCTGCGTGAGGAAACTGACCAGTGTAGCTATAGCAGAACAATTATACCAGTGACTGTAGCTATGTGGTGTTATACTGGCATAGTTATAGTGGCATAATTATTTCACTGTAGCTATGCAAGTCAATTTCTCCATGTAGACATACCCCAACCAAGGCCCAAAATGCTAGTCAAGCCAAGATTAGAGTTTTAAAAGTGGATATTAGACAGAACTAAATAAAATGACTGTAACAACTCACAATTAAGGTCTTGGCTTCACTAAGAAATGATTAATATGACACCTTACACATGTTAAAATCCTAGTGAACACAAGGCAAGTTGTAGTCTGAACAAGTGCTAGCTGGTCAAGGAAAAACTTCTTCCCCATAGCTATAAGGTGCATCTTCACTAGGGAAAAAGTGTGTTCTTAACTAGTGTAAAATAGCACATGGTAATGAACATGAGATAAAATCCTAGTGAAGACAGACAATGTATAGTTTTAACACAAGGTCAAAGTAAGCCGTAGGCATCCCCATAATCTTTACCTTGATCTGTTAACCCACATATCTGTGCCTCACTTTACCTTTCTGTGAAACAGCTGTTATCCATACCTAGCTCATAGAAGGGTTACAGTATGAGATTAATTTAACTGACATCTGTTATGCTCTTTGAGATCCACAGATGAAAGACGCCAGACTGGAGGAGTATTATCCTACTTCCCTTGCTCAACTTATTTGCACAGTAGAAACGTATGCTGTTTAAGGGTCCAATTCTGCACGCTCCTGAGGTCGCTCAGCTCCTGCTGAAGTCACTGAGAGCTGATGGCCACTCAGCAACATCAGGCAACCCATGACTCTAAAAGAATTTGTTTGTGCATTACTTTATCAGTACCAGCAGGTGGCAGTGCAGCCCAGCCATCCCTTCCTATTGATAGCAGCAGCAGATCAGGCTGAACCTATCAGGGGAAATCTGTCTCTAGCAATATTTTTGTATCCATTCAGAAAAATGTTCCTGATTAAGAGAATTTAAAAGGACTAGAAATTACTTTGTGCAGCCAGTAGGTGTGCAGGGTTGAGAGTTTTAAACAACTTTTTATTTAATATTAAATATATATGGAGAGAGAGCCTTTCAACTTGAAAAATTCCAGTATGCTTTACAAAAACAGAAGGCCCCATACTGTTCTTACCTACACAGGAGCAAAAAAGCCAGTGGAATTGGCTAGGGATAAGTTCAGATACCACTGTAATGAGCAGGGTATAAAAACGTAGGTTAGATAGAATACAATACATTAGATAGAAGCCGCAGTTATGCAATATGCTTCTCTCAGCCTCCGGAAATCCCTTCCCAGACATACTGCAGAGTTGGGGTACTGTGGGTCAGGAGGGAATATGTCATGAGGGGGGTGGGCAGCGGCTACTTGACAGGGCATGCTCCCAGAGCATAGCAAATTTCCCAGGGGAAATCTGCACAAGGGTTAATGTTGCTTCAGCCGCTGGTGGAACTAGACAATGCTGCACCAGGTACCTGTGCATGCTTTTAGGACCACGTTCTTTAGGATCTGTAGCCAAGTTGGCGGGTGGGATGGCATAGAAGGGCACCATATCGCAGCAGATGCCAGAGGCATTCTGCCTGGAGGACAGAGGCCATACCTCCAGAAGGGGCACTGGAGGAACAGTTCCAGGGATCATCCACTGGAACAACAGCCTTAAAATACGCATCCCCTTTGACTGCCATGCAGTGCAGAAAGGGGCTGGGCCGTACCCTGCCATCCTCCTGACTTGGGAGTGTCTAGCACTGCGGTGCATGCTAAGACGCCATGGAATGGACACTTGTATTCATGGAGTGCAACCACCAGGAGTATGGCCACAGTAGGAACTGTGCTTCCTGCATCCCGCTCGTAAACAAGGAGTCAGAATCTGTGTCTTTACGCAAAACCTAAAACACCGGGCCTGATCCTCAGCTCTTGTAAAACAAATGAACAGAGGAGCTATGCTGATTTGACCCAGCTGAGGATCTAGCCCTTCAAATACCCTTGTAAAGTACAAACAGGTCACATTCTGCCCTCACTGGGTGTCTTCCTTGAAGTGAGTGGGATTAAATGGACTCTGGCCATTTAGAATACATCCACCAGCTCTTCTTTTTCTTTTGAATTTTGTTGCACACTCTGATTTCTTTTAAAATTCTAGCTCTGCTCTTTCCATTCCTTCTTACTGTGGAGATGTCTTGGTTGCAATATGTCAGAGGAAACCATGGCATTATATTAACAATACGCAAAGATGTTCAAAAAGTCTCTCTCTCTTTTTTTTTGCTGGCACAGGCATCTTCTTCCCCCTCCCCTTCAAGCCATGTGACAGGTTCTGTGCAACTGCTTCCATACATTTCAACCAGATCCAGTGTGTTGCATATTTAATGCAGCCCTTGCCTGCCTCTGGCAATCTCTTTACATGAGACCCTCCAGGTATTACCCAGCAACACTGACACAGCCTTCAGCTTCCCTTACATTAGTCAAACGTGGTGTGTACATGCACAGTGTGGAAAACACCCTTCCATTTCAGGCGGTTCTAGGGGTTTCTTTTCAGACCACTTTGTTGCCTCATGCAGGGGTGGATTATGGGGAGCCGTGGCCCCTAGATCTAGTGCAAACTTAGGCCCCACTATGTCCCCTCCAGAATCCCACAGGAAACGGAGTTATGAGCATAATTCACAAAATGGCATTTGATGAAAGTCTGGCCTCATCGAAGTCAACGGGAGTTTTGCCATTGACTTCAGCAGGGTCAGTATTTCACCCTACATTGATAGGCTTTACGTAAAAGTGATAGATGATAAATCCACAAAACGGTTTATATACAAATGACAGATAGATACCCATGGAGCTTTATGGTTCAGGGTGGAGTGTAGCTTAGAGAGGAGCCGGAGATGGCTATTCCCTACACAGCAACACCTCTTTTCAGTCCCACTGGAATGATCATGCTCTTTCAGCTCCCTTGTGCTGACAAACCTTTCCCCTCATGGCTAGAAATATTTAGGGGCCAGCAGCAAGCTCATGGTGGATTTGACTGACCAGGGGCAGCTCTGTGTATTTTGCCACCCCAAGCACGGCAGTCAGGGAGCCTTCGGTGGCGTTTCTGCGGGAAGTCCGCCGGTCCCGCGGATTCAGCGGTGGTCCTGCGGGTGATCTGCTGGTCCTGTGCCTTCGGCATATCTGCCGCCAAATTGCCACCAAAGGCTCCCTGACTGCTGCCCTCACAGCAACTGGCATGCCACCCCCACACACACACACCCCAGCTTGCTGCCCCAGGCACATGCTTGCTGCGCTGGTGCCTTGAGCCGCCTCTGTGACTGACTGCAGATACTAGGCCCTGGTCATAGAGGAAAGGGTGTATGTGGAGGGTGGGGGAAGCAGGGCGCTGGTTAAGGGGTGTGTGTGTCTCTCTGGTAGGGATTCACTGGATCCTGGATGCTGTCTGCATTGATTTAGGGGTAGCACTTAGCTCTGATCAATTGATCTGTTGCTCCCTGGCCCATCCTTCATCCACGCCCACTGCTGCTGCTCTGAACTTTCCAGTAATCACAACTGATGCCAAGTGATGATGGCTGGGCTTGGCGTTGAAGAGAAACAAATCTCTGCAAATATATGTTCCCATGGCTAATTTTGGGGGGAAAGGGATGAGTGTCTTTCCAGATTCTCCTCCATTTACTGTCCCATCATCAGACTAAAAAGCCTGAGTCACATCCTTCCTGTTTTCCATGACAGGTAAATGTAGATGGCTCAGTACTGCTTCTGAGTCAGCTGGAGATTAAGGGACGCGCGGGACAAGGAACAATGCAGAGCTCAGCAGAGACCATGTGTGAGCTCACAGTGATCCCAGCCCCTGTCAAGCCAGCATATGAGCTACCTGGATTCCTAACCAGTTTGGGTAGGGCAGTGGAAATAACCTTCTTACCTTCCTGAGGGACTGCAGTGATGAGATGATATAGGCCCAAAGTGAAACAACAGCCTCTACGTGTCCAAATGAACTTGCGTCATGTGTCTTTTAGAAGGCAAAGAAAAAGTATCACTGCAATAAAGAAACAACAATATCTATGTAATAAGCATTGCAGTTACTGTTGGCGTTCTCCCTCTCTCTCTCCCTCCACAGTATCCTATCAAGGAACTGTATTGTTCCAGGAATGTTGGCTTAGGGAGGAGCCTGGTCCAGTGATTAGAGCAAGGGACTCCGAGTTAGTTCTTGTGGATTCTGTACCTGGCTCTACCATTGCTTACCTGTGGACAAGTCCCTCCACCTCTCTGTGCCACAGTTCCCCCATTCTATAAAATGGGGGTGGTCATACTGATCTACCTCTGGAGGCGGGTCAGTGTGTGTTCATTCATTTTTGTAAAGGGTTTTGAGATCCTCATAGGAAAGGAACAATGGACCCACAAAATATATAAAGTATCTATCAAGGTGCAGTTTGAAAGCAGTGTCCTCAGACAGGCATGGGAAGGAGTAGCTACTGGCCAGACTGGGTCAGATCAAAGGTCCATCTAGCCCAGTATCCTGTCTTCCGACAGTGGCCAATGCCAAGTGTCCCGGAGGGAATGAACAGAACAGGGAATCATCAAGTGATCCATCCCTTGTCACCCATTCTCAGCTTCTGGCTAACAGAGGTTAGGGACACCATCCTTGCCCATCCTGGATGATAGCCACCTATCCTCCATTTATTTATCTAGTTCTTTTTTGAACCCTGTTATAGTCTTGGCCTTCACAACATCCTGTGGCAAAGAGTTCCACCGGTTGACTGTGCGTTGCGTGAAGAAACACTTCCTTGTGTTTGTTTTAAACCTGCTGCCTATTAATGCCATTTGGCGAAATGTTAGTGCTCTTTTGTCATTCACAGTACTTCCATCTCAGAAATGTAGGCTCTGGAGGAACTGGGAGGTCCCTTAGGGCAGGTCGACACTTCAAAAGCTGCAGCAGCACAGCTACCAAAGCTGTAGTGCTTTAGTGAGGATGCTCCTATGCCAACGGGAGAGCTTCTCCTCTCTGTGTAGTTAATCCACCTCCGTGAGAGGCAGTAGCTGTGTCAACAGGAGCAGCTTTCCCACTGAAACAGAGCTGTCCACAGTGGGGGTTAGACCGGTACAACTACGTCACTCAGAGGTGTGGATTTTTCACACCCGAGTGCCTTAGTTATACTGATGTAAGTTTGCAGTAAAGACCTGGCTTTAGGGCATGTCTGCACTGCAGTTAGGCACCCGTGGCTGTCTTGTGCTGACTCAGGCTTCAGGGCTGTTTAATTGCAATGTAAACTTCCCAGCTTAGGCTGCAGCCCAAGCTCTGGGATCCTCCTACCTTGCAGGGTTCTAGAGCCCGGGCTGCAGCCTGAACCCAGAAGTTTACACCGCATTTAAACAGCCCTGCAGCCCAAGCCCCATGAGCCCGAGTCACCTGGCCCAGGCCAGTCGCGGGTTTTGAACTGCAGTGTAGACGTATGCTCAGAGCCAAAGGAGCAGCTTCCTATCACTGCCACAGGGTTTCTAGCTGAGAGGGCCATGGCCTCTGGACTAGCTGTGAGCTCCTCCAGCATTCCTGCACCATTCCCTGCAAAACTTCCTGCTGAGAGAAGATGGAAGTGGAGAGCAGGGACATCCCTGCACAGCTGGCGCTCCGACATTATTCTCTACAGCACCACTCCTGGGAATGGAGTCGCTGCGAGTTTTATTTAGGTTCTTGTGCTGTGCTCATCTCTGTAGCATCTAAGTGCCAGCTCCCCACAGCCAGCACCCTGCTGCGCTGTCCACTTCTGTGCCTTCTGCTGGGAGAGGCTGGGATTGCAGTAGGCGGGAGCACCCCTTAGAGCCATCATTCAGATATTACCTGCTGCTGGGAGTGGCTCGGTCTCAAATGGCTGTGATCACAGAGCCAGCGCTCCTGTTCCATGCACTGCAGTGAATATCCCATCAGGCTGTAAGGGGGAAAGATGTCTTTCGTTTGAGAGTATTGTGGACAAGAGTTGCTTAACTATTTATTCATCTAAGCACATTCTATGTTTGTATTCAAGTCCTAGTGCTCCAGTTAAAGTTCCTTATGTACCTGTATATGTCTTTCTATAAAGGAGATTATGGAGATGGAAGGCAGGAGAAGTCCAGAAGGGACACAAAGGAATGTCAAAGAAAAATCAAAAGGAAGATAAAAGGGATGCCCGTGGCCTTTCATGCAAGGGCTCCACTCCTCAGCAGACAGCTGTGTTCACTTCACACTAGACAGTCCACCAGAAATGAATGAGAAGGGATAAGTGCCTGGGAGATTTGCAGGAGTTTGTCTAGACACAGGCTGCCTGCTGCAGTGAGCCACTGCATTTAAACAGTCAGCAACCTTTTCACGTTGCTCATTTTTAAATGCTCTTATATAGGATTTCCTTCCCCACCCTGATCCCTGCCATGCACCCTTCACACACACACACACACACACACACACACACACACACACACACACACACACACACACACACACACACACACACACACCCTCTCAGCATCTCTCTTCTTGAGCCAAGGGAGTGCAGTCTCAATAAATCCAATAACCTTGGGAGATTTTCTTACAGAGGAGGGATTATACAGTGAGACCCACATTATTCCCCCATAGCAGATATTGTCAGTAGGTTCTTCGGATACATTGTGTGAGGCGGTATGGGGGTGCTAATTCAAGCATCATATTAAATTCATGAGGGCTTAGAGAATTAAGGGAGTGCGTCCTTTCTGATCCACCCTCCCTCAGCTGACAAAAGAGAGAAAAGAAATCCCTGAGCCTGTGGGGCCAGAAATAATTTGGCCCCCGGGCAGATGAGGTCTGCAGGGAAGGAACAATATCAAAATAAAACTCGTGCTCAGTTCTGCCTGTGGTGATAACAATGTAAATCCTGCGGCATTACCCTGAATTTACACTGGTGTAGCTAAGAGCCCCAGTTTCTGTAACACCTGAGATAACTCAAAGGATTTTAAAGAACATTTAAATTTACTTTTCTCCCTTTTGGCAGTTTGTTTACTTGTTTGCACTTCACTCAGTTAGAGATGGTGCTAATAAGCTAGTTGGTTTCACTTTCTTGTCAGTTTCAGTCTGTTTCTCCTACTACACCATACATCAATATATCATTGAGTTTTGGATCTCAGCAATTCAGGGAACAATTTAAACTGATAATACTAACAGTTTCCAATGATTTTTTTAAAATGTCATATGGCATTGAGCCAGATTCTCCTTTCAGACCCATGCAGTTCCATGGAAGCCAGTAGGGTTGTGCAAAGTGTAACTGACAAAAGGATTTGTCTCAGTAACTTACCAAAAAAAAAAAAATGTACACCCCCCCTTACAAAAATAATCCTTCTTTTATAGTTTCATAGGCATTGCTGTCTAGTGCTTAAAAGGGACAAGGTAGACAACTAGGGTCCTGTATTATAAACCCAGATTTGAGAGGAAGCGGATAGGGCAGGGAGCTGGGAGTTTGAACACTTTATAGCTGGAATGTAGTCAGTCAAATTCATATTAGGCTGTGTCTGCACTACAGACATAGCGGTGGTAGCTATGTCGGCGGGAGAGCGTTTTTTCACACCCCTCAGAGACAAAAGTTTTGCCGACAAAAGTGCTAGTGTAGACATAGCCTTAGAAACAAGGGGCATGTTTGTAACAAGGAAGGGGATTAGCCATTGAAACAAAGTACCAGGGTAGTGGCAGATTCTCCATCTCTTGAAGTCTTCAGATCAAGACTCGATGCCTTCCTGGAAGATATGTTTTAGCCAAACACAAGTTACTGGGTTTAATACAGAAGTAACCGGATGAAATTCTGTGGCCTGTGTTATATTAGATAAGCTAATGGACCCTCTGGCCTTAAACACTACTGTTCTATATACTCTGGTAGGGTATGTGGTCTAGTGGTTACAGCAAGAGAGGACAGGGAATCAGGACTCTTGAGTTCTGTTCCTGACCCTGCTGCTGACTTCTCGTGTGATCTTGAGGCAAACCTCTGTTTCTGTGTCTTCAAAATGTGGATGTTAATATTTTACTTGCCTACCTCACCGGGAAACTTAATTAAAGAATGTTCATAATGTGCTGTGAGATCTTTGGATAGAAGGTGCTTTGAAATACAAAGAAGTTGCCTCAGCCTGGCACTGGCAAATTAATACCAAGGGAAGAAAAGCCAGCATCCTATTCAGATAACCTACACGTAGGTCTTTGTTAATTTTGCAGATGGGTCTGTGCATGTGTGTGAATATGTGGGAATGCGGAGGCATAACTGTCGCTTATTACATAGCTTATCAGCGTCTCCTTGTTAGGCTGGGATCCCCCTGCCCTTTTGTTGTCTCCCTCTGTTGTCTCCTGTCCTCCCGTGTGTTTTCTGACCTTGTGTCGGCTAACACGCAGGTAAAATCCAAGTGAAGACAAAGTAGTTTGCAGTTCTCACACGAGGTCAAGGTGAAGACTCCATGGGAACCTAGAACACATTTTTCTTCCTAGTGAAGACAAGGCTTTAGATCAGGGGTAGGCAACCTCTGGCACGAGTGCCGAAGGCGGCACGCGAGCTGATTTTTAGTGGCACTCACACTGCCCAGGTCCTCTGCATTTTAATTTAATTTTAACTGAAGCTTCTTAAACATTTTGAAACCTTATTTACTTTACATATAACAATAGTTTAGTTCTCTATTATAGACTTATAGAACAAAACCTTCTAAAAACATTAAAATGTATGACTGGCACGCGAAACCTTCAATTAGAGTGAATCAACTTGGTACACGAGACTTCTGAAAGGTTGCCGACCCCTGCTTTAGACAGTAAACTCTTCAGCTCAAGGACATCTTTTGTGTGGCACCTAGCACAATGGGCACTCCCACACTACAAATAATCATACTCAACATGTATGCCTGCATGAGCGGGACAGGCAAGCTACCCTCCCTATGATTCCTACTCCCCAGCCCTGCTATCACAGGCTCTGAATCTTGGTCTCATGATACCAGATCAAAGACTGGGTGGAACTAATTGCAAGAAACAACATAATGCCTTCTCTCCAGCAATGACAATACATTGCACATGGGGCCAGCTCCAGGCCACAGCGCGCCAAGCGCGTGCTTGGGGTGGCACGCCCCGGGGGGCGCTCTGCCGGTTGCTGGGAGGGCGGCAGGCGGCTCCGGTGGACCTCCCGCAGACACGCCTGCGGCAGCTCCACCGGAGCCGCAGGACCATCGGACCCTCCGCAGGAACGCCTGCGGGAGGTCCACTGGAGCCGTGGGACCAGCGAGCGGCAGAGCGCCCCCCGCAGCGTGCCGCTGTGCTTGGGGCGGCGAAATTGCTAGAGCCGGCCCTGATTGCACACCCCCTTCTCCAAATAAGCTGGAGGCAAAAAGAAACCTCCTTGTCATGGCCCAGTCTCTCCCTCCCTCCTGATTGTGTCTCCTGAATGTATAAGGTGATTGGGAATGACACCACCTGTGCACTAATTTAAACTAGGATTAAAGACAATCTAAAATCCACCTGATAGTGATTTAAAAAACCTAAGAACAAGCTACATTTTGGTTGGACAGGCCGCCATTTTAAAATCAAACTCCCCCATCCCTCCTTCTCTGCTTTGATAATGCAAAGATGCAATCAGTTCCCCAGCCACTGACTTTTGGAGCCACAGCTTTGAAGCTCAGTGTCCTGTCTGTTTCCTTTTAATACCTCCATGATGATTTACTCCCCCATCCCTGTGATCTTCTCCCTGGCAGTGACGGGAGGGGCCACGGCACGGCATTATGGCAGGTTTTTTCAGAGCACCATCTGAATTAAGAGGTGGTGATTTGGGAGACAGGTTATTGTGAGACAGTCAGATTAATCTGCAGGGGGGCCCGGGGCCCTGCTGGGATTTTCCTATCATGCTGATAGCCATCCCTATTAATTTATTCAGCTCTGACAGCAAATTAGAAAGAAAGTAAGGAGCTTAGGGAAGGCATCCAGCTCGGTGCCCCAATTACATACAGGTCCCTATTCCAGCCAGCACTGACATGGTGAGAAAAGCTCTGGAGCTGGAGGAATTCATGTCTGGGTTCCAGGTTAGGGAGCAGGTAATAGCTGGATGTAGAATGACAGTGCTGACATTCGTCTCGTCGTGTAGGCTTGCATCTCCCAGCTTTTCTTGTCCCTTCGCATCCCAGAATGTTGCCCTATTGTCCTGTTTCAGGAACTCTAAAATCAGACCCTCCCGCATCACCCCTGGCAGCTTTCCTGGACTGCTGCCATGTCGTCGTTATCTACTGCAAACTTCCCCCTTCAACCCATCCAAAATGCTCCCAACAAAATCAGTATCCCCTCTCACTGCTCTGATCCCGAACTGCAACAGTTTCCTTTATAACTCAGTTCCCGCCGATAGCTCAGATCTCCCATTTTCTCCACTCTAGTTTCACAGGTGGGAAAACTGAAGCGTAGAAAGAGACACAGCGAGTCAGTGGCAATCAGGAAAGGCACCCAGAACCATTTCCATGTTGATCTGCTCCACTGTGTGTCTGAACTGTCATCCAGGGGATTATGTTTATTATCTGTGTCTGTGCTAAGCTACTAGGGGCCAGGGCCGATGTCTCCTTGTATGTTCTGTGGATTGCCAAATGCGTTGTCTGTTTTTAATTATTGGGCATGTAATGTTGGTACTTGGGTGCCTAGTATCATGAGTAGAACTGGGTGTCCTGAATTATGTCACATTTGACAATTGGACCCACTGGGCCTGATTCTTCTTTCCGTTCCACCATAGTAGGCAGTGTCATCGCACAGGTGTAACAAAGAGCAGAATTTGGCCCTCAATGTACAAACTGCTCTTGCTATTATTGAGCAGAGCTAAAGGTACAATGCACCTATGCTGCAATTAGTTGCTCCACACACAGGACAATTCATTCTAGTTCCTTGTTTCACTCTCTGTTTCCTTAATCCCTGCCAGGCACATGTTGTAAGAACATAAGAATGGTCATACTGGGTCAGACAAATGGTCCATCTAGCCCAGTATCCTCTCTTCCGACAGTGGCCAGTGCCAGATGCTTCCAAGGGAATGAACAGAACCAGACAATCATCAAGTGATCAATCCACTGTTGTCCAGTCCCAGCATCTGGCATTCAGAGGCCCGAGGCACCCAGAGGATGGGGCTGCATCCCCAACCATCTTGGCCAATAGCCATGGATGAACCTATCCTCCATGAATGATCCACTTAAGTTTTGGTCTTCACGACATCCTCTGGCAAGGAGTTCCACAGGTTGACTATGTTGTGTGAAGAACTTCCTTTGCTTGTTTTACACCTGCTGCCTGTTAATTTCATTAGGTGACCTCTGAAAGTCCAAGTAAATTATAGCCAATGGATCACCTTAGTCCATGTTTGTTGACCCCGTCAAAGAATTCTAACAGAGCGGTGAGACATGATTTTTCTTTACAAAAGCTGTGTTGACTCTTCCCCATACATCATGTTAATCTACATGTCTGACAATTCTGTTCTTTACAATAGTTTCAACCAATTGTCTGGTACTGAAGTTAGGCTCACCAGCCTGTAATTGCCAGGATCACCTCTGGAGCCTTTTTTAAAAAATTGGCATCACATTAGCTATCCTCCAGTCATCAGTAAGGAATTGATAGGTTACATACCACAGATAGTAGATCTCCAATTTCAAATTTGAGTTCCTTCAGAACTGTTGAGTGAGTACCACCTGGTCCAGGTGTCTTATTACCATTTAATTTATCGATTTATTCCAAAACCTCCTCTACTGACACTGCAATCGGGGACAGTTCCTCAGATCTGTCACCTGAAAAGAATGGCTGAGGCGTGGGAATCTCCCTCACAGCCTCTGCAGTGAAGACTGATGCAGAGAATTCATTTAGCTTCTCCGCACCAGCCTTGTCTTCCTTGAGTGCTCCTTTAGCACCTTGATCATCCAGTGGCCCCCGGTTGTTTGGCCGGCTTCCTGCTACTGATGTATTTACAACATTTTTTGCTGTTAGTTTTTGAGTCTTTTGCTAGTTACTCTTCAAATTCTTTTTTGGCCTGCCTAATTATACTTTTACACTTGACTTGCTGGTGTTTATGCTCCTTTCTATTTTCCTCAGTAGGATTTGACTTCCAAAGGTCAAATAAGGTTTATATCCTCCAATTAAGCACATAAAGATTGTTTTTAATAGCCTAATGCAGAAGAGACCAAGCCTTTTGTGTCTCTGATGGACTCCGTGGGGAGGGGAGAAGTGATGAAGAGAGAGTACAGTTCTTTCGAGTTTGGAGGACTAGGATGTCTGAGATTCCCACTGTAGCCACTGCACAGGTCCCTGGGAAGTCCAGTGAGGGACTGGATCCAAACTGCTTAGCCAAAAAACAAACAGACCACAGCCAGGTTCCTTGGATTTATAGACCCCTCTAGGAAAAACAGCGCTAGTCTGCTTGTGTGTATGTGACTCAGCATGTGTCTTCGTTACAGTATGAGTTTTGTTATTATATGTGTGAAGCTATCTAGACGTACGTGTGTGTGCTATATTGAGAACAACTCAAGTTACATATCCTTGTTACTGAGGGTTGTTTGTCTCAGTTTGTGTGTCTGTTATTGTGAGAGTTTCTCAATTGGTGTATCCCAGATATTGTGTGCATGCAGGTGTGTGTGTTGTGCGATTCTCTCAATGTTTATGTCCCTGTTATTGGATGTATTACCCTGATTATAAGCATGTGAGTTTATCTCAGTTTATGCCTCTGTATTATTGTGAGTGTGTCAGTTTGTATGTTGCTGTTATGGTGTGGTTGTGTCTTCATTTGTACATCACTGTTATTTTGTTGGAGCCTCTCAGTATACGTGTCTGTAGTAATATCTATGTGCAGACCTCGATGTGTGCATCTACATTGTTGTGTCTTTGTGTTTCTGTGTTTTGCATCTATGCTGTGTTGTGTTTGTGAGTGTCTCAGTGACTGTAATACTGTATGTCTGTGTGCTTGTGTTTGGGCATAGGTCCATGTTACTGTGTGTGATTTGTGTCTGCATTCTGAACAAATAGCTTCTGTTTCCCATTCATCATCCCATTTCCACACTTCATTTCTCTCCCCTCAACCTTCTTTCCATCTGCTTTTTGGAAACTTTTGTGACTCAAGAGAAATTATAGTTCTCACAGTTGCAAGCAGGAAGTCAAGGGCTGTCTAGCTTAAGAATTAAAAGCATCAGCTGATTTGCCCTCTGGGAGCCTGGGGGATGGGCACCAAATGCACTGCAGGGAAATGAGGAACGGGGTGAAACAAGGGGAAGGAGAGAACAGAGGTTATTGGAATGACAATGTTTTTTCCTGAGCTTGACCTCAGCAGCTCCTGCTTGTAAGGAGGACTGTCAGAGCCATTACTGTCTCGTATCTTTGTCCTGGAAGCTTTCACTGGCTGTGTACACGCTCCTGTGAATCTATCAGCAGCACGGGCTGAATGCATCAGACATGCCCGGGCTGAGCCCATGGCTCCCTAGATGCAGCTTTGATTCTTCTTCATGAATGCTAACGTATTAGCTCGGGGATTATTAACCCTTCTGGGGAGAGAGCCCGTCCCGCAGGCAGCAAAGGCTACAAGACAGGGCAACTTCCCCAACGCCCCCCTTCCTCTGGCGTGGCTGTGGCTGGATCTGCACTGCAGCTGTGGTTCCTTTGCACAGCCAGAGGGGGGCGGGGGGGGTTTGATTATTTTTAGACAGCATCCCTGCATTTCACAAGATGTCATCTTTATTTTATATCTTTCCTCCCGCTCAGCTCAGTTCTATCAGGCCAACTGGAGCATCTCAATGACGTCTTGTCTGCTCTGGCCATGCTGGGCTGAGCCACAACAAGCACAAGGAACAGCTCAGGGAGGGGGGGAAAAAGAAAAGAAAACGGACATCTTGATCAATGGAACCATTAAGCAGAGCACCCATGGGGTGGAACTAGCAATCTGCAACATGAACACCCTCTGCCCCAGCCATCACACTCTCACTCACAGTGTGGACCTGATCTAGAGCCCCTGGGAGTCCGTGGAAAGACTTTCATTGACTTCCGTGGGCGTTGAATCAGGCCTTATCTTCACAGCCTGCCGAGGTGAAGCTGCCGTGAAAGAATGCTTTCACTCCTCTGGCAGTAAATGCTGGCCAAGGTATAAAAGTAATAGGACTGTTCCCTTCTCTCGCATCTCCCAAATGAGCATCTCAAAGCACTTTACAAACATTCGTGGATTAAGCTACACAGCTCCCCCAGGAAGCAGGTCAATATTATTATTTCCATTTACAGAAGGGAGACTGAGGTGGCTTGTCCAGCATCACATGGGAAGTAGGTGGCAGAGCTGGGAATAGAACCCAGGGGTCCTGTCTCCCAGTCTGTACTCTAAAATGAGATCACACTCCCTCCCGAAACCAAGAGTACAACCTGGGAGTCTTGACTCTCAGTTTTCTGCTCTAACCACTAGACTGCACTGCCTCCAAGAGCAGGGACTAGAATCCAGGAGTCTTATCTCCCAGCCTGTTCTCTAACCACTAGGAGAGCCAGAAGTAAAGCCCAGATCTCTTGACCCCTGCTCCTGTAACTGAACCACAAAGCCACCCTCCTCTCATTGCATGTAACGAGTATGACTCTTCTGACCTCACTTGGTCACGATGGTGTAAACCAGGAGTAACCCACAGGAACACAGGGATTGCCAGACTGGATCAAACCAGAGGTTCATCTAGGCCAGAATCTTGTCTCTGACTGGCTGTTTCCGGGAAGATGCGAGAATCCCTGCTGTCACAGCTCTGAAATAACCTGGCCATAGGGAAGCCTCTTCCTAACTGTAATCTCCATTGGCTGGAGGTCGCAGGAAGGTTTATAACCCATCCAAAATGCTTGGATTTTTGCTTTATTTGTTAATATTTAAACTTTATTCCACTAAAACTGGCATGACTGAGAAGCAAGCCTGCCATGGTCAAACGTGAACACAGCACATAGAGTGGGAGAGACGGTGAGGCTGTTAAGAAAACATCTCTCCCTCCTCCGCCCACCCCCACGCCTGCCACTTAAAATCTAGCTACCAGGGAATAAAACACTGTCCAATGCGGCATATATAGTGTATACCACCCTGTGCTTTTATCCACTCTGATCTCGACCATGATGCACCATTGTAACTAAATCTAGTACATACGAATCCATTCTCCCTTCACCCACTAGAGTGATGGGAGAGAGAGAAGAAACTGGGTCCTATACATCCCATTCTTTCTCTTTCCACTTAAGAAGTGCAAGATTGTGCCCTTGAAAGTCTTACCTTGTGGCGGCTAGTATCCAATTTGCAGTGAGAACTATGGTATTAGGAACCAGGAACACCACTGCGAGTCACTTCCCCTCTATATGCCTCACCTTCCCCATATGTGAAATAGGGCTAATGATACTAGCAGGGAGGGCTGAGGGCATGTTGCTTTTCCTGCTGCAAGAGGAAGTGAATGGACCATCCTGGCTGCCTCTTTGTGATGCAGGTGGTTTTCCCTTCTTGTCTTGAGTTGGGCAGAGGAAACCAGATGACCAGTTGTTTGTGCGTAAGACCCTGAGAATAAACCCACAGTGTCCCACCCCACCTCAGATGCTCTGGGCTGTATCTAATCTACCCACTGCTGTGCCCCTCTGCTTTCTGCACCAACGAAATCAAGCAACTGCAGCACTGAGAAAGCCCGACCAGTAATTGAAGCAGATTGAATACACAGGGTAAAAGGGTAAAGCCAGAAGGGTGTGCCCAGCTATGCAAGGCTAGCCGTGCAGTATTAATGGACAAAGAGTGCATTAAAAAACCAACAACACACAATCTGCCTCTTTAAACTTGGAGATCGAAATGAGAGCGAGGGAGAGAGACACAGGGGAAATAAATCTCCTTTATTAATTATAAATCAGATACATATTGTGCCCAGCTTCATTCTGCCAGGCCTCACTGCTGCACGTACTTCAAACCAAGCTCCTTAAACATTAATGCTGAGCTTTTTGAACCTCTTGTGTTTTTCAGATGTGTAGGGCCAGGCCAGAACAGGACAGGATCTGCAGAAATCACTGCATGTTTCCTGTCCCAAGGTCTGGCTGGTTTTTATTCTGTTAATTTCCATGAGTAACCTTCTCCCCATTTCCCCCACCTCCAGCCATGTTCCTGGACCTCCCCCAACCCTCAGTGTGTTCTTCCCCAGTACTTGGCTTCTGTTTTCTCTACTCAGTGCCATGTTGAAGGTACACCAGCAATCTCCTGCTGGTGTAGGGTGACCAGACAGCAAGTGTGAAAAATCAAGACAGAGGGTGGGGAGTAATAGGAGCATGTATAAGAAAAAGCCACAAATATCGGGATTGTCCCTATAAAATCGGGACATCTGGTCACACTATGCTGATGGTGGCCATGCTCCTTTGTACAGCTCTATTCTGCAAAAGGTGGCTTCTACCCACCAGTGTGAGCGTTTTGATAGCAGTTCCAGGGATGGCAGACTTTTTCACAGAAGTCCCTAGCCGAAGCCAAGCAACTGCGGTGTTGTGAACTCCTTCACAACAGTGCCCCATCGATGCCAGCCAGAACTCTGCCATGTCCAAATTAACTAAGGACAAAGTGACTTGCCCCAGGTGTACCAGAGCCCAGGTTTTCCGACTCCCACACCTCTGCTCTGACAACCAGACGACAATGCTTCTTCAAGCTGGGAATGGAACCCAAGGAGCCCTGTCTCCCCCATCTCCTAACCACTCTACCAAACTCCTCTCCAGAGCCAGGAACAGAATCAAAGAGTCCTGATTTATCAACCCCTGCTCTAACCACTTGGCAACATGTTCTCCGCGAACAGGAAAATAGATTTGAGGCATCTCAGCTCCCAGCCACCCCTGCTCCAATCACTAGATGACAATCAATCCCTAATTAAAATAAAGCTTGATCCCAGTGCCACACTGTCCTTTTACCCCAAACAGTATAAAGCAAGATCCACCCCCCTTTAATCCAGTTTTACAAACCAGTGTTTCTCCTTACTCCATCCTGGGACCAATTCATTTTTAATGCCTTTAGGCAGGAGTTCAGCAAGCTGAGGCTACCAGGACCTGCAGCAAAGCCCGCTCTTACCCTGCTGTCTGATTGGCTCGTGGTGACATAATAGTGTTTATAGTTAAGCAATAAACCTTAAAGGGGCCCCCAAGAAAAAGGGTCTCAGAAAGGCAAATAATGGCCACTTTGTTTGTCAGTAGCTGGAGAGACCACAGCAGCGTCAGGAAAAGTTATTGATATCCCTTTGCTAAGCTAAAAAGGCTTCCTAGGAAAATAGAAATTAAAGTCATTTAATGCAAAAAAAACCCCCCAAAACTGAAACAAGCTCAGTACAGCCATAAGCAAAGCCCAAACCTTTCAGTTCATTCCCAAGGCTTAGGCTGCTGTGAAACAGCTCTGAGCCAGCAAAGCCTGCTGGGTAATCCTATGGAAATGAGCCACACCAAGCCCCTCCCACTTTGAATTCCTAGATTCCATAAGGCCACAAAGTAGCCCTCCCTGCATTCGGCCTCCATAACTTTTTTTAAAATAGTCAATCAAACACAAAAGCATAGGGTGGAGTGCTAGGCTCCCAACCACTCCTTGCTCCTCCCCCTGGAAATCAGGAGGAGCCCAAGTGCTGTCACATTTAGGGCATGCTAGAGGGGTAGCATGGACCAGTGGCTAGTGCAGTGGGGTTCTATATCCGCCAGCAGGACACAAGCTTGTACCTAAGCCTCCTCCAAAGGAGCTCGCAAGCGTGTGTTCTGAAGATACACAGGCACGTTTCCGGAGGCTTTATGGTGTGAGAGCATGAGGTTAAAACACGTCAGAACCAGTATCAGACCTGCTGTGTAAACATGCCTTTGGATTCATGTGCTGGATGTCCATGGGCAAATCACTTTGCTTCTCTGTGCTTCAGTTTCCCGTCCCAACCTTTGTCTAACTAGGACTTGTCTACACAGCAAAGTTATACCAGTATAAGAGAGGATATGAATTTAAACCACTCTAGTTATATCAGTATAAACTCCCTGCTGGATACTCTTATTCTGGTATAAAAATGCCTTTTTCCAGTTTAGTTTATGTTGCTTTGGAGGTGGTTCAAGGTAAACCGAGAAAAGCCACTCTTATTCTGGAATGAGCATGTCCATATGGGGAGTTATACTGGTATAACTATAGTGGTTTAAATACTGGTAGTGTTACAGCAGTTTGACTAGAGCAGTATTACTGGAAAAAATTCCTAGGTAGACAAGTGCTTAGGCTGGAAGCAGTTTGGGGCACAGTTTCTTGCTCTGTATTTTTCAGTGCCCAGTGGGGCTGTAATCTCCGATTAGGTCTCTGGACTTTATTGCAATACAAAAGAATATTGCTTGGAAGGCCAGGCTTTTTATGGTGCAAGGGCCACCTTTTTGCACAGGCCTTTCTCACAGGAATGGAACTATGGCATAGCTTAGCAGCAGTCTGCTGGAACACATACATCTGTGTGATCCCCTTTGGACACAGAGGTGGAGAGTTTAAGTCATATTGTAGCCGGAACTTCATGCACTTTTGTCTATATGATACATATTCCATGATGATGGTGGCATTAGAAATGCACAGCAATACACAGCCAGGCACAGAAAAGAGGTGCTCCAGTGTATAAGCCACCCCTGCTGTGAAGATAGTTATTCTCAAGAGTCAATCATGGCAGATCAGCCTTGAGTCATCGCACAGAGTAGCAAGACGCTACCCTGGGGTGAATAGCCATTGCTTTGCATGGTTGGTTACCGCCTGTCCTGGATTGATCTTCTTAGCATAGATGATTGCTGCCATGCTTTGCGGCTGTGGGTGCTCGCACACCAGGGTGATCTGGAAAGTAATTCTTTGGTCCTGTGGGCCAAGTGACCCTTTGGCGCTACAGTCGGTCACTCCTTAGAGTACATGGGGCTAAGTATTGCTGCTGGACCCGTAAAAAACGAGAAAGGCGGGATTTCTCAGGAAACAGGCCCACGAGCCGTGCCCGCAGCTGTGGGAATGGGATAAACAGCGGCAACAAAGCTGTGTTGCTCTCCCTCTGTGTCCCAGCCTAGTTAGCAGCACTGGGGACTGCCAGGCAGACAAAGGCCCCCATTGTGGCTGGAGTGACAGGAGATTGAGTGGTACTGCTTGCTTCTCGTAGCACCCCGAGCTACTCACGTGTCAGCTCCCAGCACCTGCACGGAGCAGTGGGGGGCTGTGGGGAGGGAGGTCACAGGCTGTTGTAGCTTCGGGGTGCATCTCCTTGCTCGGACACCTGTTATAGCTATTCTCCCTCCAGCCCCATCCCAACTCCTCCCTTGTCCTGTAACACCATCATGACATGCATTTTGAACAGACCCATCACTCGGGTGTTCCTCCCTGTCTCCTCTTTCCCTCACACACTCCCTCCCTTTTTCTGTCTCTCTCGTCGCAAACACTCCCATCTAAGTCTCCCTCCCCCTCACACTGTCTCTTCCCATCAGACACACCTTCAATCAGACACCGCTCCCTGTCTTGCTCTGTCTCCTCCACGCTACTGCACTCCCTCTCCTTCTTTCTCCTGCACACACATTCCATCCCTGCCTCTGTCACACACATGCACTTCACACTGTCAACCTTTTCCCTGTCTTGTGTCTCACTCCTCTCTTCCCTTTGTCTCTGTGTCTATCTAGCTCTCTCTCTGCACATTCTCTCCTTCTTTTTCTGCCTCTTTTCCCTTTAGGGAGACCAGACAGCAAGTGTGAAAAATCGGGACGGGTGTGGGGGGTAGTAGGAGCCTATATAAGAAAAAGACCCAAAAATTGGGATTGTCCCTATAAAATCGGAACCCTACTGGTCACCCTACTTCCCTCCCCTGTCTTGCACCAGCTCCCTTCATTCTCTCCATACAGCACCGAGGGCTCCACGGTTCTGACCCTACAGACTCACTTGCTCTCCTTGTCACAAGAGAAAGCAGCTCGTATTTCATGGCGCACAAGGTCTTTTTATCTGGGCCGTGTTACGACGTGCTCTGGACAGTTGCACGTTTTGCAGAGTGTTTTATTGACTGTTCTCCTTGTGCTGCTTTTTTCAGTAGTAAAAGAGGAGGCATGTGCTGCTCTCCAGCGTGAGCCTCAGCCTCTCCCTCCCACCCCAATCTAATCTCAGGAAAAGTTATTTATAGGCATTGATTTTTTTGGCCTCTTTCCCCATTTCCTCTCTTATGTGAAGCCATCCAGCAAGGAACCAAAACCCCAGGACAAAACTTCTACAACGTACAGGAGAATGCTCTTTAATTAGTTTCCAAACTCGGGGGGGGGAGAGGGGCTTTCTCATGTTACGTACAGTGCCTAGTCTGATGAGGCCCAGGTTTCAGCTGGGGACCCTGAGCAGGCTACTGTAATAAAATCACTAAATAACAACAGATTTCAACTTGGGAGCAACCTAATTACGATACAATAGGGATCAACCTTAACCTAGGTCCAAAACTAAAACAATCATGTGGTGGGTCTCCATCACCTGAAGTTTTAAAATCAAGACTGGATGTCTTTCTACAAGTAGGTTGACCAGATGTCCCAATTTTATAGGGCCAGTCCTGATTTTTGGGTCTTTTTCTTATATAGGCTCCTATTACCCCTCACCCCGTCCCGATTTTTCACACTTGCTGTCTGGTCACCCTTTCTGCAAGAGATGCTCTAGCTCAATCAGAAGTTATGGGTTTGATGTAGAAACTACTGGGTGAGGTTCTCTGGCTGTGTTAGGCAGGCACTCAGACTAAATAATCGTACTGGTCCCTTCTGGGCTTCATATGACTGCTCAACCCAAATCCTCAGAACATAGGACTGGAAGGGGCCTTTTGGGTCATTGAGTCCAGTCCCCAGCTATATCACAGGCAACTCCATCATATCATCCCATTCATAAACATACCAAGTTCCATCTTCAAACCACTTAGGTTGTTTGCCCCCACTGCTCTGGTGGTTAGAAACCTTCTTCTAAACCTTGACTCCAAAATCCTGAACCCCTGAATCTTCACCCGGAAATCCAAAACAACTCCTATCAGCCTTCACTCCCGACACTCAAACCAATCACTCTGAATCTCTACTCTGAGGTGGGAGTCTTTTTGGAGTGTTGAAAGACATTTGGATTCTTCCTATTGTTCTTCATTCTTATTGCTAACTCTCTGCGCAGTGAAAAAGTCCTTGGGATACAGGATCTATGGTGAGAGCTGGGCTGGAGTATAAATAAATGCCAATCTGTGCTTATCTTGTCTGAAAGAATTCATTTCAAATGCAAAACCAATGTCAAAAAATATCAGAAGTAAAATGATTGTATGTTACTACTATTGTGTTCAGATTCAGCTATGTTTCTCTGTATATGTGTATTTGTATATGCGTGTGCAACTGTGTATTCTTGAGTGTATGTGTTATGTCAAGTGCTATCAGTGAGTGTGGGTCTACATGCATGCCTGTATGTGTATTTGTGTAAATGTCTATATGTGAAACTGTGTTTGTGTTTCTGTGTGTCTGTGTGATAGTGTGTGTATGTGTCTGCATACCTCTGTGACCGTGTGTCTGTACGTGTGGGTGGGTGACTGTGCCTCTCAGACTGCATGAGTATGCCTGTGTGTGTGTGACACTATGTAATGTGTGTGTGTGTGTGTCTGTGTCTGCTTGTCAGACTAGAAGAGCGCCTGCATGTGTGAGTGTGTGTGAGGTAGCAGACAACTTCTGAAACTGGCAGAGTCGGCCGCCAGAAAAAAGAAAACCCTGTCTCTTTAACAGTGCTCTGTAGGCCTCCAATAAGGGGCCATTTTTCCTTTTTATAGTGAATTTCAGTGGGCGTGTTCCCAAGTAAACCTCTTGGAACTATAAATAAAACTCAAAGGAGCAGTAATTGTAGGGCTGTGGAGAGGCTGAGCTCCAGACCCCAATTTCAGTTCCCCTCACTGAGATTAATTCACCATGGCAGGCTCCCTGCTAAAAATAAAAGCCGGAGCACTGGGCAGGGGCTCAATTAAAAGGCACCAAAAAGACAAAAAAATTGATTTGGAGGCAGCCAAATTCTCCATCCCCCTGCTTCCCCCCTCAGCCAAATTAGTCTCCTCCCAGTTACTGGAAGTTACCAGACGAATCCAGGCTCAGCTTGGATTTTACATTGAACAAGGAGATTTCTCATCTCTTCTGGCCTGTAAGTGGGGTTGGGTGGGGATGGGGACCCCTCTCCATGTTAGAGAAGGCAAAACTTGGGGGCACAAACGCTGGTTTGATTTTCTTGGGTGGGGGTGGCATAGGATGGTGTGGGAGGGGGAAGAGAGGTGCTAAAAGGGAGACTTCTCTGACAGTATATGACCCCGCACATGGCGCACAGCCAGTCTCCCTGATACACTAAAAGGATCTTGGCTCCTTCTGCTTTAAATGCTGGCTGAATTTCTGCAAACAGGGCACAAAGTATCATTGCTCCTGAGAGGGGAAAAGAACATTCTCTCGCTGACATCCATGATTTGCATAGCCCCAAGATGTGAGGGGCCAGGGAATCGGGCTGGGAGTGCCCCACTGTCTCTGACTGTCAAAATGGGCTTGACCATGAGCTGCATTTCTTCCCGGGGGGGGGGGGCCATAAAAGGGAAGACCCAGAGGAGTTACTGGTGTTGCTTGTGCTTGGAGGCAGGCTGGGAAAATTCATCCCGGCTGTAGCTCCCCCAGAGTCAGTGGAGTTACAGAACATATAAGAACATAAGAACAGCCGTACTGGGTCAGACCAAAGGTCCATGCAGCCCAGCATCCTGTCCACCGACAGCGTCCAATGCTAGGCGCCCCAGAGGGAGTGAACCTAACAGGCAATGATCAAGTGATCTCTCTCCTGCCATCCATCTCCACCCTCTGACAAACAGAGGCTAGGGACACCAGGAGGGATGAATTTGGACCACATGGTTCCTTGATAAATGAATTCATTATTTCTTCGTCGATCTGCAGTCGGGCTGGTGTCTGTCAGAGAGGGTGGGAGCTGCCTGCACCATCCCAGATATAGGGACCTACCTCGCTAGACAAGGACTGTCATTTTCTCTATATTTTTACAGCACGTGATTAGCCTCTAGGCGCTACTGCTGCATAAAGGTTAAATAATAATAGCATCACCTCCCTGGCTTGCATTGAGCTTCTCATGGGAATACACTCACGGACACTTCCTCTGGCAATCAGAACCATCCCCAACAAATCAAAGCCTACACGGAGCTGATGAAACCGATTCTGGAGGTTGTGGAGATTTCCCATAGTGCAGTGGGATAATGGATGGGACCTTTGGTCTCCCCTGCCCCTTTCTGCTGCAGCTAATTGTTTCTGAGCCATGCAGAAGTAACAGATCAACAATTCCTTCCCATTTCTCTTGGGTTTATTCTTTGTGGACAGGGTAAATTTTACCCTGAACTTTCTTTCCTTGTGTTGTCTTTTATTTAAACCCCCAGGAGAGAAGGCTGGTCTTGTGTTCTATTTGTGAACAGAATCTTTCCTTCCCTAAGCGCTGGATCAACATGTGTCCTATAGAAAAGCGGGAGCAACAGGGTCACTATCTTCAGACAGAAGAGAGACTTTGTCTCCATCCAGCAACTTTCCTCCAAATTCAGAAGGAATACTCTCACTTTTTGGTTGGGAATAGAGGCGATGCCCATTCTGAATTTTGATGGCTCATTCCATTTATACTGGGGCAATCCCAGGCTTTCTCAGCACCCTCTAACTACATTATTTGGGGCTCTCTAGCCTCCCCAGAATATGAATATTATTTGAAAGACTATTTAACTGTTCCAAAAGTAACCTGGAATTAGATTAACATCATCATGGTATTAAAAGAATAATAACGATAGATTAAATTTCTCTAGTGCTTTTTATTCTAAAGAATCCCAAAGCTCTTTACAAAATCTTATCTAGCCATACATCCATCCCCATACAAACCCCCTTCTATTGATCTATCCATCCCCACTCATACCGCCAACTAGTCAGCTAGCTAGCTGTCCATCCCCATATGTACTGCATGCCTACCTATCTGTCTATCCCCACACAGTCCTCTTCTAATCACTAACATGTGTGTCTGTGTTTGTGTGTGTGTTTATACATACACATACAGAGAGATCACTGCCCCACTGAAATACAGCAGTTTGCAGCAATGTCTATATTTGTTTAGTGTGTAGGACAGGGAAGGAAGAAGAATTTTCTTTCCCACCCAGCCTGATTCAAAACACAAGGGACTGAATTCATCTTTGGTGCAAGTGAAGCCAGTGGAATGAATACATTTGGAGGGTTATTCAGGGATGTTTCCTGAGTTATTAAAATAACCATCCGCTGCACTAATTTAGATAGAAAACACAAGATCCTGTAAAGCACATCAGTGGAACCACAACATTTTCCTGCTGCTGACACTGCAAATGCCACTTTCACCCTCATTTTTAAAGAACAGTAGCAAGCCCTATAATTATCTGAAAGATCAGAAGAAGATCCGGTAGCAATATAACAATTCCATGACCACCTAGGATTTTACAGTCACCACTGTGCTGCACGGCTGGGCTACTCAGAACTTCACAGCAAGAGTGGAGATAAATCTCAGGACATCATGCTCCAAGCAGCACAGGTGGACTACCACTTGAACTAAAGCAGAATCACTGCTAGCTGTCAGCAGTGCAGGGTCCATGATTCACAGCTGAGCAGTTCTGATTCCATCCAGACAAGGGCACACACAAGTCAGTTCATCATGAGATTAACCTTCATTCCATGCAGCCATCTAAGCAATCTCTAAGGAGAAAAGCTCAGCACAGGTACACAGCATAAAATCTTAGAAAACCAATAAGGTGACTTTTAGAAAGGGACCGTGGTCTTCTGGTTAAGGCACTGCAGTACGACTCAGAAGATTTGTGTTCAGGTCCTGCATCTAGCACAGAAACCCTGTGTGACTTTGGGCAAGACACTTTATCTTTCTGGGCCTCACTTCCCCATCTGTAAAATGGAGACAATGCTCTTTTTTTTGTTGTCTGTCATCTCCATAGCTGGTAAGCTCTTCGAGGCAGGGATTGTCTCTTACTATATGTCTGTGCAGGCCCAGCAAAATGTAGTTGTGGTCTCTATGCACTATTGATTCACAATGAGACTTAGGCTCCTAGGTGCCTAAGTGACTTTTGAAAATGGGAGGTAGGCTCCTAAGTCACTTAGGTGCTTTTGAAAATTTCAATCCAGATCTGAACACAGACCCTTTAGAAACTCCCCCAACCTCAAATGCAGAGCATGTACTCTTTGATCCACCCCTCACACCTAACCAATTCCCCTTGAGAAGTCCGGAGACAGGAGATACCAGCCTGTAGCCTAAACATTCTTGATATCATGGCCTGTACTCAGTGAGAAGCCTGACCCCGGCTAGTGCATGCATTTCAATACAGCCATGTCAGAGTTTAACTTTACTTCTGATGGGAGCAAATTCCAGAGGCGAGGTCTGCTACCAAGCACGCCTTAAGAACATAAGAACCACCCAGACTGGGTCAGACCAAAGGTCCATCTAGCCCAGTATCCTGTCTTCTCACAATGACCAATGTCAGGTGTCCCAGAGGGAATGAACAGAACAGGGAATCATCAAGTGATCCACACTAGAGGCTGTCAGAGCAATGCTAGCAGCATAGGTGGCCCTAATATAACGAAGGTCTAGACCACCTTGAATAGCACCTGGAAGTGAATGGGCTGAGCCTGGAATATAAGTATTCCCCATGGGCAGAAAGGGGGCAGCACATTCTTAGTCCTGCCACGAGTGCAGGGGACTGGACTAGATACCTCATGAGGTCCCTTCCAATCCTAGGATTCTGTGATTCAGCACTAGCTTCCAAGTGGCCTTCAGACATAGCCTCAGGTGGAACATCTGGCAGCCACTCAGCTTTCAGGTGTCCTTAACTGGCCCCAATGTGATGAGGACCTTCAGAGGCTATATGTGCCACATCGCATGCCTCCTTCACTGCCATCCCCAGGCATAGGAGAGCTCCTAAAGGCGTAGGATGCAGTGACTTGTCCAAGTTCACACAGCCAGTCAGTGGTGGAGACAGGAACAAACTGTGTCTCCTCATCTAACCACTAGACCCCCCCTCCTCTCCCAGGGCTTGCAAGAGTCCTTGCTCCCAGTACATGCTCTAACCACTAGATCCACCCACCCTCCAAGGACTAGGAATAGAAATAGCCAGGTATCCTGAATCTGAATCACAAGCTCTATTGCACAAAAGGCAATTAGGAGCCTATATCTCACTGAAAGTCACTGGACACCTCACTCCCATTTGTGCCTTCCCTCCTTTCCCCAGATCCATATTCTCTCCCATTCCTGGGAATAGAACAAAGGGATACTAATGAGCAGACCCTCCAACCACTAGGCCACACTCCCTTTTAGAGCTGGGAATAGAAAACAGTGATTTTGACTCCCATCCATATGCTCTAACCATTAGACTCCACACTCTCTCAGATTACATTATATGAGCAATCACTCTCCAGTTCAATTTTGGTTTTCTAAATTGCATCTTCGAAGTTACACAAAAATTGAGGGAGTGGTAAATAATGAAGAGGACAAGTCACGGATACAGTGATCTGGATTGCTTGGTAAGCTTGGCACAAGCAAATAATATATGTTTTAATACAGAAAAATGTAAATATACACATCTAGGAACAAAGAAGGTAGGCCCTACTTAGAGGCTGGGTGACTCTATCCTGGGACTCTGGAGAAGATCTGGGGTCGTGGGTAGATCATCAGCTGAACATGAGCTCCCAGTGCAATGCTGTGGCCAAAAGAGCTAATGCCACCCTGAAGCAGGAGAAGCTTGAGCAGAGAGGATATTTTACCTCTGTATTTGGCACAGATGTAACCACTGCTGGAATCTTGTGTCCTGTTCTGCTGTCCGCAATTCAAGAAGGGTGTTGATAAATTGGAGAGGGGTCAGAGAAGAGCCACGAGAATGATTGAAGGGTTAGAAAACATGCCTGATAGTGATGGCCTCCAGGAGCTCAATCTATTCATCTTAACAAGGAGAAGGTTAAGGGGTGACTTGATTACAGTCTACAACAGGGGTCGGCAACCTTTCAGAAGTGGTGCGTTGAGTCTTCATTTATTCACCCTAATTTAAGGTTTCGCGTGCCTGTCATACATTTTAACATTTTTAGAAGGTCTTTCTATAAGTCTATAATACACAACTAAAGTATTGTTGTATGTAAAGTAAATAAGGTTTTTTAAATGTTTAAGAAGCTTAATTTAAAATTAAATTAAAACGCAGAGCCCCCCGGACCGGTGGCCAGGACCGAGGCAGTGTGAGTGCCACTGAAAATCAGTTTGCGTGCCGCCTTTGGCACATGTGCCATAGGTTGCCTACCCCTGGGCTATAAGTACCTACATGGGGAACACATATTTAATAATGGGCTCTTCAGTCTAGCAGAGAAAGGTCTAACATGATCCTGTGGCTGGTAGTTGAAGCCAGAAAAACTCAGACTGGAAATAAGGTGTACGTTTTTAACACTGAGGGGAATTAACCACTGGAACAATTTACCAAGGTTCATGGTGGATTCATCCCTGATAATTATTAAATCAAGATGGTTTGTTTTTTTCTAAAAGATCTGTTCTGGGAATTATTTTGGGGACAGTTATCTAGCCTGTGTTATACAGAAGGTCAGACTAGATGATCCCAATGGTCCCTTCTGGCTTTGGAATCTCTGAATAGATCAGCAAAACAAATCTCTCATTGATGGCAAAGTTCTTGGGGTTTTTTTGCAACATTCAGTCTTGTTTCTTTTTAATTGTGTGAATTTTGAGCTGCTGAAAGGCGCCAGATTTATCACCCAGCAGGCTTAGGAACAGCCTGGGCAGCATCCATCACATGCTGCTACCTGAGGGTGCCTCAAGCCTGATCTGGGGCCCAGCTCTCAGTGGAGTAATGTCCCTCCTGGTAAAGAAGAACTAGAGTCAGCTGGGATGAGTATAAAAGAGATTCTTTATTCAGACTGTGGGATACAGACAGACCCTGTGGTTCTCTCTGGCTCCCAGCCTGTGCTGCCTGGTATCAGCACACAAGGCTTCCTAGGGAATAGATCCTGGGTATACTACTGGGGGAGAGGATAATTCAGTCAACATGGGGGCTTCTTAGGGACAACTGCATGGTGGGTTGTAACCTTTCTACACCGAGCAGAACTGAGAGCCACCAAATCTACATCACACCAGCTGCCAAGCAGCCTTCAGATTTCCGTCACTCCCAACTTAGGCTGGAACAAAACCAATGAGAGTGTACAAGGCCCTATAGCCCAGAGGCAGGCAGACCTGCTTGACTCAAACAATTTCATAAACATCCAAAAAGATTTTCTCCCCACCCCCCTTTTATCTGTATGAACAAGCCTGACACCAGAAGAAAGGACTTTGCAAGCCAACTTTCTGCTCCCCTTAAAGCAAGGTCTGGCGACAAGCTGACACCACTGTAATTACAGTGTTGGGAGCTGCGATGCTGTAATTGATGGGGAGAAGCGCCGTCAGTGTATCATCTCCTTGAAAGAAAGTTGTGTTTAAATAAAGGATAAAGGCAGTGGCCTCAGTTGCATTGGGACCGAGTCTCCATTTGCCCTTCACCTCGTGCAGTCATTTACATCAGGGCAAAAGTGAGTGCAAGGTCCAGATCAGAACAGGGGTGTTTTAACACCCATTTTTGCACTGGTGTAAATCAATACACATGGTTCAGGGCAAAGGTCAGTATCATTATGCCCATTTTACAGATGGGGGAACTGAGGCACTCAGAGCTGAAGTGACTTGCCCAATGTCACCCAGCAGGCCATTGGCAGAGCAGGAAAGAGAATCCAGGCCTACTGAATCGCAGTCCAGCATTGTATCCACTAAGCCAAACTGCTTCTCTCACCATGAAATGGTGCCTTTGACTAGGGGAGCAACGCACATTTAGCGGGTAGCACCCCAAGTGCGGGAGCCTGTAGAAATGATTAGCTAAATCCCAGTGCGGTGTTGACAACAGTTGTAACTCTACTGGAGTCTTTGCCATTGCACCTGCTTAGACCAGGGCTGAACTTGGCCCCGTGCTCCGTGGGAGGGTGTGACAGAATCACAGGAGTTCAAGATGGACAATAACAATACACAGCTCTTTCCAGAGCACTTTTTCATTCCTAGATCTCAAAGCTCATGAAAGGAGGACAGTATCATTATCTCCATTTTATAGATGGGGACAGTGTGCACGGGGTGAAGTGGCTTGCCCAAGGTCAGGTAGCGGAATAGAACCCAGATCTCGTCCCTAGGTCATATTGGCTCCCATAGAAAAAAGAACTATTAGGACCCATCTCCCTGTCTGTTGGAGGATTGTTCCCCCACCGGCACGCAAAGGAAACCTCTCTAGCTAGGAGCGACTCAGAAGGGAGGGATATAAATCAAGCTAACGAGATTAACACAGATGAATAGAGCATGTCCTGTTGCACAGTCTGTTCCTCAGTGCTTTGTCTAGTTGACTTTTAAGGGCCACATTCCCAAAGGGCCTTCTTAATGGTGCCTGCAATATATTTGCCACTGCAGCCCTTCGCACATGCTCATCACACAGGGGCATGCTCAGCTATCCAACTGTACCTGCCGCTAACCAGTTTGGATACAGACGTGCTTGGAAATCCAACAGGCGGGAAATAAAACTAGGAGGCTGTTTGAATATCTGGTCCTACGTGTCTCTAATGATGGTATGGTTCAGCCCTCTTTTAGTTTGACAGCCTTGCATTTTGATCTAGTGAGAGCATGGAATTAAGATCAATCCTAGGCCTGAGAATTAAGAGTCGGGTCTTTTCCCAGCTCTTGGAGGGGAATGGAGTCTGGCAGTTAAAGCAGTTGAAGCTGGCGGTCAGGACAACTGGGTTCTATTCCCAGTTCTGGGAGGGCAGTGTGACCTATTGGTCAGGGAGAACAGAGAACAGCAGTTTGTTCCTGCCTTGCCCGCTGACTTGCTGTGCTACCTTAGGTAAACTGATTCTGTTTACCTTTCTGTGAAATGAGGAAGAATGATTCCCACATCATGTGTGCGGTGGGGTGAGCCTTAGTGGTTTAACGTTGGTGAAGCTCATCGAGACGCTCCGGGGGAGGGCTAAGACATCTCTGTTGGGGAGGCCATATTCCGCCTTTGCAGAGAAATGGACTTGACCCCTGACCTCCAGACTGAAACAGGCAGACAGTATTTATCCAGAATGAGACCTTCCTGCCCTTCAGGATTCTAGAGAAGGGGATGGAGGGGCTGGCATCTATTAAGAATGGGCTCTTGGTCTCCTCCAGACTCTCTCCCTCCTCTTCCAGATCTTCTCCTTCACTGCAGTAAACGTGCTTGTTGTTTCACATTCATTAACACCATTAGGGCCTGTCTACACTTACATTTTATAGCGCTCTAACTTGTTGGCTCAGGGGTCTGAAAAATCACCCCCTGGAGCGCAGCAAGTTTGAGTGCTTTAAAGCGCTAGTGTGGACAGGCTCCAAGCACTGGGCACCACGCTCCCAGGCAGCGCTCGGAGCAGTTCCCCTCGTGGAGGTGGATTACCAAGAGCACAGGGAGAGCTCGCGCGTGACCACACTCACACCTCAAAGTGCTGCCATGGGCGCGGTACCATGGCAGCGCTTTGAGGTTTCTAGTGTAGACGTAGCCTTGGACTCCCATATCATTTGCAGATTCAGGGCCTCCCTTTCTCCAGGACCAGCCTGTCCCGCCCCTCCCTTCTGCCTTCCTCTTCGCCACACCTTAAAAAGCCAAGCAAAACGTAAGAGCTAGCAGCACCCCTGGCACATCTGACCCCCAGTCTGTATGGGCAAATAGCACCCTGCAATGGAAGCTACATCAGCAGGGACAGGTATTGAAACGGTGCACAATAAGCACAAGTGAGACCTCTTCCTTACTCCAGGCCTAAATGAGGCTCCATAATTTTATGGTGCAGGATCCCAAAATGTTCAGCAGACTAGGGGCCAGATTCTGATCTCACTTATACCAGTGCAAATCCAGAGTGACTCCTCTGAAGTCAACAGAGTTACTCCTGTTTTATACCGGTGTCACTAAGATCAGAGGGTGTGTTCCTTCTCTCATGGAACTACACACTGACTTCTTTGCAGTTCCTCCTGATTTACCCTGGTATAAGAAAGAGCTGAGGATCAGACCCATAACTGGGCCATAGCTATAGATGAAATGATATAGATTAGTTGCTCTATGATCTGTCGATGACTGTAAACTTTTCAGGGACAGGGCTTTTGCCTTTTTGTTCTGTTTGTGCAGCACCTGTCATACTGCGTTTCTGGTCCCTGGCTGCGGTTCCCAATACAGATAATATTATCAGCAATGGTCATAATAGAAATGGATGACATGATAGATCATGGGGCTGGTTCTGATCTTACACCAGTTTTGCATTGGTTACTAGAGTTACTCCTGATTTACACTGGCACGACTGAGGTCAGAAGCAGGCCCTGTCTATCTGTCTAGGTTACATAGACAATCCCCATACGTGTCGTATTACAACCTTACCCCCATATCTACCTATGACAACAATAAATTATGCCTTGAAATCCTCCCCAGTTCCCTGACCTGCCTTTGTATCTGATCCTCACTGTTTGTGAAGCTTCTCTAACTGAAATGTGCAAAAGGACCCTCCAGGTGACTGATGGTCCGAGCTATCAGCTGTGGAACTGATAGGAGAGGACTTCCCTAGCTGGAGCTCATTCCCCGTTTCCGCCCCCACCCCTGGAGGTGGCTAGCACCAAACCATCTCGGCTCAGGGATGGTTTTTATCACTGCCTCATAAACAGACTTCTGAAGAACCATGTTTTTTCCCATTTGACTTCTGGAAGGTACCAAGCTGGACCAAAGATAGTAATTTCCTCTTGATTTTCCCTATAAAGCCTGGCCCAGATCCTCAGTTGGTATAAATCAGCATAGGCCATGGAGCTCTGGCAATTTACACCCTTTAAGGATTTGTCCTTTTGTATCCCCTTCCCATTTGAGCAGTAAATTAAAACAAACACACAAACAAACCTCGGCCAGTTCTCTTACCCCCTTTCATTCCAAAGGAACCTAAAGGCTTCCCCAAACTTCACCATCCATTAGAAATACCAGTTAATACACACACAGCGGGAGAGAGACACATCCTGCAATATATTAGCATGAGAGACAAGGAAAGGCTCCTCTCCCCAGCAGTCAAGGGGGGGGGGGTGTGCCCTGGCATCCCTAGCTCCTGCCCCTTCCAGGCACCACAGAGCAGCTCCCGCCGGAGCCAGCCTCGGGGGAAGATCTTCTCTTTCCCCTCCAGGCTGGAGAGAACAGTGGAGAGGGAAGCCCAAGGGCTGCTGCAAAGGGGGGAGTGTCGCTCTTGACCTTTCCAAGATCTCACCAGGCAGGGAGACTTCCGAGGCGCTGATGGCTGTAGAGGAAAGGAGGCGCTGCCTCGCTCTCTCGGCTCTCAGCCGTGGCTGAACTCTGCACACACCTCATGCTGTCTACACGGGAGGCGGGCAGCCGGGGGGCCGTGTCAGCGTCTCCGCCGCCCGAGATCCGGGGAGTAAAAAGCAAGAGGGATGTTTCCTGCCAGAATTAACATCACCCAGGGACTCAGCAGCGGGGGGGCGTTGAGGCACTGGGGACCTTGCAGTCTGCAGCCGCCTTTCGCTGCACGATGGGACAGACACACAAAGATTTTTAAAGTAAAACAAACCCGCTACTTACAGTGTCTAGCTCCTCGGAGCCCGGGTCTCTCCGGCTGTCGGGCTGTAATTTCGGTAGCTGCAAAAATAATAACAATGAGAGTCAAGAAAGCAGTTTGCCCTGCTGGGTGGGTGTGTGCATGCGGGGCTCTGGACTGAAACATCTTCCTTTTGTGCATTGCCAGATCTCAAGCCGATTCTGTCTGTCTCTCTCCTCGCTTTTCTGTCCTTGGTCCATCGCTTTTAATTGAGGTGGTTGTTGCATTTCTCGGTTAATTGGAGTAAGGGGGGGGTCCCCCTTCTTTAACATGAGGGGTCAGGAAGGTTTGGAAAAAGGGTGGGGTGCGTTAAACAAATCCTTGAATAGTCTTCGAGCCTTCCCCGAGCTCGAGTCCCAAAAAGCTGAAGGAGCGAAGCAGGCAAATCTTAGCTGCCTTCCACCACCACATGCAACATCCCCCACACTCCCCAGCAAGATACTCACAGCTGGCGTCGAGGGTGCTGCTGTTGTAAAGGGGGGGGTGTGGGATCCAGATGTGTAACACAGGAGGGAGAACGAGCAATACACGGAGCAGATCTCCGTGCTGGGCTCGTACTGTACATTGCACCGGGAGGGGGGGGGCAGAGGATGAAGTTGTCTGTGACAGTTCCAGTGAGGTTATCTGGGGGCAGCCAGACACACACGCTCCTTCTCGGTCGCTCTCGCATTCTCCTTCCCTCCCCAAGCCCCCGCCAAATCTTTCTCTCGCTAGAGGACTATAGAGTTATATATAACTATATACATACAGCCCATATGTGGGCAGCCAGGAAAGGGGGGGGAGGGGGTCATATCAGGGCAGATGCTGTCGCAGGATTGGCCGCCTGGAAAGCCGAGGGCTTTTCTCATTGGCCACGGGCCCTAAAGACTGATATATTTTTTTTAGAACATCACTTCTTGGATATCTGGGGCTGGGGGGGGGGGTTGCAGACAAGCTGCCAAGTAGCAGACTTTAACCCTCAGCCTGCCGGGCTGCAGGGCGCAGTAAGAAGCCATTGAGGATACTCAAAGCAGAGTGATTTGTCCTCCCTCCTCTTTCCTTTTTCCTCCCTGTGGCATGTGATTCTATTCCATCTTTGCCAAGGACCCCCCCCCTGCCCCCTGGACTCCTCGGTGAATTTGGGCCATGGCTCTGTGCAAAGGGAACACGGCTTGTCCGAGTCAGGGTGGTGGCGTGTGACATCTCTAGCTGTGCACTAGTCTCGCCGAGCCCCCCTGCCTGCAGGAGTTTTGATCCAAAACTGGACAAAAGGATGGAAAATGTCCTGTAGAGAATGATATGCACTGGCTCCCTTGTCATGATGGGACCAAACGGGTCTGTCTGAGCTAGCTCCCAGCTGGTGTACATGGACACTGGAGCCCATGGAGCTACACTAACTTACACCAGCTCAGGATCTGGCCCTAGGAAGGCAGGGAGTAGTTTAGGGTGGAACCAGGGGGTTGAATTAAGTGTAAGGAGGTGAAATGAGCAAAGAGAAATTGTGGATGAATTGGAAAAGAAGAAGTGATTGAACAATCAGTTGGATAGTGGAGCTGGCTCCTAAAGGAAGGGGGGAACCACCATCCATTGGGATGTTTAATAGTAGGCTGGACGAAGCCCTGGGGAATAACAAGCCTGCCCTGGTCAGATGGACTGTTCTGCTTGATTCTATGCAGATGACAATCAGGAAATTCCCGTCTGCAGCTTGCCACCCCTCCCGTGGCTCACCCTGCTGTGCTGGAATCTGCTGCAATAGCAAGGGCCAACTTCTGTGTCAGTGACAATGACGGTGTACATTGGGAATAACTCCAGCAAAGTCAGTGGGCTCGCCCTAGATTTACACCGCAGTAACTGAGATCAGAGTCTGGCCCTGCACTGATGCAGCTACTCCAGTAAAAATCAAGCCCCCACCCGAATTCACTCCCTGGTTCTTCTGGTCCTACCAGTAGGGAAAAAGGAGGTGTGGGGGTTTTACCACTGTGCTTCCGAACCACAGACAGACCATGTGCCCTGTCCTGCCATACCTGCTCCTTCCCTTGCGACATCAGAACTAGACTGGGCAAGAATGCTAGTGAATGTACAATAGAAAATAATCTTCTACCGGCTGAAACAGAGGAACTGGGAAAGGGAGGGGGGGCTTTCCATCTCTAACGTCTAGGATTATGTTTATATTACATCTGGATAGAAGATGATTTATCATGTGTGTTATGGCAGCACATAGACTCCCCAGTGAGGATGAGAAACCATCTGCACTTGGTGCTGGACAGATGCCTACTGCTCTCCACCTACAGATGGGTCAGGCTTTGCTAGAACCAGACAGGACACAGGAAAGAGGCCTGATCCTCCATTACCCTGCCCCTTGTGCAGTCATTACACCAGGGCAGAGTCAAAGAAGACTGCTACCATTCTAAACCACTTTGCACTGGCGCAATGGACAGTGATGCCCATTTCCTTTCCCAGATCTGGAGAAAAGCATGTGTATACAGGGGGAGAAAAGAGGGGTGCTGAGGCCCTTGAAGGAAGGGGTACCTAGAAGCTATAATGAAGGCGACTGCTTTGATGAGTATGGGGTGGGCAGGGTTCCAACTGAATCCTCACATGTTTATAGAAGCAGTTACATCCCGTCCCCGCCACATAGAGCCTCCCCTGGATCTGGAAACCTAAGCCTGCATATTATTCCATGAGTCTTTAATTATTTGCTACCTAATGACCCACCTCCTGGGTCTTCAGTGCCAGCAAGACAGAGTGAATAATAATTATACCCTTTCCAGGCTGTTATCCCCCACACTCTGCCCACTCTCGCCCTCTTATTTCCTGGTCAGGTCTCCTGGGATATAAGGCTGGAGCAGGACTAGAGAAAGAAGAAGTCTTGGGATCTTACCAGCTACCCAGGGGATTGGTGGCCCTTGTGACTTCCTGACAAGCCAGACAGTCTGCCTCCACACCACCTTAGTCTGGGATCTCAAAAATGGAACAAACTCAAATCAGGTTCACTCTTGCATTGAAAACTGCAAGGAAAACCCAGGGCCCTGAGAGGAGCAGTACTGGTGGCACTCTTTCTTCTGAGTCAGCGTTGCCCAAAAGCCTTTACAAGAAATTAGGGGCACTGTACTGCCGGGAGCATTGTGAGGTGACTGAGTAGGGGGCGCCTTCCCCATGGGGTCAGCGCTGATGGTAATGCCTCAGAGTGGTGCTGAGTACTAGGACCCAAGCTGTAACATGGTGTATTGGTTGTCTACCCTACAAGATCCAAGCAGAGGACAATAACTTTGGAGCAAATTACTTCTCTGCTCTATGTTCACAAGGGCACGGGGAAGTTGAATTAGCTCAGGACTGAGTTGTGCATTGAAGATAATCGTTTTCCTTTCCCTAGCACTTTCCATCCAAAGATCTCAAAGGGCTTTACAAACATTAATTACGTTAACTTCACGGCCAAGTCGTGAAGCATCATTAACTGACTCTGAGGCACTGAGAGGGGAAACAATTTATCTAAGATCCCACAAAAAGTTTGTGCAAGACCTTGGAATAGACATCAGGAGTCAGGATTCCCAGTCCCTGCTGCTCTAATTGCTAGATCACATTCCATCCAGGAGCTCTGATTCTCAGCTCCACTGCTTTAACCATTTGATGCCACTCCACACCTGGAGCTGAGAACAGAACCTACAGGTCCTGACCCAGTATGGCAGAGTGTGTGAGGGACAGTGGAGCAGTGTGCTTGTGTCCCAGCTCGATTAAATCGGCAAAAGAAATCTCATGAGATTATCATGCAAGATTTCTGCCATCTTGAATCCCCCATGCCCTAACCACTAATTCATGCAGAGCTACCAGTAGAACCCAGGAGTTCTGATTCCTGCCCCCGCTCTAACCACTAGAACCTACACTCCTCCCAGAGCTGGGAATAGAGTCCATGAGTCCAGGACTCTCCCTGAACACAATGGAGGGTGAAAAGCAACAAAGACTCCTGTGGCACCTTATAAACTAACAGACGTATTGGAGCATGAGCTTTCATGGGTGAATACCCACTTCATCAGATGCATGTAGTGCAGCCTCTGGAAATTTCCACTACATGCATCTGACAAAGTGAGTATTCACCCACGAAAGCTCATGCTCCAATACATCTGTTAGTCTATAAGGTGCCACAGGACTCTGTCGCTTTGTACAGATTCAGACTAACACGGCTACCCCTCTGATAATGGAGCGTGAGGAATTTTGAGTGGTGGTATAACTAGATGGGATATTTAGTGTGAACGGACCAACAGGAAATATTTCCCATCAGTGAGAACTGTTTCCCTCCGGGAAAGAATGAATGTTCCACTGCTTGGGACATTTCAAACCAATGCCATGGGGAGCAGATTGTATAGATAACCCTTTTCTGGCTGCTATTTTGTCTCTACGTTAACATGGTCTAGTATATAAAGCACTGGACTAGGACCCAGGAGACCTGGGTCCTGTTTTTGGCTCTGTCTGTGGCCTTGGCCAAGTCACTTCTCCTCCCCATGCTTCAGTTTCCTCTCCCATTGTTTCCCTGACAGTAAGCTCTTCAGGGCAGGAACTGTGTCTCTCTCTGTGTACAGCACCCAGCACAATGGAGCTCTAATCTAAGCTGAGAGGCCATGGGCACTGCTGTAATATGCATCGTAACAGAGACTAGGCCTTTCCCATCTTTTCTCTGGTTGTGATTGTGTTTAAACACCAAACAAATCCCTCCAGAGGGCTCAGCTCTGGTCTCTCCCTCTTAGACCTTTGTACAGTGGATTATTCCCCCTCCCCGAGGAAGGAGATTCCCCATGGACAATGCCACTGGAGAGCCAGACAAAAAGTCACGTCAGGGATGGGTACATCCCACAACTTCAGGGCCGAACTTGTCCTGCCCAAGACTGCCCTCTGCTGGGTGTATACTCCTGACAGCTCCCAGGTGCCTTTGGGCAGACTCTGTGTCTGCCTTCTTGGGCCGCTGCGGGCCACAGAGCCAGCAGGGATGCAGGAGCTACTGAGAGCAGAGGAGCATTAGATAATAAAATTGTTGTTTGTAATGTTTATTCTCTGATTGTAGTGGTTGCTCTTCATATACTGCTGGGGGAATATGGGGACCTAAGTATCCTCATCTTCTACTCTGGCAGCTCTTCTGGCCTGTCCTCTACAAGTGAGTCTTTGCAAATTGGACACCATTAAATTAGGTTTGAATAAAGACTGGGAGTGGATGGGCCATTACACAAAGTAAAACTATTTCCCCATGTTTATCTCTCCCCCACCCCAAGTTCCTTATATCTCCTTGTCAAGTGCTGGAAATGGGCCATTTTCATTACCACTACGAACAGTTCTTTTTCTGTCCTGCTGACAACAACTCAGCTTAACTGATCACTCTCCTTACAGTGTGTATGGTAATACCCATTGTTTCATGTTCCCTGTGTGTATATTTATCTTCCTTCTGTATTTTCTGCTCCATGCATCCGAAGAAGTGAGCTGTAGCCCACGAAAGCTTATGCTACAATATATTTGTTAGTCTCTAAGATGCCACAAGTCCTCCTGTTCTTTTTGCGGATACAGACTAACACGGCTGCTACTCTGAAATCTAGAATCTAAGAACCTTAAAGTATATTGTGTTGATACCTAAACTGCTACTCTAGCTGCAAGATCTTGAATTCCCTTCCCGAGGTAGGCCTAGAATACAGTAGCTCTGATCACCGATCACCAGTCCCCAGCCCCAACCACCAGGCCACATTGCCTCCTTTTCAGTGATATGCAGTAAACACATTTCAGCTGAAAGCTGAATTTGATGCACCAGTGAACAACTGGGGCACTAATGCTTTGGTCCGGTAAGCCTGGCATTACAGAACAGGAGCCCCGCTGGGGATGGATGGAAAGTTTCAGCAGCAGCCAGTTTTTCTGGAGTCATGATTTATTTCATATTACAGAAGAACAATGCACATGCTGTAAGGCAGCTGGACAGCACTAGCCTAGATCTGCTTGGAGTGACTTGTAACTTGCAGGGGAATAATGGGCATCCTAAATTCTGTTCCTCGCTTTGGGAGGGAGGGTTCTCTAGCCACTAGAGCAAGGCACGGGGAATCCAGACTCCCTGTTTCTATTCCTAGCATCAGGGGAGAGTGTGATCTAGCACCGAAAGAAGTTGAGCAGACATCAGGACGCTTGGGTTCTAGCTTTGAGGGTAGTGATTAGAGCACAGGGATTCTGGGTTCTTTCATTCATGTCTGTGGAAGGGAAGTGTGGTCTAGGTGTTAGAGCAGCGGCAGCTGAAAGCCAGGATCTATTCTTAGCCCTGTGTAAGAGACTGATTAGAGCAGGGAACTGGAAATCAGGACTCCTGGGTTCTAGGTCTAGTTTTGTTTGGGTGGTTTTTTTGGCCATCTCTGTATGTGCCTTGGTGCCATTCAGTCAGTTCATTGCTCTGTGCTGCAGCTTCCCCCTGTGTAAAATAGATGAGAACAATATTGACTCACTGGCCTGGAAGTAATAAGGCTTAGTTTAGCGAATGCCTGTGGAGCTTTGTGATCTTGTGTGAAAAGGGCTAAGGAAGATCAAACTATTCTTGTTATAACCTAACCCCAGGTTATATATGACTGCAATACGTTTAAACCCAATAACAGTTCCTCCATCTCTAACATTCACTGTGTGGTTAGCCTCGAGAGAGCTCAAAGCCTGCACACGTTCTGACCAAAGCCCTGGACGGTGCTGGTTGCTATGTGTATCAGTTAAACCAACAGCACCTCTCCCTCGAGTCTCCAAACCACAGCCCCGAGCCACTCTTTGGACAAGGGGAGGGAGGTTTCTCCTGTGTGTGTCTCAATTCGAGGTGGGAACCAACCATGTTCAAAAGGGCTTTGGGTCGTTTGGATCCCTGCCAGAGAAGCTTTGGATTTAAATGTTACTAAAGAATTGGAGCAAATAGCAGCTGTTTTCCCCTGAGGCTGTTGGGAATGTGAATGGGGGATCCTCAGGCAGATGGGTGGATCCAAGCTGGGCAGAACTTGTGGCGTTAGCTTCTTCAGGGCCAGGGAGTCATGACTTTGCTTTTGCCTAATCTGTTTTGTACAGAAGATGCTCAGAGGGTTATGGGTAGCAGTACAAGGCCATCGATAGATCGATGGATATGGAACGTTTCATGTGTCCCATCCCCAAGAATTTTTGAGATTTAGAAAACTCTCCCATCCTGAATCAAGACGAAAAGTCAAAACCTCAGAAAAATTTGTGAACTGATGAACTAGAAAAAAAAATCAACTTGGGTCAATTGAAATGTTTTTGATTTTGACTTTTTTTTCAAACTTCTTTTGTCTAATTTATTGTGGGAGTCTGGGATATTATTATAGGAGTATGTGTGTGTAGCTAATGTATGTAAATGTAAGGGAGGATGTGCGTATGTAGCTTGTATGTGACTTTGTGCATGTACAACTAATGTGTGTATGTATAAGGAAAGGTGTGAGAGAGTGTAGAAAATGTGTGCATAGATTGTGCAGGTATATGTATGTATATATATTGTGCATGAGTGTGTACAGTTTGTGTGTGTATGACTAAGGGATTCATAGATTCATAGACTCTAGGACTGGAAGGGACCTTGAGAGGTCATCGAGTCCAGTCCTCTGCCCTCATGGCGGGACCAAATACTGTCTAGACCATCCCTGATAGACATTTATCTAACCTACTCTTAAATATCTCCAGAGATGGAGATTCCACAACCTCCCTAGGCAATTTATTCCAGTGTTTAACCACCCTGACAGTTAGGAACTTTTTCCTAATGTCCAACCTAAACCTCCCTTGCTGCAGTTTAAGCCCACTGCTTCTTGTTCTATCCTCAGAGGCTAAGGTGAACAAGTGTGTGTATGTGTCTAGATCGTGTGACTCCTCCTGTGCATGCAGCTAACGTATGCCTGGGTGTGTGCTTGTGCATGTGTGTACTGTACGTGTAAGGTGGAGTACGTGTGCCTAGACTGAGTGTGTGTTTGGGCACACAAGGGAGTATGTGGAAGGGAGTGTGCGTGCGTGCAGAGTTGATGTTCTTTGTGTGGGACTCGCTAAAGAGCTGGGCCGGGAGAGGAAGGGGCCACCCTGCTGCAGCAGAGAGAGCTCTGGCATCCGGATGCTGAGGCTCCAGGGCCCATGGGGCCGGCTCAGCTCCTGTGATCTCCCATAACCCCGTGCAGGTGCAGACAGCAGCTGTTGCAGTTGCAGTTTAGGTATCATAAGCACTACAGTAACTGGGGCTGTCTCTTAAAGGGGACATCGTTATCTTCCTGGCAGAATCGGTCACAAGAAACCGCTTCCCCCTGCAAGAGGCTGCAGATTGTGTGAAGAAGAGCCACTTTGATCGTGCAGCATTTGCACACCCAAATCATAGAAACGCAGGGCTGGAAGGGACTTCCAGAGGTTGTCTAGTCCAGTCCCCTGCCCCGAGGCAGGACTCTAGACTGCTCTTGACAGAGCAGTTTGTCTAGCCCGTTCTTAAAAACCTCCACAGCCTCCCTTGGTCATTTGCATCAGTGGCTAACAACTGGCATTTCTGGCCAAGTGCTTAGAGTGAAGGCCACATAGGGTTTCCAAAATTGAATGGAGGGCCAGTTAGGGGAAGCTGTACCTCCCCAAACAGCCAGGTGTGGCCCAGCCCCCGACCCCTATTCAACCCCCCCCGTTCCCTGTCCCCTGACAGCCCCCCTGGGATTCCTGCCCCATCCACCACCCCCTGCTCCCTTTCCCCGACCGCTCCCGGCCCGCCCACCCATGGCTGCCCCCCGCCACCCATCCAACCCCTCTTCTCTTTCCTGATGGCCCCCTGGGACCCTGCCCCCATTCAACCACCCCACCCTCTGACCACCCCGACCCCTATCCCCACACACACCCCAGCCACCACCCCGAACTCCCCTGCCCTCTCTCCAACCCCCCTGCCCCCTTACCGCGCTGCCTGGAGCACCAGTGGCTGGCGGCGCTACAGCCACGCTGCCCAGAGCACTGGCTCAGGCCGTGGCTCTGCAGCTGCACTGCCCGGCCACCCAGAGCACTGCACTGGCGGCGCAGTGAGTTGAGGCTGCAAGGGAGGGGGAACAGCAGGGGAGGGGCTGAGGGCAAGCCTCCCTGGGCCAGGAGCTCAGGGGCCAGGCAGGAGGGTCTCGTGGGCTGGATGTGGCCCGCAGGCTGTAGTTTGCCCACCTCTGGCTTAGAGCACGTGACTGTGATTCAGGATCTCTGAGTTCCCTTCCCAGTTCTGAGGGGGAGTTTGGACAAAATCCAGGACCAGAAGATTCTTTGAGGATAGTCTCAATGCAATCTAGTGGTCAGAGTAGGGGCCTTGGCAGCCAGGCTCCTGGCTTTAAGCTCTAGCACTGCAGCTGGGGTGTGGATCTAGTACTCTGAGATGTGGAAAATAGGAGTTATGGGTTCTATTCCTGGTTCTGCTGGTGTGTCTTTCTTTACAATCTTGGACAAGTCATTTCTCCCAGTGTTACATATGAGACACTCTCTCTCATCAGACTTCAGTGATTCAAGATGGTGGAAATCTTGTGTGACACAGCTGATTTCACTAGATTCAAGCTGGAGGAAATCTCACAATATCAGCTCATTTTACCAGATTTCAGTGATTCAAGATGGCAGAAAACTTGCACAATATCAACTAATCTCACAAGAGTTTTTCCATCCTGGAGCAGCAACAGCTCACAATTTTCCTGCACTATTGAACCTATTCTATCCCATACCCAGTCTAACCAATGCTAAACGTTCAAAAATCACGAGCTGGGACAGCAGAAATAACAAGACTGGATTAAACAGAGAGATTTTTTTTAAATCATTTTAAAAATTATTTTTATTTGCCTTCTGTTTTTTGAGTCTTTCGACTACAATTGGGTCATGATTTCAAACTTTTCTCTGCAATCATGAGGGCTAGAAACTTGTTTTTTATTTTTAACTAAAAGGTGAAATTCTCACCTAGTCACCTGCCTCCAGGACCTGTGACTTGACGAAAAACACCAAATATTCCAAGGTGGCTTACAATAAAATAGTGAGAGTTGGCAACACTGCAAACCTGAACTGCAGCCTAATTAGATTGGAAGCTCTTTGGGGCAGGGATTGTTTTTTGTTCTGTGTCTGTACAGCAGCTAGTGTAATCCTGGTCCTGGTCCAGAGTGAGGGCTTCTTGGAACTACCGTAATACACCTAATAAAAATGTACTGAACTTAACACAATAGGATCCCGGTCCATGATCGGGGCTCCTAGGTGCTGCCATAATACAACTAATAAACGATGTACAGTGCCTACCACAATGGGATCCTGATCCAGGGCTGGGGTCCTTGGTGCTACCGTAATATGCTTAATAAATAATGTCCAGCCCCTAGCACAATGGGGTCCTGTTCATAACGGGGGCTACTTGGTGCTACAATGATATAAATAATAATAATAATTACACTGAAACAGTCCAGAACTTGCAACCCTTTGCAGAGTCAGGAGGGAGAAGCAGCAGCCCCATGGCACAGCTGTGCTTAGGTATGTTAAAAACAAGCCTTCTCTCCAGGCTGCTGCATCCTGGTGCGGGCAGGAAACCGTTAGACTGTGGTCAGGGCAGAGGAGAGAGAGATGGAGACAGATCGATAAAGAGGCAGTGCAGTACCCATTAACACATTGGGATGGGCCAAACAAAGTGCTGCCACTATGCTTCAGGCTCAGAACTTAACCACCTCCACCCCAGCTGATCGGAAGGAGATTGTCAATGTTCCTCAATCATCACACAGTGGGTTATTTTTACACTGATGAAAGGTGCCAGGTCGACAGTTCTGGAGACTAAAGGACTCTGTTTATGATCAGAACAGATACAGCCTGGCAGTGGAAGGTTACACACACACACACACGCTCACCCACACACACACTGCCCCACCAGTGGAAGAACGCACATACCCACACACATACATACACACTGCCCCACCAAAACTAGGGACCCTCTCCTAGCCATCAGCTGCTGTGAGAGCAAGTTTATTAGGAATAATACTTCACACTGGCAAAATAAGCCAGAGACCAAAGGCCTCTGTTTATCCACTAGGCCAGTGCCACATACTGGCTGTGAACTCCCCATATCTAGTGGCTGGTCCACCCAGTGCTGTGGTTTTCAAACTGAGGGTCACGACCCAGTACTGGGTTGCGGAATGTAAGGCATGGAGTCACGGCGGCTCTGGTCAGCACCGCCAACTGGGCCATTGAAAATCCCGTCGGTAGTGCTGCCCGGCTAAAGCAGGCTAGTCCCTACCTGTTCTGACACCTCGCTGTGCCCTGGATGGGCCAGCAGCAGGTCTGGCTCCAAGGCGAGGGGGCCGCGGGGCTCTGCGTGCTGCCCCCACCCCGAGCACCAGCTCCACACTCCCATCGGCTGGTTCCCGTCAATAGGAGCTGGGGTGGGGCAGCGCCTGTGGGTGAGAGCCATGTGGAGCTGCATGCACGCTTCTGCCTGGGAGCTGGACCTGTTGCTGGCCGCTTCCGCGGTGCCAGGACAGGCAGGAAGCCTACCTTAGCACCTCCACTGCGCTGCTGACGGGGAGCCACCCAAGGTAAGCCCACGCCCTAAAGAGCTTGCAGTGTAAGTCTAGGATGAGGGAGCACACGGGAACATTGAGGCAATACCTGTTGTGCCTCTCCTGAGTATGTCTCTAGGTATAAAGTGGGAGGATCCAAAACCAATGGTCCTGCTGACTTGCACAGCACTTGTCAACAGCAAATCTCCGAGCACTTTACAAAGGAGGGTCGAGAGCATTATTCCCTTTTACAGCCGAGGCTCTGGAAGGTGAAGTGAGTTGCTTAGGCTTTGTCTGCATTAGCACTTTTGTCAGCAAAATGTTTGTCAGTGAAGGCTGTGAAAAAACCACCCCCAGACTGACATAAGTTTCACCGAGAAAAGCTCTGGTGTGACAGCGCTAGGTCTCTGGGACAGTGTCTTCCGCCGACATAGCTACCACTGCTCGTTGGGGGTGGTTTACTTACGCCAGCAGGAGAGCTCTCTCCGTTGGCACAGAGCGGCTACATGGGAGACCTTACAGCGGCACAGTGTAGACAGCCTTAGGGTCACACAGGGCCAGCTTCTAATCAATCCCCTTAGGTCCAGTCAGACCTTACTCCAGGAGAAGCCCCATCGAAATGAATGGGGCCGCTGATGAAATCAGGTATGACTCTGTGTAAAGGCAGAAGAGTTAGGATTAGAACTCAGTCTGGCACCCTAACCATTGGACTCTGCTGTCTCTACCTCCTTGTGAAACCGGTTCCTCAGTGCAATCCACTGCACCGGCAGTGCATTTTTTGGAAACTCATTGAGAAATCACCAGGGATGTCTCCTCCCTGCTCCTCCACCTCTTCATTGCCCAGTTGGACAGGATCCTTTGGGATAAGGAATAACAGTGGGGTGTCTTCCTGAGGAGGCAGATGGCCCTTAGCAACGACAGGGACTTGGAGGGGCCGGGGGAATCTGTTGACATACCTGCACTGCAAGGGGCAGCCAGTCCAAGTCAGGGCATTCCAAGTCTGGGACAGGAGGGGGGCTCACTCTCCTGCCCCTTCAGGTGAGTTTCGGACCGAGGTAAATGCAGGGTTTATGTTTCTTGGAGCTTGACAATGTTACTGGAGCACTCGGAGGAATCAGAAGCTGCACCTAAAGCATCAGCTTTCTTTGTTAAACTGCTCAGCTTGGGATGTTGTAACTACCAGGGGCAAAGGGGGGAGTTGAAACTGCCACTTTCTGCAAGGTGTCTGTTTCCATGGGGCTCCCCAAAAACAGTTTTATTTGAAAATGGCAAATAGATTTATTGAGAGTTGGGACTTTCCAGGTTGATATAAGGCAGCACTGTGTTAAGGAGGGCTTCTATTAACAGCAGAAGCTTTTGTCCCAAAGGGTTTTAAGGCAATATACTGGCTTAACATGTAAGCTATATAATTTATGTACAGGGTTCTCTTGCTTGCTGCTGAAAAGACACTGGCTCTGGGTGGAATGCGGCATCTCTTTAACAGTCACAGAGCAACAACATGGGATCAGAGTGAAGGATAATCCTATGTCTGCTTGGAACTGCAGGGAGAGTATTTAGTTTCAAACTGACTTTGCGAGGAGAGTCCCTCTTTACTGGTCCTTGCAGCATAGCTCCCCTTAGCACCACACTGGGCCAGCGCCGACCCAGAGGGGAGAGTGCCCCCTACTGAATCCCTTTCTGCAGCACAGCACCTCCTAGGACTGCATTGGGGCCAGCACCGATTCAGAGGGGACAGAGCCCCCTACATCACACACCTCCCAACCAGCCCCAGTTTCGCAGGACTCATCAATGTCCTACAGCTGCTGAACGAAGCTTGTCAATTCCTTCATCTAACTCAGATCTGTTGATGCCATTTGCCATCTAAAATATTCTATTGGCTTGGGTCAGGGAGGGCGGAAGTTCCAGATGAGGTCCTACCCCTTGCGAGGTGATCCCCCAATATCAATGGGGGCTGATTAATTGGGAATGGGAAATCTTTGTAACTGGAAATCTACACTCCATCCTTGTTCTTTGCAATGTCTGGCTGCCCCCTTGTGGCAATCACTGGAACTGGTTATTTCAGGTTCCCTTAGGATTTGAGACATGCCCTTGGCACAAAGATTTTATGTGAAAACTATGTATAAGGATACAAGGTTTTCACTTGATTTGATGAACTACTAAGGGGCTAGGTGCTCCTCTGTCCTCACAGGTGCAGAGGGGAGTAAATGGGGCAGGAAATGCCACTGAATCAGGCAAGATGTGTTTCTCCCAGCCTTGAGACGCTGCAGCAGTCCCATGGGGTTGAGAAGATCCATGGGGTTGAGGCTCCATGGGTGTGAAGGGTGGTTGGGGGATGTGTCACACCCATTCTCTGCAGAGTGCAGTCTGTGTGGGAACAGCTCTGTACTGCCTCTGGAGAGCACAATAAGATGTAGGTACAATACAGAAGCACTCCATACGGAGCCACATTGTTAGGGGCATATGAAACTGAGACCCACACAGGGGGTTCAGTTGAGCCCAGCAGATTTTGGAGTGAATCCACTGGTTTCCTTAACTGTTCCTAGGGTGACCAGACAGCAAGTGTGAAAAATTGGGACGGGGGTGGGGAGTAATAGGAGCCCATATTTTAAAAAGTCCCAAATATCGGGACTGTCACTATAAAATTGGGACATCTGGTCACCCTAACTGTTCCTTTCTGCCTAAAGGGGACAATGAGACTGTAACTGGAGGGTTCAGAGCAGATCTTTTACCCTCCTTCAGGCTTCTCTGACGATGGGGCCTAAGTCCTTATCTCACTCCCACCACTCTAGTATCTTAGCACCTCATGATCTTTAATTGAAGAGGTTCAGCGGGCACGGGGTGCAGCTAATCTCACTGAAGCCAGTGGAGCTTCTGGCTGCAGGACTGGGCAGCCGGACAAAAGGTGAGGGGGATGGAAACGACAAGGACTGCAGTACAGAGAATAATCCCGGGGATGTCCAAAGCAGGCATGACACTCATTCACATCTTATTGCTTCCACCCTTTTTAGTGCTTGTTTTCAGGCGGTGGCAAGGAAATTTGCTATTAGAGATGAAGGGTCGTCCTTTCGTTAAGGTGCAGGACTCCTGGTTCTGTTCCCTGCTCCATCCTGTCTTCACGGAATTAGAACCCTGTTGTCCCCATGTGGCCTTGGCCAAGTCACTTCCCCTCTCTGTGCCTCAGTTTCCTTAACTGTAAAGTAGGGATAGTACTGACCTATCTCCTGGTGGGATGGTGAAATTTAATTCAGGGATCTCTGTAAGATGCTTGAGATCTGAAGATGGTAAAAAAGGACAGAGAACACTGGGCCCAATTCATCATTGTCCTGCACTGGGGTCAAATTGGGGAGAATGTGCGGTGGGGGGTCTCCTCCAAGTTCTGCCCACTAAATAAGCTCTGCCCATTTGAGTCACCAGATTGAGATGCTGCTCACAGTGGACTGTGCAGACATTCAAAATATGGTCGTGCTCCACTAGTCTGCTTGAAATTGGCTCCCTCTTGATGTGGCTTGAATGTGCTGGGGGCTCAGCTGGGCTTGGCTTCTTAATCAGGGAGAGAGATGAGTGGGGGGATCTCCCATAAACCAGCCACTTGTGGCACTAAAATGAGACGTCATTCATGGTGAACTGTGGCAATCCGTACTCCTCCCCTTCTCTCTTAGAGGAGAGATGAAATAGTTAAGGTCAAAATGTAACTGATCAGCACTGGGGCACCATGTTAACTCCTCCCTTAGGTGAATGGGGTGGTTCACACCTCTCCAAGCTATCTTTCCAGGCTCTCTGCAGACTCAGGCAATGTTGCTTCAATTCAAGTCACATTTTGGAGGTTTTTTTCCACAATCATGAGAGCTAGAGAGGTGGGGTTTTTTTGAAACAACAGCTGAGATTTTGAGGAACAGAAGAGCTGCCTGAGAGAGGTGCCAGAACAGCATATGAACATGTATCAGCTAAATCCTATCACTGGCCCTCCACCGAGCTTTTTACATACACTTTACACTGGTGTACAAGACTGTGTGTCCTTTATCTTTGTCAGATGATCCATTCTTTTGAAACAGTGTGGACAGTCTGCAGCTGAAATGTGACGCAGGTTATGTTAAAACGTTCCAGCAGAGGGCATGGCATGCTAGGGATGTCCGTTCCATCTAGTCACAAGCAACTCTTCTTATGTATAGCCTGGCACTGTGCTACCGAACATCCCCCCATGTGCCAGGTTGCTGTTTCATTATATAATGATAACACCAACAATCATCAAAGCACATAAGTTAGTGCTATTATCCCCGCTCTTACGAATGGGGAAACCAAGGCACGGAAAAGGGAAACAGCTTGGCCAAGGATGCACTATGAGTGAGTGGCAAAGCATGGAATTAGAACCCAGCAGTCCTAGCTGTCTTGTCTACGGAAGCGTGCTGCCCCAATCACTAGCTATACGGTCCCCCTACAGACATACAGCTAAAAGGCTCGGTGGAGGGATGGTTTGAATTAAGAGTCTGAAGAAAGAACATCTATCAAATATTATGATGTTTCATAACAACTGTTTCTATCTGGTTGGGCCCTGAATGGAAGCCCCAGAACTGAACAAACACAATGTCGGGAACTTCTGATCCTATTCCAAACATCACAGCTAACCCTGGTCTCTGGATTGGGCCGAATCACAAAATCCCAAACAACCCTGAACCTCGGGTGAAGCCGAGAGCTGGATCCAGTGCTTGCTGGCTCAGCTCCAACTCTTGTTAATAGTACTAATAAATAATAAGGCAGGGCAGAAATCGTAAGGAAACGGCGGAACAAATGAGCGATGTGGAAAATGAATGATCTCAGATGCAGCAGCGTAAATCCGGAGTCACTCTACTGAAGCTAATGGAAAGACTCCAGAATCTGGACCCGTGTTTTTGTCTGTTTATTACAAGCCCCTTGCTCAAAGTGGGGAATTTTACAACCGTGTGGAGGGGCCAGAAGACGACTACATGTTACTTAAGATTTCTGCTTAGGATTGAAGTGGTGCATAGACTTGGTGCTGGCTCTTTGCACAGGGATGGATTTCACTGTCTGGCGAGCAGGTACTCACGTGAGAAGTCTGATTGATGTTATGAAAGCGATCACCTGGGTGTGTATTCAGAGGGTGCTACATTAGAACAGCTTTGTACTGGGCTGAAGCACAGTTTCTATCACAAACCCTATTTGTACAAGCAGAGAAAAGAAAGAGGGTCTTGTGATTCCAACCCCACACTGGGACGTAGATGCTCTGGCTTCAATTCCTGCCTCTGCTAGGGATACACTGTGTCCTTGGGCAAGTCACTGGGTTGGAAACTGGCATATATGGCTTTAGAAAAGGCCTTGATCTGTGCCTTAGTTTCCCCTCTGTGTCCTGGGGGCAATCATTAGAGCTAGTCAAACAACTTTTTATTCCCCTAAGAAAAATGTTGATGAAAACAGGTGTTCATGTTTTTCACTGAAATTTCTCGGGTTTTTGTCAACAAGTCAAAAATATCAAACCCCAATTTTTTTTTTCTTCAGATTTTGGCTGATTTTTTTCTGTTGTTTGGGTGCCAAGAATAAAATAAAGTTGTCATCTTTTTGGGACAAAAACCTGAAAAATTCTGAGGGAAATGGACATTTTCCATTAAAATATTCATTTCTATTAAAAAAGCCATTTTTGTCACAAAAAAACTTTATGAAAGTAATAATCCACTCTAGTAATAATCCTTCCTATCTTCCTCCCTGTACCTGACCTGCCTGTTGAGACTGTAAACTCTTTAGGCCAGCAACTGTCTCTCACCATGTGTCTGTGCCGCACCCAGTGCAACAGGACCGCCAAGAGGGAGAAGAGAAGAGGAGGATTTGGAGTAACCTGTTTTCTGTGGAGTGAGCTGGTCTAGCCTGGTCTCACCCCAAAGATTATTGGGGTGTTTTGTGCATATGGAAAGTTTCTTCAGCCGCTTTCAACTTATGCCTCCCAATAAAAGTTTTTGAAAGAACTTTTTTCCATGTGGAAAGAAACGATCACCACTTTTTTGTCCATGTGTATGTTATACATAGCAGCATGGAAAGCATTGCTAGCCTGACTGTGAGTAGGATTAATACCAGTGCACTTAGCACTGGGTAAGGCACACAAAGCCTCATCATGAGCCCATCAAAGTCAACTGCAAAACTCATGTTGACCCCAGTATTGCAGCGTCGGATCTTACAGTCAAGATGGTCTGAGCTCCCAGGGACTTCCAGTCAAGATTCTACCACGCTCACCGCAAGATTCGTAGATGTGCAGGCCAGGAAGGACCATTATGATCCTCTAGTTTGTCCTGCTTCAGAACACAGGTTGCAGGAATTCACCCAATAGTCTTGTCTTCCCTAGGAAAACTGGTGTGTAGTTAGCATGTGCTCAAATCCTTATGCAGATAAGGCAAGTTGTAGTTTTAACCTGTGTTAGCTGGTCAAGGTAAATTGGAGGCTACCCTGACCTGTTAGCATATGCTAAGACTGCTCCTGCCCTGTCTACACTACTCTGGCAACCTGTGCTGTATGAACCTTGTTTCCTCGTGTAGACATGGCCATTGATTCCTGGTACGCCCAATAATTTGTGGTTGAACTACAGCAGGTGTTTCAGGCCTTGCCTACATGAGGACACAAAGTATGTTGTCAGAATACACATTTAAATCCTAGTCTGGACAAGACCTTAGAGCGGCATCCCCTGTGATGTAAAGACTCCAAACACTGGCTAGAGGGGAAGGGTTGCCCAGTGGTTATTGTATTAACCTGGTACTTTGGGAGACCTTGGTTCAATTCCCTGCGCTGCTAGAAGCTCTCAGGCGACTGTAGGCAAGTCACTTACCTCTCTCTAAGCATCAGTTCCCCATCTATAGGAGGAAGGTAATAGCCTGCCCTACCTCACGGGGGGCTGTGAGGTGCTCAGCATAAGGTCTATGCGCTATTCAAACCCTACAGTGCTCGGATACTGCACCAATATGGGCCCTATAACTACGTGAGAGAGAATGCGCTGTCTCACTCAGGATGCTGGCCCAGTGCTTAATTAGCCCTGCTATTAAAAAGACTTTCCACTTTGAATTCTTCCACGGGTTGTATCTTGTATCTAAACGAAGAGTTCTCTCAGATCAGATCTCTTCTGCCTGTGTCTGATCAGGTCACCCCTCAACTTTAATACTGGGTGAAATTCAACCACCTGGAGAGGTGCGGCACAAGAGACCCAGGCGCCATAGCGAACAGAGCCAGATCTATGTTCAGATGCTCCATGGAAAGCTCGAGTTGCTCTACTGAAGCCAAGAGAGTGACTCCAGATTTCTACCAGTATAACTGTGATCAGACTGGCCTCTTTTTCCTTATTTATTTCTTACAGGCCCTACTGTGCTATCCTGAAACAACACAGATGGAATTTCAAACTGTGTCAGAGGATGTGAAGTCTGTGCACCACATAAGCCCTCCAAAGAGGGGCTGAATGGTGCATAGGCCTTATTCTGGCAAATTTTACCCATTGAATGGGACCTCACTCCCATGGATATCAGCGGGCTCACTGGCAGCAGCGGTAAGCACCACGCCCAGTGGTTAGCTTTTGCAGAATCGGACTTTTAAAAGACGGCCATGGAGAAGGCAGGATGTGCCGGGAAGCCCAGAGGAGGAATAACACGAACTATTTTTGTTGTTTTACTAATGACTCACTTATTGTGAGCAATGCAGGAGAAATGAGTCTTTAGGAGGGATTTTCATAGGGCTTAAAATACACAAGCTGATGTAAAGAGTTGAATGGTAGCAACCAAGGCACAGCCCTGGGGTCTTTGGGGAATATGAAGACTTGCAGGTGTGGGGTCCCACCCCTGCAATGAGAGAGAACCTGCCTCCTCCTGCTCACTTACAGAGGGGTCCCCATATTCTGGATCAAATCCTCAGCATGTGTAAATCAGTGTAGCTCCACCAGACTTACAATAGTTGGAAATCTGGCCCCACTGACTCCTGTGGAGCTGTGGTGCTTTACCTGTCAATTGGACTTCAAGGGCAGGGTGGCAGTTTATACCAGCGATGGACCTGGTGCCATGAGGAATTGTACTGTGGGTAGGATTGGGTCTAAAGAGCCATGAAAAGGAGACCATTTAGGGAACTTGCCAATGTGTTTAGATTAGAAAGCCAGGTCTACATACAGGATCTAGGTTTGGGTAGATAGCTAGACAGACAGGTGTCAAGCAGGGTTTGCTCTCGGCATCTGTCTTATATTTTTGATTCTTGACTTTTAGGGCTATTTATAATGTGGGTGGAATGTGCCACCCACAGAGGATGTGGGGATGAGGGAGGAAAAGGAACCAGTAAGTCAGAAAGAAGAGAAGAAAACCCAGAATAAGAGGAAGGATGAGAGGACTTTTTTAAAAGGTTTGAGAGCATTTGAAGCAGAATTCAATCCATTTTCAACAGCAGTGGAGCAAAGGAGAGAGAATGGCACTGGGATGACATTTTCAGAAGTACCCAAGTGACTCAGGATCCTAAATCTTGTTTTCAAAAGTGGCTTAAGGGCAGATTTTAAAGGTTTTCAGGCGCCTAAAGATGCAGCTAGGTGCCTAGTGGGGTTTTCAAAAGCAGCTAAGCAAATTAGGCAGCTAACTCCTATTGAAGTTACGCCCCTGCAAAAACCCTATGAGAATAAACTTTGCCAAATATGGGGCCTGATCCTGAAAGGGACTCAACGCCCTCGACACTCATGGACTTTGAGGCGTTTCAGGATCTGGCCCTTGTGGAGGGGAACACCACTGGCTTCCCAAGAAATCCTCTCTAGCAGACTGGAAAGCCCAGGGATTTGCTCGGGATGCCGCTCAACCAAGGCTTCCCTGAGAAGTCTTGGCCCGAACTCTGCCAGCTGAGAAACTAATTAGCCCTCACTCCCGTTTATTTTTTTTCTTCAAAGCACCATTTCTTTCCTACCCCTCCAAAATGACACACAATGGACACCTTTGAGAGGCAACGGCTCTCGCTAACCAACCGTTCTGATTTCCACTGCAGGCTGCCAGCCTGCCCAGCTACCGACAATGGAAAGTCCACATGGTTCGCAAAATGGATGCAGACGTCGGGGTTATATATAGTCCCATCTCCCCTCCTTAACTCCCATCTCCCTTTCCTATAACCCTCCAGATCCCTCTCCTAGACCCCCCATCTTCCCTCCTGTAACTCCCAGAGCCCTCTCCTGTAATCTCTGGCTTCCCCTTCTTGCTGGTAGGAAACAAATAATCTAATAAATTAACTTTTTAAAAGTGCAGGGGGGGTGGAAAATTCTTTCTCTCTCACCAATCAATGGTCCATCAATGGCTATTAGCCAAGCTGGTCAGGCACACAAACCCCATGCTCTGGTTGTCCCTAAACCTCGGACTGCCGGATGCTGGGACTGGACAACAGGGGATCATTAGATAAATTGCACTGGTTTATTCATTCCCTCTGAAGCATCGCACTGGCCGCTGTCAGAACACAGGATACTGGGCTAAATGGGCCATTGGGTCTGACCCAGTATGACTGTTCTTATGTGTGTAGAGGAGGGGGAAGGATTAAGAGAGAGTGCGGTTATGTGTGTGTTCTTGTGACAGTGTGATTGTCTCTATGAGTGATTGTGCGTTGGTGTCACACACTGGCTGAATGTGCCTTTCATTGCATGGATGTGTGATCGTGAGTGTCAAAACATTCAAGCTGAGGTGCCTATAATGAATCCACCCCAAGGCACCTGAGTAAGTAGCCTGGATGTTACGGGCGCTGAGCCCCCTGGGCTGTCACTCACTTCAAAGGTAGCTGTCACAGCTCAGCACCTTTCAGAATCAGCTCATGTAGGGCTCAGTTCTGCAGGGTGCTGAGCCTTCTGGCCCCTACGTAGCAAAGCAGCCCAGTACATGAGCAGTCTTCTCAACAGCTGTGGCACCACTCGTGTTTAAAGTTAAACGGGTGCTTAAATGCTTTGCAGAATCCTCAGCACTAGGCAAAATCAAGCTCATATTGAGCTGCCTAACTATGGATTTTGGATAAAATATTGGCCTGTGCGTTTAGGGAAGGAGCATGTGCAGTGGGTATGGGGTGTGTGTGCAAGAGAAAGAGCGAGCATGCATGCCAGTGTTACCAACCCAAAACATTCAAAAATCATGGGTCAGGGTTCAAAAATCATGAGATTGGCTTAAAAATCATGAGTTTTGTTTAGAATAATAAAATTCAGGTCTTTTTCCTTTGCTTTCTGAGCCTGTAGGGCTCATGTTCTCAAGCTTTTCTCTGAAACCACGGGGGCTAGAACCTTTATTTATTTATCAGAAAGACAAGGATCTCATGTAATCACCTGACTCCAGGAGCTGGGGCTTTAAGAAAATTATTATTCATCATGTTTATTATGGTAGTGGCTTGGGGCCAATGAATATCGGGCTGTGCTAGATGTTATGCAAACAGTAGCAGACAGTCCCTGCCTCAAAGAGAATACAGTCTAATTGTTATTATTACAGCTACTGCAAGTAACGATAGTAGTGAAGACAGCACAGCGCAGGCTTCAGAGCAGACTAGCCAGCTGAGTATGTACCCAGATCTATGCCAAGCTTTCCTACCCATGCTGAAGCCTGCAGCGGAATCTCTTCACTGCTATCGTGACCCACACTAGCTGGATTCAAGCTAGCTTGGGTAAACTAGCTCATGCATAGCTTAAGCTGCATAGACATGCCCTTAGGAGAAAGGGGCATAACACAGAAGCAGACCAATCCATGGGATGGCTGCAAAGGTCCATGAGACCCTGAGATACCAGCAGAGCTGCACTGATAATCACTTCTCTTCCTTTCCTATAACAATATTCCCAAATTAAACCAGCGTCCCCCATTCAGATGCCATAATAAAAAGATGGAGAATCAATGTTTTGAAAAAGAACTCTGGAAAATATAAAAAAGTGTGTGTGTGTGTGTGTGTGGGGGGATTGGGAGATTAGGAGAATGACTTTTCTGAAACAAAAATATCCCTGTATGCCTTAGAAAAACATCTCCACCTCTTCTCTGCAGAAGAAGGGGGTGGGAAAGTGTGTTTGCTTGAAGTGTCTGGCACTTTCACTGGAAACATTCCTGGAGTGTTTAACACCTGCTTTCCTCTCCTGTTCGTCTCCTCTGCACCATTGCTCCTAGCTTTTACTTTCCAGTGCATTTCCTCTGCAATGCATCTTGCAGCAGGCCCTTGTGTAACACTTCTCACCATGGTTATTGGGTCGTTTCTTCATAGCTTCTAAGGCCAGAAGGGCCCATTGTGGTCATCTCCTCTTGTGTAACACCGGCCATAGCACGTCCCTGATTTCATTCTTGATTGAACTAGAGTAGCTCTTTTAGAAAAATATCCAGTCTCGAGAATGGCCGGTGTTGGAGAATCCACACAACCCTTGACAAATTTGTTCCAGTGGTTAATTAGCCCCCCTGTTTAAAATTTGCACCTATTTCTAGTCTGAATCTGTCTAGTTTCAACTTCCAGCCTTTGGATCTTGTTAGACCTTTTCTGCTAGACTGAAGAACTCATTATTAAAGTTTTGTTCGCCATGTAGGTACTTATTGACAGATATCATGTCACCCCGTAACCTTCCCTTTGTTCAGTGGGCACCTGGAGTCCTCACTGTGCATATTAGGGATCGCCACCAGTCTCCTGGGAGCTAACACCAGTCTTCAAAAAATGGCTGTGTTTTGAGCCCGATCCTGATTCACTTTGGCACATCTGACTCGAGCCCCATGAAAGTGGGAGGTCTGTGGCACCGAAGCTCTTGCAGAATGAGTTTCTAGCTGCGTAATTGTCTTTCCTAGCAGCCCTGAGCCCTGGGAACAGACAGACAGAATAGGAGCATGGCGCATTCTTTTCCAGCGTTGTGAGTGTCTAGGATGGGTGAGAAAACAAGTCAAGGCCTGAGCCTGCCCTCCCTGCATACCCAAAGCTCCCATTGAAGTCAGATAGATCGATAGCTATGACAAGAGCCCCGTAGCCCCCCAGAGCGAAGTCAAGCCCAGTGGACTATTATCACATTTTGAACAGAAGTCTACCAGTTTCCTAGAAGAGGTATATCATGTGGGTGGAGCTTATTTGGTAGGCAGAGCTAGGAAGAAACCCACTACTCCCCCCTCCATCCTTTGCCTAGTGTAGATGCGAAGTGACTCCCTTGGTCCCGACTCATTCACCCTGTTGTAAAGCATCCCCTTAGGCATGAATGGAGGGACACTGGCGTGAGTGATGAGAATCAGGCCCACTGGAAACCAGCCTGGGCCAGAACCTCCTCTTGCTTACAGCAGTCTTACACCACAGTGACTCCGCTGACTGTAATAAGGATACTTCTGAGTTACACCAGAGATTCTGCGCCCAGAAGCCTGGTTGGAGTTCTGGTAACACCGTGAGAGAGACTTGGCCTGCCTTTCCAAGGTTGCCTACGGGCTGGGGAGGCACATCACATTAACCCCCCCTTTCCTCCCTCTGCCAGGCTTTCCCCACTGCCTCCCAGACCTCAGCCCAGCTCCCGCCAAGCACCAGCTTTATGGCCCGGTGGCATTTTTACAAGAGCTCCAGTCAGGAGGGATTCTTGTTTGATTTCTAACAAAGGGGAGGATGTCGTTTCCTTCCTCGCTCCCCGCCCCCCAGCTTCACGCTTTATTCTCGGTAGGAAAGAGAGTTACAAAGAGGGATAGATAAAAGGCCCGGGCTCAGGAGAGTTTTATAGCTCGGGCAGGTGTGGGGCGGGACGGGAGAGCATGGGCCAGAGGGGAACAGACGGGTGGCAACATAAAGCCATTCCTGTCCGATGGCCGTTTGGGGGCCTGGGCATGAGTTTGTCAGATCTCAGTCTGTTCCTTGTGGGACGGGCATCCAGGTCACAGACGCTGCCTGCACATTGGCCGCCAACTCCCCACCCCTCCTCGGCAGTCTCAGCGGAGAGGCAGAGAACTGAATACGTGGGGCACACTGAGCCCCCGCTGCTCATCCCTACAGAGGGTCCCTGCAGTGCAGGGCTCAGCACATGGGTGCCAGGCTGGGTGCCAGGGGAAGCTCACTCTGCTCTTCCCCAGGCTGTGTTTGTTCTGCGAGGACACACAAACCCTCAGGGCCAGAACACCTGCTGGAGTACAAGGGCGTCGCCCCACTGTAGTGAATGGGATCATATCCCCACCTGGTGTAAATGGGCATCCCTCCAATGGAGTCAAAGGGGCCAGATCCCCGACTGGTGTAAGCTGGAGCAGCTCCACTGAAGCCAGCCACTCCTCAGCCCTCGTTCCCCAGAGGTGCCTTTCACCCGGTCCAAACCTGAGCTGTGTGGGGAGGAGAGGTGAGGAGCTTTGTGAATGAGCTCAGATGGTGTCCGAGCCCTCCTGGCACCGCCGGCACACCTCGCACCTGGAGCTGCAATGCTGTCATTTCTCACCAGCTCAGCAAGGTCAAACCAGGCCAGTGCTCGGCTGGGAACAACCAGGCACTGCGGGAAGCCAGGCAGATGATTCACAAGGTGGTTCTCTGCCCTCTGACCGGTGCCCCGACATGCTGCTGTGGGGGTCACTAACCATCTCCCCATTATCTCCTCCCTAAGCACATCAGCTCAGTAGGGATCCACCCAGTCAGGGCACTCTGATAGGGCAAAGGGGCTGGAAATAACCCTCTTGAATATCCCACCCTGCATATGAGGCTTGTGTCTAAACACTCTGTCCTCAGCCTGTTCCCCATGTAAAGAGCAGATCGGGGTGTGACCAGAGTGTGCTATACTCAGGCTTTTCTCTGCCTCCCAGGGCGGGGCACAGCATGTGGTAGAGCAGCCCCGAGACAGCTTTGAGTTACACTGGGGAACAGGCCTGGGCCTAGATTATGGGGAGTGTGACAGAAGCTTAAACCAGCCCCCTCCCAGATCCCTGCCCCACATACGAGAAGGGAATAAATGAGAACCAGGCCAAGAGTCTGAGTGCTGGTGTCCAGGCCAAGTCTCAGCCCAGAGCATGTTGGGCCTGGGCTTAGTGAGAGCTGGGTGGCTGCCCATTCCGGGCACACTAGGTGAGCGTGGGTCTTTGGCCTCTTTAGTGGCTGATCCGTGTGAGAGCTGCTGGCTCTGGGCGTTACCCCTTTAGCTTCCGCTGCAGAGGTGCATGGAGATCCTCAGTTCACGCCTTGGGGTCATGGCACCTGCATTTCAAGAGCTCTTGGTCTAACCTGCAGCGCCTCTGAGTCCAAGCAGAATGGGCAGTGGCTGGGCCGAAGAGACACATGGGAAATGGGCTGCCAGCCTCCAGCCCAGTCCTACCCACCCAGGAGATGTCCCAGAGACCGTTGGGCCTATCCAGGTCACACGGGCCAGGCTTCATCCCCAGAGCCAATGGCTTTTCCCAGCCTCTGCTGGGCCTCTGCGGGAGTGAAGTGAACAGACAGCCCCGCACACACACAGTGCTGACTGAGCTGGATGAGGGCACAATGCAGGCAACAGCGGGGTCCCTGGGGGGTGCCCCCCCCTCCAGGCTGTCCTGTACTCGCTGGCGAGGTGTTTGTGCATCAGGAAAAGCCCAGGGCAACAATAACAAATGGCCGGACTTTTTCCACCGGAAACAGCGCTATTGTGTGCAGCAAGGAGGGGCACCAGGGGAGCTCCCCGACCCGCCACCTTCTCCAGGCAGGGAACGCCAGCCCACGGACAGGCATGAGCTGCTCTGCCCAGGCAGGCTGGGGAGAATACATTTATTGGGAGGGGTGGCATGGGGGGATCCAGTTGCTCCCCCAAAACTCCCCATCCCTGGTTCCCCCTTTGCCCATCATTAACCATCCCAGACCCCCACTCTCCTGTCCCTCACTCCTCCTCCCTCATCCACAGCCCCCTCCCAGTCTCCTATGTCCCTTATCCTGGATCCCTCTTCTCCAGTTCTCAGCCCCCCCCAGCACCCCATCCCTGGTTCCCCTTCATGCAGCCTCAGCCCCCGTCTCCCCTCATCCTACTCTGCCCAGCTCCCGCTTAACTCCTGCCCCTGGCAATGTCCCCCATTCTCCTTCCTCCTCTTCCCCTTCCTTCACTTCCGAACCCACCCTCTACTCAGTCCCCTCCACCCCTCTGCCATTCCGTTAGAACTCCCCATCCCGATCTCCCCGCATTTCCCTGTTCAGACCCTGACCCCTTCCTAAGCACCCCTCCCGCTTCTTCCCCACCCGTCTAGTCCCCTCTTTACCTCCAGTCACCCCTGCCCTCCAACTCCACATCTTCCCCCCCATCACCACCCCCTTGTCTGGGGAAGTCTCGCTCTGGATCCAGGGCGCCATGGAAACCTGACTGAGTGCCCAGAGCTACCTGCTCGGGGTGGGGTCAGCTAGCACCGGTCCCACCCCTCTGACTCAGCCTTCAAAGGGAGGTGCCCGCTAGGCCTCCCTGCCCATCCCTTATAGCTAAGGCTGGGCCCATTCCCAGCCTGCCAGGCGCCAAGAAGGCAGCAGGCGGCAAGAGGCTGCCGATGCCCCTCCCGCCTTCTCCTGGGAGCAGAGGGGCGGTTGAGTCAGTGAGTGGGGAGAGATGGATGCCAAGGGAGCCTGGTATGGTGCAGAGCTGAATGGGAAAGCTGCTTGGCACCAGGCAGGGGCGCGAAATTGTTGGGGGTAAGAGGTGCTTCAGCGACGTGGTGCAGGATACTCACCCGGAGAGTGGATTCCTTTCTCACCCCACGCAGTGACCCCCTCCATGGCATCAAACATTCCCACAGGGCCTGTCGAAGGATCCCAACGTGTTTGCCAAGGAGAGATGTGGATCGGTTCACCCAGCAATGAAATGCAGCCCCCTCTGGAGCGGGGCATGGCAGCTGATTAACAGTCGCAGAGCAACACTGCATGGGGATCACTTGCCCAGTACTGAAATGCAGCCACCTCTGGGGTGAAACGCGGCAGCTGCTTAACACAGTAACAGTGCCCATCACATTAGGATAGGAAGCAAAGAATAGTCCTGCAATCAAGTTGCAGCTGCAGGGGGAATTTAGAAGGGAATAAGAGTCTGCATTTGGAGGACAAGGGCTAACACACCATTCTTGCCAAAAGTACCAACAGTCACAAATGGCCAAGCCCTGGGGCATTAGGTTCAGGACTGATTCCATGGGGAGAGCACCCCCTGCGGAGCTTCCACCTTGCTCCCTGGAGCACAGCACCCCCTGGTGTCATCCTTGTGCATTGGGGTTAGCGCTGACTGCCAAGGGAGAGCACCCCCTGCGGAGCCCCAACCCTGCTCCCTGCAGCACAGCACGGCCCAGTGCCGTGCCGGGGCATTGGGGTCAGCACTGAATCTAAAGGGAAAGCATCCGCTACTGAGCCCCCTGTCACACTCCATGGTAGCCCAGAGCCCCCTAGTGCCCCACTGGGGCATTGGGGTCTGGACGAGCCCCCTATTGAGACACCCTGCAGACTGGGGTATTGGGGTCAGCACTGACTGACAGAGAGCGCCCCCCCCCCCGAAGCCCCCAGCCGGCACTTACTCTGAGGGATGTAGAACATTTCTCTAGGCAGGGGCATGGGGACATGGGCCCCTTTGGCTGATGGTGAGGACCCAGGAGGCCTGGCACCGTGTGAGGTGTGGGGAGGGGAATTACAGGACTCTCTCCGCCAAGGGAGAGCAGGCAAGGCTGCATATGGAGGATTCTGAGTATCAAAGCGCCTTTGTTTAACTGGAGTGGGAATCCTGTCGCCCGGGACCCCACCCAGCCGGTGACTCACTGGCACATTGCTGGGGCCTGACTCACCACCAGTCAGACCTCCCTTCCCCCCTGCCCTCCCACACGTGTGTGTGGGGGGATTGGTGCCAGCATCAGCAGGAGCAGGTGCTCTTGCCAGTACATACACTCCGAGAGGGGATTTAACCCCTTCAGGCTTTCTGGGGTCACAGGCCAATTCCAGGACTGCAGGGGCACTGCCCTCCTGGAGCCACAGCCCCCCTGGCCCAGCAGAAGCAAGCCTCTGCCCCAGGCTGTCCCGGATGATGAGTCACTGGTGCCACTCACTTTCTCTCCCACGGGTTAATCAGCTGCCTCCTCCGGATGCTTCTTGCTCTCCGTCTTCTCAGCCCAACTTCTGGCTTAAAGCCTGGTGCCCAGTTTGCCCCTGCCCCTGGTAACGCGATGCCCCATATCCCCTGGGGGAGGAGGGAGCATTTGGGGAAGCCCTACTTCCCTAGGCTGGATCTCAAACCCCACCCACACCCGAGCCCCCACCTATGATCTTTTATAGGTGAGAAGCATTGGGGCCCCACAGTTTAGCCGAGTGACTCTCACCTCCCCACTATTGTGGAAAATAATGGACATTAAGGGGCATGGGGGTTACGTCTCTCTTGGAGGCACTTAGCACTGGGAGAAGGGAGTCAGACTACAGGGGCGGATGGTGTCATCTGGATCAGCATGAGAGCAGATTGACTGGACCTAGTGGTTAGATACCACACAGTGGCGAAGCAGCTACTAGGCCGGATGGGCCCCTTGGTCTGATCCAGTAGATTAGGAAGCAGAGATACTGGGTTAGACGGAGCATTGGTCTGATCTGGTGCTGCAGGGAGGTGGGACTATTGGGTGAGATGGGCCCATTAGCCTGATCTGCTACAGCAGAGAGGCACCAATACTGGATTGGATCTCAGGAGATGGGGATACCAATCGGATTACATGGGATCACTCCGCTCGGATGTTGCAATTTTTTACATTTCCTCCAACTGAATTGGAGTGGGAGACAGCATCGTAGGATTAGAGGGGCACTCTCGCTGCAAAGCTGACTAGGGCGTGGCCGTCCGTGGGTGGGGCTTTGCAAAGCAGAACTTTATGCTAGTTGGGTGCTACCTGCCAGGCCTAAGCATGCTGGCTTCTGCCTGCATCTCTCACGTGTGGGGAGAGCTCAGCACGGTCCTGGGAGTAAGTTCCACACACACCCGGGCTTCAAACACAAGGTGTGTCCTGAAACTCAACGCAGCATTAAATAGTTTGAGAAACGATTAGTTAAATGCCATGGTTTGAACTCCAGGTGTGTGTCAAGGGGGAAAAAGTCAGAACATTTTCATATCATGCAGCGTTGGAAGGGGGCTTTGTCTTGGAAACCCCTTGCTCAAATGACCCCAAATTTGGCTCCCTAGCCCTGCTCCAGGCCTCCAGGAGGCTCAGCCGTTTTCAAGATGGTCCGAGTCAGTGTGTGGATTTTAGAGCACTTACAAAAGTTAGACGGTGAACCTCTACCGTAACTAGAGCAGCTGCGGAGGGGCGGCCTAGGCAAAAGCCCATTGAACTCAGAGAAAGTCTCCCTGTTAACTTTGGTGGGCTTTGTGGGTGAGTGCTAGACACACACAGTCCCTTGGAGAGATGATTCCCATCTGAGCTGCATGGGACTGGCCTGCAATCAGGACTTTAGGTTTTGCCAATGGCCAGGCAAGGCTTGGTGCCAGGGGGCCAGAGCAAGCAGCAGTCGGGAGCCAAGTAGGCAGGCATGGACTGCGAGGGGGTAAGCAGAGGCAGGAGGCTGTGTGGGGGCTGCCCAGCTGCTGGGATGGGGCCCACGAGCAATTGGAAGAGGAGCATAATTTGGGCACTGGGGACACAGAGCCGTCTGGCCTTGTCTTCAGTGGAGTTTTTGCCCCAGTTCCAGCTCCGTCCCCGCAGATGGGCAATGCCGCTCTTAGCACAGTTTGCATTGGCACAGCTTAGCCTGCTTTCAAGCAAGGCTTGGCAGCACGGGTGCAAATAGCAGCTTTGCCTGTTTGCGCAGAGTGGGGGGCTGGGGGACGTTTTCAGAAGCAGAGCTGGCTGATGCCCCTGGTGCAGGCAAGGCCTTGGCATCCCAGTCCTGCAAGATCCCTGCCTCTGTGGCGCTTACTCAGCTCTGTGGACTAGGATTAGATACACAAACAGCTGTTTCCCTGGGACAGATCATGCTCTCACGCACAGGCTGCCAGTATGGGCTTTGTGGCTCAGAGAGGTCCATCCAGCTCCGTGGGCCTGGCTGAGGCCGGTATAGCGGCAGCTCGTCACACCTACCAACGGCCAGGCAGCACAGGAGACAGATGTTCAGAGAATAGCAGATCAGGGCAAATCCGCAGCAGTGCTTAGACATGCTGAATGCACAAGAGATTCGATCCGTCCCTGGGGGAACCATTGGGCCTTCCAGGAAGTTAGATCAGGGAGAGATTTGGCCTGGCTTGCCTGTGCAGAATGAATCAGACCCCTGCCTGCTATTGCAGGTCCACCTTGGTACAGATAAGAACATTGTATGATTTCATTGCAGGTAGGAAGCAAGCCCCGACCCTTTGTGGTCGTTCAGGGTCCCCTGGGATGTATTGTAGCAGCCACAGTGTTACCAACGGACCAGTTCATTTCCTTGTTGGTTTTTTTTTGTTGGGTGGCAATCAAATTCATGATCCAGGTTGTCAGGGGCAACCAGATTTGGGACCTAAGTTGTTTTTAGATGAGCTCCCCTAATGAAAAGGTCCCCACCCTACCCTGGAAAGCAGCAAGTCATTTGTGCCTTGCGCCTGGGGAAAGGGGGATGTTGCATGAGCTGGAACGGTGTCTTACAGGGCTGCTGTCTGGCTGCCGGCCAGACCGAGATGGTTCTGGTCCTGGTGAGTCATGCTGCCGTGACTCACGCCCCCCCTTTAGAGCTTTAACAAACACTGCGTCTCCTGGCAACAGCGATCCGAATCGAGCGAGGTTCCCCACACCCACGAGGAACAAAACAAACAGGCTCCCAGGCTGAGGCCGTCCTGCATCTTGGCCCAGCCCAGCCGCCTGCTCGCAAGGAGCATGCTACTTCCAGGAAGCTGGGGCCTGGGGGCTGGGAATGAGGCAGGACTCTGCCTTCAGATGTGGTCAGGCCTAGGTTGCAATCCAGCTCTCCTCATGCTTCCGGGCATCCCGTGCCCCCCCCCTTCTCCTCCCATTGCTGCGTCCTGTGAGGGGGGAGGCTCTCGGACTGTCTGTGGACATCTGACCATTGCACGCCTGTCCACATGCGGCCCTGCTCGTCAGGCAGCCAGGAGTCCTGCTAATTCCTTTCATAACATTTGGGCCTTCTGCGGTGCTCCTCATCCCATGTCTGCCTCTTTGAGAGGGGGAAACCGAGGCATGGGTTGTGGGCAGGTGGGGTGACTTCCCCAAGCTCGCTTACTCCATGGCAGAGCTAGGAATAAAACACAGGAGTCCTGACAACCAGCCGCCCCCTCCCGTTCTAACCACTAGACCCCACTCCTCTCCCAGAGTTGGGGATAGAACCCAGGAGTTCTGGCTCGCAGCTAACCCATCTCCCACTCCCATCTGCTCTAACTACTAGACCCACCCCCCTCCCATTGGGGATAGAGCCAAGGAACCCTGTGTTCCAGCCTCCCTGCTCTGACTTGCTCCCTTCCCGGAGATGGGAGCAGAACACTGGAGTCCTGACTCCCAGGCCTGTGCTCTACCAGTAAGATCACCCTTTTCCTGAGTAATCCGGTGATAGATATTATTAATGGTATTTATACTACGGTCATATCCGGAGGCCCCCACCTGAGAGCAGGGCTCCATTGTACTGGCCACTACCCAGATGAGACAGGCCCTGCCCCAAAGAGCTCACAGGTATAGATAAAGGATGCCGGGGGAGAGGGGGTGAGGCACAGAGAAAGCGATTTGCCCAAGGTCACTCAGCAGGTCAGAGGCAGAGCTGGATTCGAATCCAGGTGTCTGGAGTTCTGGTCCAGTATTTTAGCCACTGGACCACACCGCCCAGGCCGATAGATGGGTGTTGTGGGTCCCTCTAGCTAGAGAGCCAGCTAAATGACTAGATGGTCTGGGCCACTCCCATCTATCTAATCCCAGTTGCCAGGCCTCCACGCTGCTGGATTCCAGGTCCTCGTTGCGTTTCTGCTTGGGAATGGCTTTCCCAGAGAGTTGGGGCTTTTCCCGCTGCCTCTGGGCTGGGTTTCTTGGGAGACTTTCCTTTTTTAGAATCCTCCCCCTGGCCGGCTGCAGTCCAGAAGGGCTGGAGGAAGCCAGTGTGCACTGGGTGGGAGGGGGGCTGCGTGTGGCCGTGGAAACACGATTTCTTCCAGAGAACAAAACAAGCTTCCGAAGGAAGGAAGGAAGCAGGTGGAGAGGAGAACAGGGTGCGGGAGAAAACTGAAAATATGCCAGGGAGAGGAAAGGGAAATCCCACCTCTCTCCCTCTGCTAACTCACTCTCTCTTTCCCAGCTCTCCGTCTGGCTCCAGCCTTTCTATAGCTCCTTTCCTTTCTCTCAAACCTGCTCTCCTCCTCTGTCCTCTGCTCCCTGCCTTTCTCTGACCTCATGTCTGCCTCTCACCATCTTTCTTTCTTTCTTTCTTTCTCCCACTTTCCCCACCTCTGCCTTTTCCTCTCTGGGTCATATTCTTCTCTGTGTTGCTCCCTGACTGAGTGCAGGCACCAAGGTCTCCTGGGAGGGCAAAGACAGTCATTCTCCACCTTTGTGGCTCCCCTGTGCCAGTCCTTGCTGGGTTTGGTTGGGGCTCTCTGCTGTTAAGGGCTGAGCTTCGCAGAGAATCTGGGCAGGGCGCTGAGCCCGTAAAGGCACAAACCCCCAAAATTGCACCAGAGGCCAATTTGGCCCATAGCATAGCTTAGAGCAGCGTAAGGCTGTGCCCAATAGCAGGGAAAAGGTGGGATGAAAGAACACCCCAGCTGCACACCCCTTCCTCCCTCGACATGCCCCCTGCTCTGAGGAGTGGAGGAGGCTGTGCAGAGCTGGCTACACCAACTCCTTACCGGGCTAGGATGCCCTTACTGACTTGTTCCCTTCCATGTTATGGTGTAAGGGGTGCAGTGAGCAAGGGGATCCCACAGCCACTTTAGGGCTCCTTTCCTCCATGATATCAGGCCATCTCGACTGGCGGAAATGGGGCATTATGGGGGCTGCGCTCTCTGTTCCTGCCCAGACTGTCCCTGTCCTGTGGATAAGCATGAGAGGCTGATTCTTAATGACTCGGTTTCTGTGGCGGAGGGCAGGAAGTGGCGGGAGGCTTTTAGCCACCCCTTTGTATTCTAGGGACCTTCCTGTTGCCTGGTGTAAATTAGAGCAGCCTCGGGGCTGCTGTAACTCACCATCTGCCCTGTGGGTCCTGGGGTGCAGAAAATTGCCATAGCACAGTGCGGTCCAGCTACCCGTCGCCACCACCCTGATTCCAGCTGTTCCCATGGATGCTCTGGTATAAGCTCATAAGGCACAAGTAATGTGAGCCCAACCCAGACATGCCACAGGGTGAACTACTCGTGGCGTTTCCTGCCAGCCCCGCCTGGCACTGACTGGTTGTTTTTTGAGTTAGGAGCTGTGACACCAGCCCTGTGATTGTCTCCCCTGCGAACTGCCATTGTGTGTGACTACACCGCTATCATGGGGTGACTGCAGCTCATTTACACATACCCGGGCTAGCTTTAATCAAGCTGGCGGGGTACCGGAACAGCTAAGCCATGGCAGGCTTGTACAACTCACATTGAAGCCGGTGTTGCCAGAGCTTTGCTGCTCCTGGACCCAAGCTACCTAGATTACAGCTATCAAGGGTATGTCTACACATGCTGCAATCACAGCCTGGGATTGCAGTGTAGACATTCCCTCTGCCCCACTCCTCCACCCACCAGTCAAATTGGGGAGGAAAGAAAGTAGTAATATCTCTCCCAAAAACCCACCCACCTGTGGCACCAAAATGTGATGCTTTCCCCAGTGCCTGATGCCTTTCCCTCTGTACATGTTGGACAGCAGCATCTGAGTAAACACCCCATTGGAATGCATGGGGCCATTCGCCCCCATGCTTCTCAGAGCAGTTGTTTCAGGCTCTCTGCAAACTCAGGCAGGATCAGCTTACATTTGTTTCACTTTTTTTCGCAACCATTCATGCTAGAGACTTTGTTTTTCCAGAAGAAGCTAACATTTGGGAGAATACAAGATCAGCATCGAAAGAGAAGTATAGGGTCACTGACCTGACCCGATTCCAGCCCTGCCTTGGTCCTGAAGTAGGAAACAACTAACTTACATCTCTCCCCTGCCCCATGCCTGTTGCTTCTCAACAGATGAACCATTGTCAGTTGCACCTCCCTGTTTCTCTTCCACCCCCACATGCTTGCCATAAATTATGTAGCATTTAAACATAACCCTCTAGCACATCACACAAAACAACAATCCCAAGTCCCACAAAGGAGATTGGCCCAATCAGGCCACTGGGTTCTCCACTAGCTCCCAGCTGTGATCATATTAATAAACCCATCCCGAAACTCCATGGCACCTAGGAACTGCGTTGGAACGCAGAGTTCTTCTGCCTGCCCTTTGTTGTGGCTGTTATTGTGAAACAGCCCCCAGGCTGCATGTGAAAAGGTGCCCCATTCTATCAGCAGGCAGAGATGCTTTTCTCTTTCTCCTTCAGATAATTGAGGGGTGGAAACTGACACACAACATTAGTCTTGGACTGGATCCTACTCACTCAGTGAATCAAAAGGTCTTCCCCAAATTCACCCATAGGCAGCCAAGGTGCATCAGGCTATTTTCTGGCACCTGCTGCGGGATTATAAAACCCATCATGGGTTCCAAGCCCTGGATTTGCCTCCCACAGGCTGAGCCTGCTGAACATGTCCTTGATCATTAGAGATTATTATAATGACAATAATTACCTTGCATTTACTTTAGCAGCACCTTTCATACCAAAGGATCACAATACACGTTACATACTGCATGGAGCGATGCGGCTACCACTGGGGTGGGCCACGGGGATGAGCTGTTGGACAGAGCAGGACAACGCTGCAGAGCAGCTCAGGAAGAAGCACATGTGTGAAGACTAGGGAACCAGGATGGGGTTTGGCTAGGACCCCGGGGTTTGCTCCTGATTGTTGTACCCTGCAAACAGATTTGTGCATGAATCTCATAAGACCCCCAACTTGTAGGAAATGTGTAATTGGATCTTTAGTGCTAGAATGGTCCTCTCTGTGTATCCGTCCCGCTTCCCCTGGTATTCCCAAGGTAGCTGTCGTTGTAGTGTTTTAGCACCATTACAGAGGGTGAGCAAACGGCTGTTGGTTGAGAGACAGGGTGTGTATACAACTCTGCCTCTTCTCAGCCCTCTGGGCAGATGAGTGGCTCCATGTTAGCCTCCGCCCTGCTGAATTATTAAATTGTACAAACTCACAGGCCCCGACTCTCCCCTGCCTGGCACTCTGTGTGTGGCCACCTACTCCCAGGCTTAAAACACGGCCATTCTCACCTGCTGCTATCTCACACTCATTGGTGTGAATGACCACGTGGTGTAAAAAAGCTCTGCAGGCTTTTAACTGTATAAAGGTTGGATTCTCAGCTTGTGTAACTCAGTCAGCCATGCTGATTTCCACCAGCGGGGGATCTGGCCCACATGGATATAAGGAAAGCACTCAGGAGCTGTGGGGCGGGGGGGGGAGTACGTTCTACCCACCAGCGAGGGTTACTCACTGGCTGCAGATTGACATGTGCACTTGTTGACGTGCGCCAGGTGCAATGCAGGACTCAAGGTGAGCACAGAAAGGGCTGAGTTCAGATTGCTTCAATAGTGCTTTGTGCCTCTGGTTTATCATCTACGCAGGCAGGTGGTTAACTCCTCCAAGCCCGTAGGGCCAAGGTTCCAAGGTGAAATGTAGTGTCAGGTCTGCTCACCTGCTCTCTAGTTCTTTCGCCCTCCTACTAGATCCCACCTCCTTGCCAGAGCTAGCAATTGAACCCAGGAGTCCTAACCTTCAGTTCCCCCTGCTCTAACCACTAGACTCCACTTCCCTCTCTGAGAAAGAAATGGAATCCAGGGATCCTGACCAAAAGTCCTCCACCCCGCTCTAACCACTAGTCCCGACTCCCCTCCCAGAGCTAGCAATAGAACCCAGGAGTTCTAACTCTCCCTCCCCCTGGCTCTAACACCTAAACCCAACTTCCTTCCCTAAGCTGCAAAGAGAGCCCAGGAGGTCTGACTCTCAGGCCTGTGCTTCAGCCACAAAACCATCCTTCCTTTCCATGCAACTGGCTACCTGGACACAGGTGCTATCTCTTTCTCCTGATGTCCTGCTTCATTCACACATTTCAACAGCTGCCATTTTGGAACTCAGGAGAGGCCATGGGCTCTGCGTGCTACCCTGCAGTGGCAAATGCAGTGAATTTTCATGAGTGGAATGACAAACTGGCTGCTACTAAACCTGGTAATTCCCTGGTTTGGGTTGTTGGCTTTGCTACTGTATGGCTAGATACAGAGATGAGGGTGGTGGTGTGGAGATGGATGGAGAGAAAGAGGGGTATGTGTTTGGAGATAAAAAGATAAGTTTTAGAAGTGGTTGAAATTTTTCAAACAATATTTTTAAATGAAAAAATGGTGTTTTTCCAAGCCCCAAAATGTGTGTTTTTGTTCAGAGTATTCTGATTTTTCAATGTGTTTTTTGTTTTCTTGGTGTTTTCCCCTTTTCTCCTCCTCCCTCACCTCTGTTCCCTTTTTTCCTCCTCCTCCTCCTCCTCCCCTTCTTCCATTTGGTGGCTTAGATTTCCCATCTTTTCCAGTCAGCACCAACAGTCAGACTGGACTGATTTGAGAATGAGGCCTGAAAGTGGAAAAAAGAGGCACATTTGTCAGGATAAACATTTGCACCAAATAATCTGATCCACTCTAGCGCTGGGTAAAAACAGGCCCTTTAGAACCTGCAGCGATTAGAAGGGAAGCCATTACCTAGTGGCTGACTAACAAGATTTAAAAGCACCCCCACGACAAAGGCTTTGAAGTGAGTTACTTCAATGAACAGCAGAACTTTGCTAATTACAGCAGCGCCTCATTAATTTCTCTTGGGATCAAAGGCTGGCTTTAAATGCAATGTATTATTATTATTAGACAGCCAGCTCCGGAGATCCTTGCTCAATCCTTAGTCAGTATTCCCAGTATTACTCACCAGTCTGGCATAACACACTGGTGTAGTGAAGCAAAGTCTGGTCGTTGGATGACTTCTTTGGGATGTTGGTCTAGTGGAGAGAGCTCTGGAGTGGGACTAAGGAGACTGGGTTTTCCAACTCTCCTATTTCCCTGCTGGGTGATCTTAAGCAAGTCCCTGCCCCTCCCTGTGACTCAGTTCCCCAGCTGTGAAATGGGAATAATGAGACTGACCTCCTTTGGAAAATGCTTTGAGATCTACGGATGAAAAGCACTCGAGGAGAGCAAAGTGTTGTTATTCTAAGATACTTGTTGGCTGACATTGTCATACTATCAGAGCACCTCACAATCTTTAGTGTGTTTAGCCCCACAACAGGGCAGCGCTGTTTCCTCCATTTTACCAATGGGAACTGTGGCACGAGAGACTAAGTGATTTGCCCAAAGCCGCACAGGAAGACAATGATGAAGCAGGGGCTCGCACCTGGAGTCCCCTAAGTCCATAGACACCAGTACGGGAAGGGAAGTAAGGACGTATGTACACCCAAAAGTTCTATGGATTATGTTTTTCTACTTTAACTGATCAGGTGGCCTAGCGGATAGAGCCCTGGACGGGGATTTAGGAGCTCTGGGGGTCTGTTCCCTTTTGAATGCCTGAGTCTCCACGGTGAGGTAGCTGTATGCTATCCCAGTATAAGCCCCTTCATACTAATCTAACTGTGTCCACTCCAGTAGCGTGAAAACAGTCCAGCTTCGGTGTGTCAGACCAGACGCTGACAGGTGGCTACAACAAACAATCAGGTGGGAAGCCCAAGGCAACAGTGAATGGCGATCGGCTTACACCAGGTGGGATTGTTTTGCAGGACTCTGCGAGCCGAGTTCACCTCGAGCTCTGGGCTGGGCTGGAAACCTGGCTCCTTACTATGGTACTTAAATTGGAGCTGAACCTGAACTAAACTCTTGGCCCAACCTCTGGCTCCTCCCCCTTGTTCCGAGCTGGTAAAGTGCATTGAAAGAAGCTGAGAGGATGTTGCACCCTCCTCCTAATATTATTTTGCCATGGCAGCAATAGGCCTGGTGTTATTTGGCAAAGGGGAGGGATGGGGGCCACGGGTGTGTTGCACATGAAGTCATGAGTGAATGAGACTGGAGGGGCTCAAAGGCAATCAATCTCCTTACTCAAATGTGGCCCAGTGTGTGGGAAAGACCAGGAAAGCCTATGCCAGGAAATGTGCTGGCAGGTAACGCTCGGAGGAGACCCAGCGACAGCGCTGGGATTCTTAGGAGGTGCTAGGTAGGAGTTTGCATGGGAGTACAAAGGAATCAGGCAGGAAGAGGTCTCAGGCCTCCTGACCCACCATTGTAACTATTAGATCACATGACCCTTCCCAGAACTAGCAGCAGAACCCAGGAGTCCTGACTCCCAACCCCATTCGACTACACTCCCTTCCCAGAGCTGTGTGACCAGAACCCAGCTGCCTCGAATCAATAGAATCCAGCTCCTTGGTGCTCTAACCACCAGACTACACTGTCTTCCCAGGCCCAGGAGTAGAACCTAGGAGTCCTGATTCCCAGCTCTGACCAATAGACCCCACTCTTCTGTCAGAGCTGAGGACAGAACCCAGGCGTCCTGACGCTCAGCCCTTCCTGCTCTAACCAGTACACATCCTGCCTTCCCTTAGCAAAGAGTGAACTACTTAGCTTGTTTGTAGCCCCAGGATTTCGATGTGGGACAGAGAGGACTGGGAGTTCGAGGCATGTGGACTCACCACCCGGGTTGGTACAAACTCAGTCGGTTACAAAACACCAATAAAGGTCTATTCTGCGTTACAAAATTAAGCACATCAGGGGGGATCTGGCTACAGCCCAGCAGGGCCAGGACCCAATTAAACCTCAGCTCAGGCTTGCGTGCCAGCAGGCCCTTGATAAAGCCACGTACATTTAGGACAAAGAGGAGAAGTCAGGGGAAGTATTAATGGAGTCAAGCTGTTGTTGAGTGAGGAGCTTTGTATAAAGTCTTGGATCCAGCCCGTTATTAAAACATCCCTTATTCCCACGCAGATCTGGGACGGCGGCAGTTAAACTGCTATGGAATTTTTTTGGGTAGGGGGGAGAATCTAAAGGTAACTGGACACACACACACACACACACTGCAGTCCATCCCTCAATGTTCATCTGTCAGCGTCTGCTGGCTTTCTAAGGTGTATGAGTCCGCGTAGCATCTGGAATGCCTTTGTCTGGCCATGTGTGTGTGAGCCACGGATGTATGTTTGCAAGCAACTACATCTGTGCCCCTCATAGCAGCAGCCCAGTGACTCATTAACGGGTTCAAGTCAGGCAAATCTTTCCACCCACTCCTCAGAAACAGACTCAAGGGAGGGAGAGGGACGTGTGAACAAGGCTGTGATTTGAAGTTGTGTTTGGGTATCTGGAACTCAGAGTGTGGTTGTTCTTTGTAGTGTTCATGATCTGATCATGAGAGTTGGTGATTCACTTAAATCCCGGAGTCCCGTGGTTAGGTTAGAATCTCAGCTTTCATTTTTAAAAAAGGAAGTTCCTAGGCCTTGCAACTGCGGAGAAAATCCAGAGCATGTGACCCAAGTGCCCACCCAAATACCTCAGAAACCAGAATGCAAAGAGACCCATGTTTTTCTAAAAGATCTCTCCATTTTTGTAGTTTTGACTCTTGATTTTTGCACTCTCAGGATTGGCCATACTGCATTTGAATATTAATTGTACAAATTCAGTAGGGGTGTGTGTGTGAGAGAGAGAGTGATCCATACTCTGGCTATGAATGTTGCTTGCATGTAAATATTTGAGACTGTGGTGGGGTTTTCATTTGAATACTAGTTGCACAATTGTAATAGCTGTGTGTGTGTGATGTGTGGTCACATACAGACATTAACACATCACCATCTCATGGTTGTGCATGTGTGGGGTTTGCTGGAGCCTTATTAGTGGTTGTGTACAAATATTTGCAGAGTGGGGGAGTGTTTGTGTGTGTTCTTTGTGCCTCTTCTCCTTTGTTGTACAGCCTGGCTTAGTACTCTGTGGCTGAGCATGAAGCTTGAGTGTGCGTTGTGGTTGGATATTGGGATGTTGTTTGCGGTCGTATGTGAATGTGCACTGAGACACAGAGAATGTTCATTTGAATGGGTGTTGTGGATAATTGTGTATGTGGCTGTGGGCGTAAGTGCATGTGTTGTGTTGTTGTTGTGTTAATATTAAAATAGTAACAGCTAGCTCCTCAACAGATCACAAAGTGCTTTATAAGGGGGGGGGGTAGTATTGTTATCCCCATTTCACAGATGGGAAAACTGAGGCACAGAGCTAGGCAGTAACATAGCCAAGGTCACCCAGACCGAGGAATGGACTCCAGGTCTCCTAAGTCATAAGCTAGTGCTCTACCCACTAGGTAGCACTGTGAATGCTGTGTGTGTTTGAGCGAGTATTACCGGTAATGGTATGATTTGTGTTTGCGTAGGCTCCAGGTTGCGATCCAGGGGGAGGTGTGTGTCTGAATATTGTATGTTGATCACACTCAGTATGTCGTACAGTTTGTGGGTGGATGTGAACACTTCCTCACGTGGGCACATCGCTTGTGCCTGTATCTAGGAGTAGCTGTGGTTAGTGTGAATGTTACTGGCCACTGTGCAGGATTTGGGGCTGGGCATGGTGGTGTGATACTTTCAGTGGTGTTTATGCGTGTGTTTTTGCTGCCTGGGGTAGTAGTGAACACACTCACAAGTGCCTGCCTGGGGGGAAGGCATGTGTTTGTGTGAACGGACAATCAGAGTAGGATTGTGGGCCTGTCTGCTGCAACGTGCAAGTAGGGTGACCAGGGGTCTCAATTTCATAGGGACAGTCCTGATTTTGGGGTCTTTTTCTTATATAGGCGCCTATTACCCCCCATCCCTTGTCCCAATTTTTCACACTTGCTGTCTGGTCACCCTAGGTGCAAGGGGGCTGATACCATTCTTATGGACACAAGTTTTACACCGGCAACATTCAACTGACTTCACTGGAGTCACTTCTGATTTACACCAGCGGAACCCCGCTGACTTCAGTGGAGTCACTCCTGATTTACACCAGCGCATGAGCAAATGGAGAGCAAACAGAGCTGTGATCTCCTTTCCTTGGCTCCTTAGCTGCCCACATCCCATAATAGTCAAAACAATCATTCCCGCTGCACGGCGCGCGCCCCCCCTACACACACTGCGCGAGTGAGTCAGGCCAGTGGAATGCGTCCCGTCTGGGTGTGTGGGTGTGCTGAGTGCAGGGCCAGCTCGGAGGACCCTGCTGTCTGGTTAACAGTAATTACCTAGAAAGGACATTTCTGCCTTGGGATTTTGCTGAGAGTGGGGCCGCTTGCCAGCCATCTCGGGGGCCCTCTCTCTGGATGACGGCGCAGAGGCAGGCTGAAGGGAGCGGCGGGGGGTGGGGGGGGACTTATTCTCAGCCAGCACCTTGGCTGGACTCTGTTTCACAGTTTTTGTTACAGCTGGGAGCAGCTGGGCAGAGTGTGAAGCTGAGGAGGGGGAGGGTCGGAGTTAGAGCGAAGGAGGTGCAAGACCAAAGGCTTTGGGGGAACTATGGCTCCGTGTGCCAAGTTTGCAAGCTGAGCAGAAGCAGTGGTGTCTAGTGGATAGGGCAGCAGATTGGGCGTCAGGATGCTGGGGTTCCATTCCCAGCTCTGCCGCTGACCTTTGGGCCAGTCATAGCCGCATTCTGTGCCTCACTTTCCTCTCCTGCCCATTCTTTGTCTGTCTTGTCCATTTCGGGCTTAGAAACGCTTTGCGACAGGGACAATCTTCAATGTGTATGTGCAAAAGCCAACGTGCTGGGGCTTGAAATCGTTCCCTAGAATATACCTGTTCCCGAATCCATATAGTCCTGTCCTGGGACCTCCACCCGCGAGTGCCATGGGGTCCCTGGCTCTCTCTTCCCCAGGCCCTGGGCTACATGAACACCTAAGATCTCAGCCCCATAGTCCCTCTTGGGCTGGACAAGGGCTCCTGGCCAGGAGAAACGCACAGAGCACACTCCTCATCCCTGATTTGACTGAGACCCCAACCGTCTTGGTAGGGTGCAGGCCACCAGGAAGCTGTCATCCAGGGACAAAGGGCCCATAGCAAGAACTCCTGAAAGCAGCCATCACCCCTCCCTGCTCAACCTTCTTGCATGCCACATGTGGCCATAGTTACCTACACCTCCTTCCTAGGACCCTTCTGTTTTACTAGCAGAGATTGAAGAGACCAGAGATTGTAAATGCTCCAATCCCCCCTTTCAGCTTCCTCTCTTTTCCTGAGAAAGGTCTGGCTCCCTTCCCCACCTCCCTGATTAACCCTTGTCTTGCCCTCATCACAGCACAAGCAGCTGCTTCACCAGCACGCCGGAGGTCCCGGATGCGGCCGACTCATTAATTTTTATTGCCCCCAAAGAACAGCAGCAGCTGCATCTCTTTAAACCCGCCAGCCCCTCACTCTATCAGTACAAATAAGAATGAAGCCAGGTAAATTATTTACCAGGGTTCTGAATTTCCTCAAGGTCTGATCCTGGGTAGCAGTGGCCTGGAAAGGTCTTTGGGGGTCCTGATGGATAATCAGCAGGAGGGAGGTTATGTTCCCTTGGCACTGGTCTGACCGCTGCTGGCATAGTGTCCAGTTCTGGTGTCCAAAATTCAAAGAGGATGTGGATCAGCTGGAGAGGGCTAGAGAAGAGCCACGAGAATGATTACAAGGACTAGAAGCTGACTTTATTTTTTTTAAATGAAAGCCGAGATTCTAAGTCATCAGCTGGCTCCAGCAGCTGGGGCTTTGAGAAACGCTGCCTACTGTGACAGCTGGCAGGGCTGCTCTGAGTTTCTAGGTGATCATCAGATTTACAGGGCAAGTTGGCTTTCCCTAGGGCATTGATGCCTAGCAGTTAGAGCAATGGACTGGCATCAGGAGGGCTGACTCTGAGTGTAGTATTACCCCATTTTATGGCTGCCCTCTGGGCTGCCAGCAGGGACTGAACTGGAGACTTGCAGGACTAAAAGCTTGAGCTGGAGAGGTGACACGCTGTAGCTAGGGCTGTGATGCACTCATCTCTTCTGCGGATCGGCACGAGGGTGCCCTGTCACACACACTCATCAGTGGGTCACACTGGGCTGGTGGAGTGATATGCTATAGACAGTGGCATGTGTCTGTGTCTACCCAGTGCGAGGGACTGGCACACCGGAGCTGCCAGACTAGATCAGAGCCCCATGGCCCATCTACTCTGATAGGCCGTGTCTGACAGTGGCCGGCACACCATGCGTCAGAGGAAAGTGCAGAAAACACCGAAAGAAGCAGGTGGGAAAACTGTTCCTTCATCTCATGGGTTAGAGCAGGGGGGTTCTCCCTTGTCTCATGGGTTAGAGCAGGGGGTTCGCCTTCATCTCATGGGTTAGAGCAGGGAGTTCTCCTTCATCTCATGGGTTAGAGCAGGGAGTTCTCCTTCATCTCATGGGTTAGAGCAGGGGGTTCGCCTTCATCTCATGGGTTAGAGCAGGGAGTTCTCCTTCATCTCATGGGTTAGAGCAGGGGGTTCGCCTTCATCTCATGGGTTAGAGCAGGGGTTCTCCCTCGTCTTATGGGTTAGAGCAGGGAGTTCTCCTTCATCTCATGGGTTAGAGCAGGGGGTTCTCCCTTGTCTCATGGGTTAGAGCAGGGGTTCTCCTTCATCTCATGGGTTAGAGCAGGGGTTCTCCCTCATCTCATGGGTTAGAGCAGGGGGTTCTCCCTTGTCTCATGGGTTACAGCAGGGAGTTCTCCTTCATCTCATGGGTTAGAGCAGGGGTTCTCCTTCATCTCATGGGTTAGAGCAGGGGTTCTCCCTTGTCTCATGGGTTACAGCAGGGAGTTCTCCTTCATCTCATGGGTTAGAGCAGAGGTTCTCCTTCATCTCATGGGTTAGAGCAGGGGTTCTCCCTCATCTCATGAGTTACAGCAGGGGGTTCTCCTTCATCTCATGGGTTAGAGCAGGGGGTTCGCCTTCATCTCATGGGTTCGAGCAGGGAGTTCAAAGTGGATTAAGGGATTTGGATTACTGGTTCCCATTAAAATGAATGGAAACAAAGTGTCCAAATAGCATAGTGTGATCTGAGTGTAACCAGTGCCTGCCTGAGTCTACAGAGAACCTGAAACCATAGCCCCATAGGCCTAAAAATCAATCTGATTCAATAACACCAGCTCCGAAAGGTTTCCTGCAAACTCTGGTGCTGTCCAGAGCTCAACCCTTGGCTTCCCCTGTGACAGCAACCCCCACCCCGCATTCTGTGGCCCCACAGCCCTTAGGTTGCCAGCAGCTGAAGGTGAATAGGACAGGTCCCACATCTCGGAGCCAGTATCACAGGCTCAGGCAGGCATTGCGTCCCCTCAGTTTGCATTATCCAGCTTTCCTTTGCATCCAGGAAGGCTAGAAATACACGGGCATTTTGTAGTGAAAACTGAGATTCTGATCTCATCGTGCAAGTCCTGGTGCCGGGGCCCTGGGCATGGGCCTTAGCTCTCTATCCAGTCCTGGGGCTGTCTGACTCCTGGGGCCCTGCGTGAAAGACATGAGGGATTTTAAATATATACGTATTGAATACAGAAATAGCTCCGTTGGCTCCTGGCCCCCTCCTGCCACGCCTGTGTCTGCAGCGACTATATCGCCCTCACATTCAGAATCCATTTAGAACAGGGACACTGACACCATTTGGTGCTTTAATAAATCAGTCACGTGACACCCTGAAACGCTGCGAAATGCCAGGATAACTGTGGGACTGACCCTCTCTTCCGGCTCCCTCTGTAATCACTTAGTGCCCTGAACCCCCAGTTTCCTTTTCACCTTACCCTGTACTTCTAAAGGCAAATGTATCTTCTTATTAATCAAATGGACAGGGACCCTAGTGGGCTGGGCACTGTACGTTATATATTAGGGGTATTGTGGGAGCACTAGGGAGCCTTAGTCATGGACCAGGACCCTGTTGTGGGGGGTGCCATACAAACACAACATCTAAGGAAGGAACAGTGGCTTGTGGTGTTGGTACAGGACTGGAGGACAGGGTGCCTGAGTTCTATCCATGGCTCTACCCCCAACTTGCTTTGTGACCTTGGTAAGTCATCTCCCCTCTCTCTGCCTCAGTTTCCCCATATGGCCTCCCTGCTTCCTAGTGGCACCTGGAGGCCCCATGTGAGATCCGGGCCCATACTGTATCATGTACTGCCCAGACTGAGATTAGGGCCCTGTAGTGCTGGGCACTGCACAGACACATAGGGAGAGACAGTTGCAGCCCCAGACTAACTAGACAGGAGTCAGACAAATGAAGGATCCTCCACCTCCTTTTGTAGATTGGGGGACTGAGGCCCAGAGAGACAAAGTGACAGACCCAAGGTCACTCAGGAAGACAGTGGCAGACCCAGGGCTAGAAGCTATATTGACTAGGTCCTAGTCCAGTGCCCTGTAACCACAAGGCTATCCTCCTGCTCAGCCGCATTGCTATTTCTGGAGCACTTCAAAATCCCAGAATGGTAGATGCCCTCCAAGTTCCTACTGAAGCTGGTGGCAAAACTCCTCTTGACCCTGGTAGTGCAGGGGAGAAAGCTAAGGGCCAAGGATTTGCCCTTTCCCCCAACTCCCCTCTGAAGAGCTCCATGCCCTTTGTAATCATTAGTAAATTCAGTCTCACCATCTCCCTGCCTCCCCGTGAGAGAGAGGTCAAGTTCCCTCCGATTTTACACTGGGGGGGAAACTGAGGCAGAGGGAGGGGAAGGGACTCGCCCAAGGTCACCCATGGAGTCAATCTCAGGACCAGGAATAGATGCCAGGCCTCGTGACTGGCTGTCTCCTGCACATTAGCCACTAGACAAGTCTCTGGAGAGATTAGATAGATAGACAGGCGGACGTCCTCCTAAGTATTCATGTGGCTGCCAGGCTGGAAGGATGCCAGCGTTTTAAGAGTTAATATAGCACAGGCAGGGTCCCCAGTGACTGCTCTGAAATACCAGCAAGAGCGCTCGTGGGAGAGTATTTACATTAATTAATGTAGCCTGGCTGGTCCCCTGGGGAGGCTGGAAGTATTAGCACCCATCTGTTATTGACAGGGAAACTGAGGCACAAAAAGTAACGTGACCTTCCCAAGGATGAGCCAGTGGCAGAGCTGGGAACAGAACAGAGATCTCCTGCAGTTCCTTGCACTATTTTTTTTAATTTTTTTTACCATGTTCCCCTTCGAGAGCTCTGGGTAGAGAACAGGAGCACTGACTCCTATTCCCTCAATCTCTGCTGTGGACCACACACTGCCCAAGAGTTCAGAACAGAGCCCAGGAGTCCTGCCCCTCATTCTCCTGCTCTCCACACTGGACCACACTTCTTCCCAGATCCTAGAATAAGATGCAGGAGTCCTGACTCCCAGTCCCTTCTTCTCTGACCTCTAGACCTCCTGGAGCTGGGCACAGAACCCAGGAGTCCTAGCCCTTCGTGCTGGAATCTATCTTTCGAACGAGTGATCCACGCGGTTAGACTGGAAGTGAAGCCCATTCCACCCAGGAAGATCAAACGCAAAAAATAAACCTTCCACAGAAGAAAAAAACAACAGTCCATGAGACTTCAGTTTATAGCAATCCTGTATTTATAAAGAGGCAGGAGGAGTGGGGCAGACAGGGCTTTTAAATTAAACCTTAATGGAGGTCTGCACAGCACTTGAAAAGGGGATTTTAAACTCATAATCAGGCCCTGGTTGCTGAAATATCTTGGAGAGCCGCTGCTGCTGGGGCTAAATCCAGCCAGCATCCTCAGACCGGCGACAGTGCCAGAGCGATTAAAGCTCCTTTTCACCACCGACCTGCAATGAAGTTGTTTACGGGAAGGGGAGTGCCAGGGGAGTGAGGCAGTTGCTCTGGAAAATCTGTGTCTGCAGTAGAAACTGCCAGTGTGTGCACATACGTGTGGGATGCATGTTCAGCACATGTCTGCCTTGTGTTACGGGCAAGTCGACTGGATCATGGTCAGAGATTCCTTTGCCCTCTTCGCGGATTGGGGCGAGCTTTGCAGTCACTGGTCAACTACAAGCCCCCTCTGTGCTGCACCCTCCCCCCACTGCATGGAGGTGGAGGAATGTCACCACCGCCTTCCTCCAGCCCTGACCACCATTTTACGGAAGAAGAAATTGAGGCACAGAGCGGGGAAGAAGCTTGTCCCCCAGGACATAGTGAGTGAGTGGCACAGCTGCCGGTGGAATGTGGGATCTAGGTCCTCAGCTGGTGCAAATGGGCCTCGTGCAGTTGGCTTTAATGGAGCTATGCTGACTTCCATCTGGCCCCAGCTCTCCTGTCCTGTGCTTTCAATCCCAGGCAACACTTCCTGCTAGAGACAAGAAGGAAACCCAGGAGTGCTGGCTTTTATCCCTGCTCCACTAGCCAGCCATCAGCATTCCTTCCCGAAACTGGGACTGCATCCTAAGTCTCCTCACTGTCTGCTCTAACCACTAGAACCGTTCCCCTCCCACAGCCAGGAATGGAACCTAGGAGTCAGGGCTCTCTGCACCCCCCTGCCCCAAGCTATCAGTACACCCCACTTACTTCCCAGAGTGATGACTAGAACCCTGGAGTCCTGACTCCCAGCTGCACCTTCTCGAACCACCTTGTGTACCACGGCCTCTGAGGCCTTTTCAGCTGCCTCTTGACTAGTATCTTCCAGTTGTTTAGTGTGTTTCAGCTTGAACGATGCTGATCCGTAGGTAAACCCCTGTAGTGAAGCCACCTGTGATCTGGATGGTCAACAACCAAACAGCACAGAGCTGTGTCCCACCCTAGAGGTGCCTATGTTTCCGTGGCAAAGCAAAGTGATCACTAGCGCTTTGGGGGTTCCTTTAGAATCAAAGGAGCCAGAACCACGTACGAACGTTGTCAAAAGTATTATGTGCCCAGATACCAGAGTGATGGTAAAATCACCTGGCGAGACACTGTAACTTGGCTGAAGGTGGCAGTATGAGCTGGGCAACTTGCTTGTTATCCTGATTCAACATGTGTGAACTTGGGAAGAACGACCGCCTTGGTTCGTGCCTCAGTTTCCCCATCTTTCCAACAGAGTTCATAATCCCAGTGCTTGTGAGAGCTTTGGATAGAAACACACAGAAAGCTGTTCAGCTGTAAATTTGCCCCCAAAGTACTAGTATTTCTGCTTTCTGGCCATTTCTCACCCAAATTGTCACACAAGGATAATCACTGACAGATTCTCAGTGAGTATTTTAAATTAAAACTCAGCTCTGCTGTAGCTCTGTGTGCATTTGTTCGTGTGTGTGTGTGAGAGAGAGAATGCAGCATCTGTGTATTTGAATGCAGCATGTCTGTGTGTGCATGCAGCTCTATGTATGTGTGTTTGAATAGTGTTTTGAAGCAACATTTGTGTGCGTTTGCATACAGCATGTGTGTGTAACGATTTGAATTCAATGTGTGTGTGTATGAATGTTCTTTGTGTGTATCTGAATACGGCGTGTGTACATTTAAAATTAGTAACTGGAAAAAAAAGTCTGTCCTAACTGATACCAAATGTCTGAGCTGAGCAGTTGGAGGGACTTGAGAGAATGTGGTTTGCCTGCTTTAGCTTTTCCAAAGGACTAATTTTATTTTTACCTCCAGCTTTCATCATCTGGGCGCCAACAGGAAGTGAGCATTCTGGAGCAATCCAGATGTTATGGGCCAGGCGATGGGGAATGGACACAGCTGGATGGGCTGCCACAGTCTGTGATTGTCCAGGTAGAGTCCTGAGGAGAAGAAAGGAAAGGGGAAAAAAGTGAAAAACCCAACCCGGCCCTATATCCTGGCTATGCTGCCTGGGTTTATTTTTAAACACTAAGGTCACATTTCTCCTGAGCTTCGTGGGTTTGGGCAGAAACATCATTTGCCTTCATTGTGGGTCTGGGAGGAATTTGGAGCGTGGAACATGACAACATGGTGCAGGGATACCAAACAAAAGCAAAACGAAGGAAGAGGCCCATGCACCATCATCCAGCGGAGGAGTGAGTCACTAGCATGCGAAACGCTCCTACAAACACTCGCCAGTCATCTGCGCTACAAAGACCCCTCCCAGAACCCGCGGTTATACAGCAGGGTTTGTAGATGGCTGGGAAGTTCTGTATGTGGGACAGGGCCTGGGTCATCGTCTCTCTGCCCCTTCAGCAGTTGTTTGCACCAGTGCGTATGAATTCATTGCTGTGAATCCGTGCGACGAGTGAGGGTGGCTGCACGTTATCAATGAGGGGTATTATGTTAGCGCCTATGAGCGTCGTCATGGACCAGGACTGATGCGCTAGGCACTGTACAACACAGACCAAAAGGCGTATTAAAAGGATGGTGAGATACAGAAAGTGAAAAGGGCATGAGAGAAAAGTGTGGGCGAGTGTGTGGCACGAGAGAGTGCGGTGGAGAGGGAGTGTGGGACAGAGGGGGTAGCACACCGGAGGGAGTGTGCGTGAGAGCCAATGCTGGTCCCCACGCTGGGATGCACAAGGCATATTGTTTCTATCCTGCTATTGTTTAGCTTCATTCTGAGCACGGAGGAAATTTAAAACCTCACAATAATTGTATTTAGGAACTTCCAAGGTCTCCATGGTGACCTGCTGTGACGCCAGCCAGTACCGAGGTGGCGAGGTTGCAATATTCAGCCAGAGCACAGCACACAGCACGAGCCATTGGTTAACCCCTCCTGGGCCAGGCTGGGGCAGTTGGGAAGGACTGGCAAATATGGGTATTTGTTTCTTGTAGGAACCATAGGGCGGACAGACACTCTGGGAATAAGTACCCTTTCTCAGTGAGAGAGAGAGAGGTGTGCATGGGGAAGGGAAGGGGAGAATGGGTGGATAGATAGAATTTTAACAGTGAGGGTAATTAACCCCTGGAACAATTTACCAAGGGTTGTGGTGGCTTTTCCCTCACTGGCCATTTTAAAAGTAAAATTGGATGTTTTCTTCTAAAAGCTTCTGCTTTAGGAATTTGTGGAGGGCTGTTCTCTGGCCCATGTTACACAGGAGGTCAGATTAGATTATCACAGAGGTCCCTTCTGGTGTTGGAATCTATGGAAAGAAAGAAAGAAAAGAAAAGATAGGTAGGTAGACACTCTTCTACTTCACTCACTGTCCAAAGTGCTACTGGAAAAGAAATGAAACAATTATTCCTCATAGGCAAAAAGATTTTTAAAAGACAGCGAAACCCTCTGCTGTATCTCCATGGGGCGGCGTTTGTTTCAGCAGCATTGGCGTGGGTTACTCCTTGGCTGCGCGGCTACCAAGGAAATCTCAGGGTGCTGCAGAGAGCAGTGTGGGCAAGGCGTTCTGTCCCCTAAGTCAGCGCTGAGCTCCATGCCCCAGCATGGTGCCGGGGGGCGCTGCGCTGCAGGGAGCAGGGGGGTGGTTCAGTAGGGGGTACTCTCCCCTGGCAGTCGGTGCTGACCCCAATGTGATGTGTGTGTGTGGGGGGGGGTGCAGTGCTGCAGGGATTGGTGTGGGTAACGCAGTCAGAGGTGCTCTTCTCCAAGTCAGTATTAAAGCCAGTGCATCAGGACTCACCATGAATCAGTGCCTGTGAGCGCTCCCCAGCCGAGGACCCAAGCCATGGCCCGACTAACCAATTCCCCTTGGGGCTGAGTGACCGAGACACCCAGATGGCATGGCCAGACTGCAGTGCCCACCCCAGTCACGCTGACTCACTAGAATCACGTGAGGCTGAAGCAAGATGTGTCAGCTCTGGCCAGAGCCAGCGGGGAGTGGCATCTCTGAGAGGTGACGCTTCACCTGCTGGGCCAGGGCCTCCGCTGGTCAAAACTGGCAGAGCTCCATTGACTTCCACAGAGTCATGTTAAATTATGCCAGCTGGGGATTGGGCCCCGTTGACTGTGGCTGATTTAGACCTGCTGGGGATCTGACTTATTCTCTCAGCACCTCCCAGCACCAAATGGGGGTGGGGGGGATTTGGAGCCTCCTAGCTGCCTCTGTGGAGGGGATTCAGGACTCTTGGGTTCAATTCCCAGCTCTGGGAGGAGAATGTTGTCTCGTAGTTGGAGCAGAGGACAAATGGGCTCTCTGCCCCTCTCTGATGGTTACAGCAGGAGGGGACTGTGGGTCAGGATTCCTCAGTTGCATTCCCAGCTCAGAGACACAGCATGGTCTGGTAGCTGGAGCAGGAGGCTTGGAGGCAGGACTCAACTTGGGCACTGCCTTCACCATGTGACCTTGAGCTATTCCTTTTTCTCGCTGTGCCTCAGTTTCCCCCTTTATACAACGAGTCTAATAACTTTTCCCTCAGAGGAGATGGGAGGGGTATCAAGGCACAGTTAACCAATGTCTGAAGTATTTTCAGATCTCTGGATTCTACGTCTGAGTGTGTGACTAGCATTTCTGGGCTCTTGGTTACTTTGTGTCTGGGACTCCGGGAAAGACACTTGCAGGATGAACAACACGGGGATACCCACCGTCAATAAAACGGCCTGTTGCTATGGCAGAAAAAAAACAGTTGGGGGTGGGGGTGTCGAGGCTGCTCAAATTACAGAGATTTGCATTGAGAGAAAAAAAAGTCTCAGCTTCAGCCCCCATGGGCAACCTGCACTGAATTAAGTGTTATATTATAGGCCTCGCATAGCTGGAATAACCACAGTGACGTCCTGCGGCTTTGCCGACTTCCGAAGTTAAACACTGTTTAATGTCTGTATGTAGCGTTGCTATGGAGATAATAGCCTGGTGTGTGTGTGTGCGGCCCGGCTTATCACAGGAAAGCAAATCTGACCTCGACCAGAGTCTGACGCAAGCCAGAGATGGTCTGTTACCTATGGGCTGACAAAAGCAGAGGGGAATTCCTGGGTTTTCCCTAATCTTCTGCTAGGAAAGGCACAGGCAGACAACGGAGTGGACGGCTGTACTGGCAACAGAGTGTCGTACCACAACGCAGCAAGCAAACACCCCACTGGTTGGAGAGCACATGGCTGCCTCAGTTAGGCATGTCTCATTCAGCCTGTGCAGCTGGGAGCATGTGGCTTTGGAGACAATGGGAGAGATTCTGCTCCCAAACCCTGTATTTCCTGGCCCGACGGACAGCATTGCTGAGAAAAGAAGCCGCACAGCCCCTTCTCTCTTCACCTGTGTTGGGAGTGAGCTGGCTTCTGAGCGAGTGTGGACATCCAGGGTAGCTCTAACAATATGAGGGGAATTGTCTAGCGCCAGGTCTCCTTTGCAGATGATTTGTGCCCCGTTCAGGAATTTGATTTGTCTTGAGAGTAATTTTAAAATGAATTGCTTACCAAATCAGACATAAAAATACAAAAGTGTCACAGCCCCACTGTTACTGAACAATTGCTTGCTTGGTCATTTTTATCACATAATTATCAATGAATCCATTGGAGTGTCAGTATTACACTGACATCTCAGTGGGATACTGAGCCGGTTTTCACTTGTGAGCCTCATCTAAATACCAGGCCCTACTGCTCGGGGCTGAAGCATGTAACTTGCCTGCGTGGGGGGCTCCTAAGGCATGGGCCCCCAGGCAACTGCCCTGCTTGCCACCTCCTCAGGCCAGCTCTGCATTTGCAACCCCCAAAACCAGTCCTGGGCCCACCCTCGGGGCTGCAAGCCCCAAGTCGAGAAACACTGATTGAGTTGAGACCCCTTGGAAGACCTGAGTGTCTCCTAGCGAAGTCGCGCCTCTATTGTTTTTAACCTCCACATAGCAAGTCATGGTCAAAACCCCAAATGGGGGGATACAGGTGTGACCTCTCCGCCTTACCTGCATTAGGGCCTTATGCTGAGATCACCCGGGGGCCAGTTCCACCAATTTCAATGGAGCGCCACACCCAAACAGACTCCCGCCCACAGGATCCCGCCCCACATCCATTCCTCACCTAGCTGCAAAGTGCTGCGGGCTGAGATTTCCGCTTGATAAATTCACAAATGGGATTATTGGAAGGAGTGGCCTGCAACTGCTTGGACTGGGCTTGGTGACCCAGGAGGTCCCTGCTAGTCCTGTGTTCCTGTGCCCGGAATTAACTGTGTAGCCTTGTTCTTCCCAGTGTCTGTATAAGTGTGGTCAGTTCAGCAGGGGTGTGATTATTACCAGTATAGCTCCACCAGTACCCCTAGCGTGGGTGCTGTTATATCAGAATAGAAGTGCCTTATACAGGATAGCCTGGTCCTCTTCCCTACCTGTATCAGCACCTTTATACTGGTGCAGGCGATTGTAGCGCTGCACTAAAACACTGCAGCTTCAGCGTGGTGAATCCTAATCCTACCCTGTTTGTCATGGGAATCTGCCCCTTTCTGTGCCTCAGTTTCCTCACCTGTATTAACCTGAACGTTAACAGCCCACTCTGGTATGAAAGGGCTTGGGGGAGGGAGAACTTCCCCACCCCGAAACAAGCCACTTGTTTCATGGGCTGACAATAGGTTATTCCTGCTTCGCCCAAAACTTTCAACTGCCCTGAAGTCCTTGTGAATAACAAAGGACTTTTTGGAAGACTAGGGAGTTAATTCCATTCTGCCCCCTAAATCCTGACACCCGCCCTCTTCCCCAGCTTTCATGGGCTACAGGATTCTCCTTCACTTCCTGTCCTTAAATCAAGGGACATCTCATGTCATCATTTACACTAGAGTAAAACACAGCCACGCTCATCTGGGAGCATCTGATGTCCCCAACCCCCCTGTATATCCAGGACCCCCAAATTCCCATTCTTTCCTCACCCCAAACCCCTCTTCTTCCTGAGCACTCACCCTCATCTGAATATCCAGCCCTCTGACCCACATCTCCCTCCTGAGCCCCCCAACCTCCTCTGTATATCAACCCACCCCATCATCTCTCCGAGCCCTGCAACCCTCTCTGTATATCAGCCCCCCCGAGACCCACCTTCTCCCTGAGCCCCCCCAAACCCACCTTCTCCCTGAGCCCCCAACCTCCTCTGTATATCAGCCCCCCCTGAGATCCACCTTCTCCCCAAGCCCCCCAACCCCCTCTGTATATCAACCCACCCTGAAATCCACCTTCTCCCCGAGCCCCCCAACCCCCTCTGTATATCAACCCGCCCCCAAACCCACCTTCTCCCCGAGCCCCCCCAAGACCCACCTTCTCCCTGAGCCCCCCAACCCCCTCTGTATATCATCCCCCAAGACCCACCTTCTCCCTGAGCCCACAACCCCCACTGTATATCACCCCCCGAGACCCACCTTCTCCCCGAGCCCCATGCCCCCCCCAAACCCACCGAACCCCTCTGTATCTCAGCCCCCCGCACGCCCCATTTCCCCAGTTTGTATGGCCCGTTGCCGGGTTACCCGGGGCGGGGCAGGGGCCGGGCCGCGTCTCCGAGCCGCCTGTCCCGGGGCGCCTGAGCTCCGGGAAAGGGGCCGGGCTCGGGGCGGGGCGGGGCGGGGCGGGCAGCGAGATGCCCGGGGCGCTGCCGGCTGCCGGGCTGGGCCGAACTCCTCCTAATAGCCCGGCAGCTGCGGCCGGGCTCTGGAGCGCGGGGCTGGAACAGGGCGGGATCTAGAACCAGAGTTGCTGCTCGGCCACCCGAGCGGTCTAGAGCTATGGCTGCTGTGGCCCAGTCTGAGACTGGAGAGTCTAGTACAGGGCGGAGCCTAGAACAGCCCACCAGACTAGGATCTGGGCCCAGAGCGGTCTCGAACTTGGGTTCTAGAAGAGCTAGTGAGTCTAGAACAGCCTCTGCTCTGCTCCCTTAGCACTGGGGTGACCAGATGAGAGGAAGAAAATATCGGGACACCCGGGGAGCGGGGGGGGGGGGCGGTGTCTGCCGGCGGAGCAAAAACAAAAAAAGCGCGTGCTGCCAGCAGAGCGAAATATCGGGACAAATTGCGTCCCAACGTCTGGTCACCCTGTTTAGAGCAGAAGGACATAGTTAAGGGGGGATCTAAACCAGACAGGGAGGTTCTAGGACAGCATCCTCCACCCAGCTGGCCTCAGACTGGGAGGGGGAAGACCAAGAACATCATGCCCAGAGTGCTGGGGACTGGACTAGAAGACCTCCAGAGGTCCCTTCCAGTTCTATGATTCTGTGATCTGCTCAGACAGGCTGGGGAATTAGTACAGTATCAATGAGCCCTTCCAGATGCAGTTGCGGGGGGAGGGATATAAGAAAAGTTGGGGGCTGCATATCCTCAGACTAAAGGTAGGGCAGTTGGGGGCTGGTGGAAAGTGGAATAATTTGAGTAGGGACCAGAACACATGTCTGAGTCAGATAAAGCTGAGCAGACTGAGAGAGATCAGGGAGCGGGGTCATATATTCTCCAGCACCAGTAACCCTGGAGGTTTGGATCAGTGTTTCTCCATTCTAGGGGTGAGAGGCTGGTATATTTTGGGGTGAGGACTGGACTGAAACAGCATCTTTGCTGGCTCACGTCAGATGTGCAGGGTGGGGGAATAGAACGTTGTAGCCTTCCTATAGGGGAAAAGTCCCGAAGGAGCCTAGTTTTAAAAAAAGAAGGTCCCATTAGGTGGCTGAATCTGCACAGAAATTAACAGAGCTTGTGCCTCATTGCCTGCGACATGACAACAATCCATCTTTGCCTTAAGAGCAAACGAGTTGCAGGGGAAGTTGAATTAAATTGGAAGCTTTTGGGGGCAGAGACTGCCTTTTTGTTCTGTGTTTGTGCAGCCCCTAGCACAATGGGGTCCGGGACCATGACTGTGGCTCTTGGGCGCTACAGTAATACACCTACTAAATAATGTACAGTGTGCAGTATAATCAGTCCTGGTCCGTGACGGACGTTCCTAGGGGCTACCATAAACAAACAATAATTGCTCAGGGCATAAGGCCCTTAAATCTTCCCTTTGCCTGTTCAAAAGGCAAACAGCTGCTGGGTTGCTCAGATAGGGTTAAGTTCCATTATGCCTTGTTAAATCAGCCTCTTGCACTTTCAACTGGATACAGGATTTTCTCCTTCCTGTCCTAAACTCTTGCTTAGAGTTGGTCCTTGTTAAACAGCTGCCGGTTCCATCCCAGAGATGGCTGCCGCTCAGCGATGGATGATTCCAGCAATCCCTGTAGACAGCTTGTGCGAGCCCATAAAGCATTCTTGCCCTCCCTACGGGTTCTGTGTGTAAGGATTGTTACAACACCTTGCAAACGATATATGTAGGCATCCATTTCCCACCATGGAAATGCAGCCACCTCTGAGGTGGAGCTTGGCAGCTGTCTTAACAACTTGCACCCATTGTTTAGGAAGCCAAAGAGAATCTTGGCCGCAAATGAGGGGATTTGTTTATTTATTTATTTTTCAGGCAGGTAGGTTGTAAATGACTCTGGCTGAAATAACCCCATGGAGTCTGGAACAGCCATCCACTCGCCATACTCCTGGCCAATCTGCCAGCATTTTCCCTTGTGCAGCTGGAGAGGCAGTCTTCAGTGTTGATCTACGCTCCTGAGAACAGATGCCCAAGGTGCGTAACTGTTGAGTCAATCAGCACCTCCTACACAGGCAGCAATTAGGCTTTTGGGTTTTGAAATAAGAAATATAATAATAAAAAACCCTCTCAAAGGTTAAATAACAACACCCATAACTCACTCAGCAGGAATGGGGCTGGGACCAGAAACAGGCCGGGGCCAAAACCCTAGCAGGGCTAGGCATCCCGGAAAAAAAGGGGGATTTTAAATCCAAACCCGCACCCACATGGGGACAATGGGCCCTCTCTGCACAATAATTATAATATGTAGCCACCATCACTCCACGGCAGAACTAGGGACAGAGCCCAGCAGTCCTGAAATTCCCCTCTCCTCCCTACCTCAATAGCTACTAGACTCACTTAGAGTAGAACCCAGGAACCCTGATTCCCAGACCCCCTCCCAAACCACTATCCCACACATTCCCCTCCCAGAATTGGGAATAGACCCCAGTAGCCCTCACTCCTACTCCCCCCATTCCAAGCACTACACCCCCTTCTCCCAGTCCCCTCTGCTGTAACCACTAGACACCACTCCCTTCCCAGATCTGGGCACAGAACCCAGAGTCCTGAGTTCCCCCCCCCCCGCTCTAATCACTAGATTACGTTGCCATCTGGACATGTCTCCCCTCATTCTGTGGTGTTTGATTTACAAGCCAGATCTTTCTGCAGAAAGATAAGCCCAAACCGCTCTCACGGGTCCACAGATTCATAGATCTCAAGGCCAGAAGGGACCACAGTGATTATCTAGTCCAACCTCCTGTATCACACAGGCCAGAGACCTGCCCCGGAGTAACGAATAGAGCAGAGCTTTCAGGGACACATCCAATCCTGATTTTAAAATGGCCAGTGATGGAGTATCCACCATGACCCTCGGTAGATTGTGGCAGTGGCTAATTACTGTCACTATTAAAAATTGTGTGAATTTGTCTAGCTTCAGCGTCTTGCCGTTGGATCGCGTTAGACCTTCCTCTGCGAGCCTGGAGAGCTCATTACCAAAGATTGGTTCCCCATGTAGATACTTACAGACTGTAGTGAAGTCACCCCAGAACCTTCGCTTTGGTAAACTTAAATTGCTTAGTCTATCTAGCTTATCACTGAGGCAGGTTTTCTAATCCCTCGGTCATTCTCGTGGCTCTTCCCTGAACCCTTTCCAATTTAGCAACACCCGTCTTAACCTGTGGGCACCAAAACCGGACACAGTGTTCCAGGAGCGGACACGCCAGTGCCAAATATAGAGGTAAAGTAATCTCTCCGCTCCTACTTGAGATTCCCTTGTTTATGTGTCCCAGGATGGCATTATCCCTTTTAGCCACCATGTCACGCAGGGAGCTCATGTTCAGCTGATTATCCACCACCGCCCTCAAATCTGTTTCAGAGTTCCCCATCCTGTAAGTGTGGCCGACCGGCTTTGTTCCGAGAGGCAAACACCTGCAGTTCGAATGCACACGGTTTGCTTGGGCCCAGGTCGCTCAGAACGTGACCTGTTCTCTTCATTGCCCCCCCAATTTTTGGCTCATCTGCAAACTTTAGCAGCAACAATGTTGTCATCTTCTCGTCTTTCTTCTTTCGGTCCCCTCCCTTCTTACCATCGTCTCCTTCAGCCTCCTACCGATCTCTGCAGCCCTCACGTGCTCCCTCCTTGGGCTGAAATCATCTCTCTGAGCACATCACACTCCTCCCCCAGTTCAGATCCTTTCCACTCTGCTACTCTTGAGTCATGTCCTATCATGTTGCCCCATCTCCATCCTGCCAACCGTGGCCGCCTGGCTGCCAGATCTCCTTACCTCTGTCTCTTTTCCCTGGACTTGTCCATAGCACCTCTCCTCCTTGGGACCCAATGGCTGGATGGAGGGGCAGGCAGAATATATTTTGAAGACACATCTGGCTGTTTCTGTCTTTAAGGTCTGATCCTGCGCGGGCTCCACCTAAGCCGATCAGATTGCAGGCTGTTCCCCACGGACCGTCACACATCAGCTAAGGTATTTGTCTGGGCACCCCACCGTCTTTACTACATTTATTCTTAAATCCCCCAGGAGGCAGGGTTGTGCTATTACTCCCATTGTACAGAAGGGGAAACTGAGGCACAGAGCTGCAGTTTCTTGCCCAAGGTCAGTCAGGGAGACTGGGACAGAGCAGGGAATTGAGCCTAGGTCTCCTGGGTCCTCAACTAGCACCCTGACCATTGAGCCATTTTCCTTTCTATGGCAGGATCCAATCCCAGTCTTGCGAACTCTTGTGACTGTATTGTGAGTCTGGGATATTTGGCACATTTCATACAGGCCCAGCTGCTGGAGTCAGGTTGTTGCCTGAGCGTCTCAGCCTTTGTTTAAAGAAATGCTTCTATTGTTTGCAGGGAAAAGGCTCAGAAACCAGAAAGTAGATTAAAAGAACTCCAAATATCATATGAAAAAAACCTCATGGTTTTTAATGTGATCTCATAATCTGAGGAGGAGGCTCCCTGGCTTGTGATTCCTGAATGCTTGGGGTGGGTGATACCACGTCCTGACGAGGTGCCGTGGGCATAACTGCAAAACAGAGTAGGCGCCAATCTTGCAAACACTTACTCATGAGTTTAACTTTACCACTGTGCGTAATGATAACAATGTCTAGTGCTTATATAGGGTATTTCATCAGTCGATTTCAAAGCATTTCCCAAAGGAGATCAATATTATTCCCATTTTGTAGATGGGGAAACTGAGACACAGAAGAATAAGTGACTTGCCCAAGGTCACACAGCAGGCCAGTGGCAGAGGCAGGAATAGAGCCCAGGTCTAGTGAGTCATAGTTCAGTGCTGTAGATGGGAGTAAAGTTACACATGGATTCAGAGTTTGAATTGGAAGCTCTCTGGGCAAGGCCTGTCTTTTTGTTTTGTGTTTGTACAGCCCATTGACTATCTCCATACGATCTGAAGCCACTGTAGCTCCATCCTCATTTATCATCTCCTAGGCAAACTTCCCAAAAACCACATGCTCTTTTCAGCATGATCCCCAGGGGAAGAGCCTTCGCTTTCAACCCAGTGTGCTTTAGACCACGCAAGGCAGGGAATATCAGGCATTGCTTCAGTTCATTTTGCTCCGACAAAGCTTCTTAGACCAGAAGATTTGGGGCAAATCCCCTGGGCCTGAACAGCCTGAATATTAGGGTTAGGACCCCATCTCTGAGCTCGCACCCAAAACCACACCAGACTTCGGGGGCCTTCAGATCCAGCTCCAGATCTGAGCCCAGCTCTGATGGGATGGGTGGGTTATAGCCCCTTATTCTGGAGAGCTGCTGCTGCTACTCTCCCGTGCAAAATCGTGTTTCCTGGAAGGAATCCCAATCCCATGCCCTGGCCTGCCTCCCACTGAGTCAGCAGGTCCGCAGACTTGAAAGGGAGTCATACTCTACACATTACAGTAAGTAGGTCCCTCCCACCTCCTGCCTCATCTGTCCATCTGCCCTCGTAATTAGCAAGATGGGTGGGGCTAAGGTTTTAAAAAGGATTTCCCTTCTTTGAGTAAAAGTCAGTGACTTTAGGTGGGTAAGCTCCTAGCCTGGCTTTAGGCAGCTGGAGAAAGATTCTTCTGTCTTCCTGTCTGTCTGTCTGTCTTTCCTCTGTCTTTCACAGTGGAATTATATGGGGAAACCTGCGGATCATGACTTTTGCAGCAAAGAATTTCCAAACTGGTAAGTAACTTCTTGGGGTTTCTATTGATTTTGTCCATATCTTTAAATCAACTGTATTTTTTTTCTAAGTGGAGAGATTAAATAATCTTTTTATGCTCTCCAAAACGTGGATCTTTGTTGGAAAATCAGGCCCATGTTTCGGTGGTGTTTCATTCCATGCCTAAACTGAAAACAACATGCAGTTCCCCAGAACACAGGGAAAATTCTTGACATGGTATCAATTTGGTAGGGGCCGGATTCTGATCTGCAGCTGCGCAGATCAATGGAGTTCTTGTAGATTTAGGCTGGTGTAACTGAAAGCGGAATCTGCCCCTTCTATATTTTTCCGGTGATGGGAAAAGTTGGGCTAAAGTGGAATATTTATATATATAATATAAATGTAAACAACAAAACCAGGCTTATTCTTGTGCGTGGATGGAAAGAATTTAGAGAGGGTGGAGTGTAGGGTTTGGTTTTTTTTTAGGAGTGTCTTGGTTCTGTTTGCATGAGTTTAACCCCATATTGTCCATTGCAATGAACCCAATCAGCTCTGGGCAAAGTGGCCTCTTGCCCAGTTTTGGAAGGTCCCAGGCAGCCATCACTCTGACAGGAATGGAGGGGACTCTCATCAGGCCGCAAGCACGACTGTGCAGTGCAGACGGATTTCCTCAGGGGTGGAAGGTTCAAGGCAAAACTGGTTGGTTTCGGTCACAATGAGGGAATCTCTGTCGAAGCCCTATTATTTTGAGTCGGGTTCTGCGGTGACACTTGGCGAGGGCTCAGGGTATGCTGGGACATTAGCTGCTTCTCCGGGTGGTGGGGGAGAAGGGAAGGTGGGCGGAAACAGGCGTGCTGTGAAATTGGCAACCAAATCAGAATAAATCAAAACCAAGAAGGGGCTTCATAACATTGTGGATGGATGGATGGGGGATTGGGGGGGCTGGGGCTCAGAGACAGAAAATCCAACTTTCTCATGTCGAATTTACCAAAAGGCAAACTCCAAGGGAAGTTTTGCCAGGAGGTGTTTTGGCTTTTCCCTCTCCCCAGTCCCCCTTTGTAGTTGTATAACCGCCTACTGCTGAGTTATATAAGGACAACTGGAAAGAGATGCGAGCTCACTGGGTGGGGGAGTCAAGGATGAAGTGGAGTTGGTACCCAGCGCAAACCCTCAAAGCGGGATTTTCGCCACCTATTTGACTTGGCCCAAGTCTCTTTCTACCATGATTCATTCTTTCCTTGGATCTCTCTCCCGTCCCTTTTGTGTGCTTAAGTATTCTGAGCCTCGTAAATTACAATCCCGCGCATGCACACATGCACACACACCATCTCAGTTTCCCCCATCAGGCATCTTTCAGCTTCAGGACGTCAGCTCAGCTGGTTCATAAATAAAGCTGGCGTGAAAGTGAGGGTGCCCGGCATGCCCAAGGACGGGGTATTGTCCAAACGGGCATGGTTAAAATATGAATAAGCCACGTGCATGATTGTGAAGCAGAATAAAAATCCAAGCATTCTGGTGGCTGGCACTATGTGCTGGCTAGTGTGGCGTCTCCTTTGCTAGCCCACCACTGTCTGCAGTTGGTTGGTGCTCGGTTTCTTAGGACTTGGGGCTGGATCTGACCCGGGCGTAAATCAGCAGAGTTCCTGGAAGGATCTGGCCAAGGTAGCTGGAAATGGCCTGAGCAGTGCGAAGACACTGCAGTGCTTGTTAAAAAAAAAAAATTGGGCGTGGGCAAGATTGATTTTGTGCCGCCCCATGCGACGGCGAAGGGTGAAAGGGATGAGGCTCGCAGATCCTTTGCATGGTGCCATCAGCTCCTGTTGGCTCCAATGGAGCTCCTGCAGCTGAGCAGAATCAGGCCTTTTGTCTGGGGAGGGTGCACCCTCGGGCGCTCGGATCCCGCCATCAATCTGTCATCAATCTCCCCCGCCAACGCCCCAGCAGCCCTGCATCACGGGACTGTGGCAAGAGAAGTAACTTTTTTTTTGGTGTGTCATTTCCCTCCTTTTTGGATCCTGGGCTGGTCCCAATAAATGACTCGTGGGCCAAAATTTGTTTCCTTTGTGACGTAAAAGCCAGGGACGCAAAATTGCTGAGGCTTTAGTCTGCCCAGGAGTGAGAATCAGCCAGCGAGGTCTTGGCTTGGGGGAGTCTGAGACCACTTTGACGTGTGACCATAAGGAGCTTCCTCAAACGTATCATAGCTAAGGTGGAGAACAATGTGTTCTCTGAGCCACAAATGTGCTTTAGACACGATCTCAACAGGTCTGTCTTTCTCTCCGGTGCGGTTTACCTGGGGAAGGCACTCCACGCCAGTTAGAATCAAATTAAATTTCCACCTCTTCCCAGCCACCTGGTGGGCCCAGTCAATCCCCAGCCCATGGCCAACCCCCGACCACAGACGCACACACTCAAGTGCATATGGCCCAGGCTGCAGCGCCAGACTGCCTGCCTTGGATTCAGGCCTTCCCCAACCCCGTAGCAATAGCAGCCCTGAACTAGTCACTTGATCGCAGCCTGGCCCCTCCTGCGGATAAACGAGTCTCTCTGTGGGAAGAGAGGGGCATTAATTGGATTTCTGATGCCGTGTGGAACCTGAGGTGGGCTCATGTCTCACACGTCCCACTTTGCTGCGTGGCAGCTCACCCCATCAATGCCCCTACTCCATGACAAGCACCAGACTTTTCCATACATATGGACTCGCTCTCCTGTAAACCCCGTCCGCCATTCAGCGGGTCCCAGCAACTTGACTTGAATGGGTTCTGGAGCTAGCCCAAGGTGCCCCTGTCACACGTCGATCTTTCTCTCCCCGTTTTGTGAAAGTCTCGTTGCTGGGTGGGGTTCCCGCGATAGGATCTGAAGACACAGTGCTGGATTTGTTTGCCTCGAGTTAAGCCCTGCACGTTACAGCCAGATACAGCAACAACACGCCTGGATCCGGACGCCTCTGACCACCTCCATGAGCAGCCCAGAGAGCCGTGCGGGAAAAGGATCAGCCTGGTCTGGGGTTTCTCTAAGGGGCTCGTGGAATTTTTCTCCTCATGACCCTAAAAAGGCCCAGATATTTTGATCCCTCTGAGCACATCTGGCTCTCACACTGAATTTGATTGCAAACAAGGGGAATCGGGGTGCCCCTCGCACTGCCCCACCACCACCTCCCCAGGGGTAAGTGTGTGTGTGTGAGGGGGGGGGGGGACAGCCCCAGTCCCAGGAAGCTTGGATTGTGTTTCAAAGCTGAACTCAGCTTTATTTTTATTTTTTTGTGCTTTTTTTTCTTGCAAAATAAAATAAAGAGGCCCCTGGAAAAAGCCCCTTCCCTGGATAAGAAACAAGCTCCCTTTGTTTAAAGCAGGCAGGGATCCGCGCGCAGAGGGTCTCAATGGGTAGGTCATACAGCAAAAGTGCGGCCGTGAATAGGAGTCCAGCTGGTATTTATGGGCCTTGGGAAGGAGCAGCCAGCTCAGAATTCTGCTAGGAGTCTGCTGCCTGCAGTGGCCTGGCTCCCAAGGGGGAGGTTGCCATATCCTGCGCAGCACAGGATACCCTCTGCTCCTGGAGATGTTAGCAGGAGCTGGGAGCACCTGGTAGCTCAGGGTGGGTCGAGTTAAATCCCAGCAATGGGTCCCTATTGCAGAATGAGGACCTGATGCTAAGCCTATGGAAATGCACAGGGGAAGGACTCAATTTCACACCCTGAGAACATATTCGGGACGTGTTCACGCTGTTTGGGTCTGAGGGCCTTTGCTTTGGACTGTGGCTATTGGGGAAAGGGAGCATTGTCTAGCAGTAAGAGCACAGGCCCAGTCGCTGGGGGATCTGGTTTGTTCCTCTCCCGTGCATGGGGCTTCCTTGGGCAAGTCGTCCCCCTCCGCCTCAGAGAATGCAGCGAGGCGGCTCTGTTTCACACGCGTGGTGATCTCTGAATGGGAGGCAGGGGATAGGGCTGATCCCGATCATCGATTCCTGTCCCAGCCAGAGCCTTTTTCTGGGGGAGCAGAGTGGCTCCAGTTGACGCCAGCAGGCAATCCAGGCCCAGCCCTCTTGCAAGACAAGGTGTGGGCTCAATCCTGTGGGAGGCTGGGAGCTCAGCTGACTTCTGGGGGATTTGGTGCTCAGCTCCTCTGAAAGCCCCTCGGAAAGCACATGCACTTGGGCACACTCACCTGTGCTCACACTCACCCACACACCCACCCACCACACTTTTTTGGGCTATCTATTTGTAAGGGCCTGTCCCACTGAGGACAATGGGAGCCTTCCCACGGCCCCCGAAGGCCCTTACAGCAGGCCCTAGAATAAGCAAGCACTGGGCATTTCTGAGTCAGTTCTTCGCTTACCCCACCCTCCGTGATCTGGCACGGCATGGGACTTCAGTCTCCCCTGCTGCATGCACCACTTGATAAAGGCTGCCCCCTCCAGCCCGGGCAGCCCGAGCACAAATGCCACCCCCCTCCTGGGACACCTCTCTCTGCGCTGGCTCTGCTGCATGAGGCTGCAGCTTGGACGAGCAGAAAGGGCTGCCTGGGTTGATTTCTTTACGCTAAGCTACCTTCTTTATGCCTCGTCTCTGGTTGCACTGGGACCCCCCTCAGCTTGGGACATGCTTGACCCCAGTGGGTCAACAGGCTTCTTCCTCAGATATCCCCACTATGTGATAGGGCCATTCCCTGTCATTCAGCTCTCGGTGCGCTGGGGTCACCCACAGGCCCATCAGCTCCTGGGATACAGCTGCCAGGTCTTTGCGCAGGCAGAATCCCCACCAGCAGCACAGCTGTGCTCTCGGCTGGCGTTGGCTCTTGGTTACAAGGTGGGGAGGTGAGGGGTAGCTCCTGGGGGTGTTCGTCCCCTCACACACCTTCCCTGACTGCGTTTCACAGCTTGTTGTCCCTGGCAGAAATAAGTGGTGATCAGTTCCAAAGCTGGAGGAGAGCGGGTTTAACGGGGCACGTGGGGATATATGTGGGGCTGAGATTGACACAAGTCCCAACCGCAAGAGAGGAAAGCAGAGATCTGAATCACAGCAGTATTACTTTTCACATCCAAATACCCCCCACGATCTGGGGCCTGATTCAGATCTCACTGGGGTTTTCTCCCTTCCTTGTTGAGCTACTCTAGATTTAGGCCAGATCAGAATTGGAGCTCTGGGCGTTGGCTGAGGCCTATCTTCGGCTGAGAGGCATGAGACAGTGGGAAGCCTCCACCACCCTGGTGCAGAGAGAAAGATCTCAGCGTTAAGCTGTGGCGAGTGCCCACTGACCACCCTCGCTGGGCTGATGAAGGCTCATCTTCCCCACTGGTATGGTCTCAGGGAAGTTATAAGATGGCATGTCATAGCTGCCAGCCCTCCACATTAATGGGCCCCAGCTGGAATCGTACCAGAGCCCCCTTTGAAATGCTTCTCTCTCTGAGGCCACGTCTACACTACAGCATAAAATCGAAATTATTAAAACCGGTTTTATAAAACCGATTTTACGCGTCCACACTAGGGCACATTAATTCGGTGGTGTGCGTCCATGGTCCTAGGCTACCATCGATTTCTGGAGCGGTGCACTCTGGGTAGCTCCGTAAAAGAATGAGACCAATAACTTCGATTTCCATCCACACTAACCCTAAATCGATATAGTAATATCGATTTTAGGGTTACTCCTCTCATTGGGGAGGAGTACAGAAATCGATTTTAAGAGCCCTTAAAATCGATTTAAACTGCCTTGTAGTGTGGACGGTTACAGGGTTAAATCGATTTAACACTGTTTAAATCGATTTAACGCTGTAATGTGGACCAGGCCTGAAGCACAGAGACATTGTTCTTTCACTAGGAGCTAATTTCCATCTAAACCCAACACCTTTCTGCCCAGCCCTTTAAACTGGTCTCAATCCAGCTGGAGAGCCTTCAGATCCAGTTGACTCACTCAAGGTCGTATGGCACAAAAGTAGCTGAGCTGAGAACAGAGGAGACCTGCCTCCTTATTCTCTCTCACTCTAAACAAGGACTGTCAAGCGATTAAAAAAATTAATTGCGATTAATCGCACTGTTAAACAACAAGAGAATACCATTTATTTAAATGCTTTTGATGTTTTCTACATTTTCAAATGTATATTGATTTCAGTTACAACACAGAATACAAAGTGCACAACGCTCACTTGACATTTAATTTTTATTACAAATATTTGCACTGTAAAAAACAAAAGAAATCGTATTTTTCAGTTCACCTCATACCAGTACTGTCGTGCAATCTCTTCATCGTGAAAGTGAAGTTACAAATGTAGAATTATGTACAAAAAATAACTGCATTCAAAAATAAAACAATGTAAAACTTTAGAACTTACAAGTCCACTAAGTCCTATTTCAGCCAGTCTCTCAGACAAACAAGTTTGTTTACATTTGTGGCAGACAATGCTGCCCACTTCTTGTTTACAATGTCACCTGAAAGTGAGAACAGGCGTTCGCATGGCACTTTTGTAGCCGGCATCGCGAGATATTTACGTGCCAGATGCGCTAAAGATTCCTATGTCCCTTCATGCTTCAGCCAATATTCCAGGGGACATGCATCCATGCTGATGACGGGTTCTGCTCGATAACAACCCAAAACAGTGCAGACCGATGCATGTTCATTTTCCATATCTGAGTCAGACGCCACCAGCAGAAGGTTGATTTTCTTTTTCGCTGGTTCGGGTTCTGTAGTTTCCACATCAGAGTGTTGTTCTTTTGAGACATGCGCCACCTCGTTCCTGTCAGATTTTGGATGGCACTTCAGATTCTTAAACCTTGAGTTGAGTGCTGTAGCTATTTTTAGAAATCTCATATTAGTGCCTTTTTTGTGTTTTGTCAAATCTGCCGTGAAAGTGTTCTTAAAATGAACATGTGCTGGGTCATCATCCGAGACTGCTCTGACATGCAGTATATGGCAGAATGCAGATAAAACAGAACAGGAGACATACAATTCTCTCCCAAGGAGTTTGGTGACAAATTTAATTAATGCATTATTTTTTAACGAACATCATCGGCATGGAAGAGTGTCCTCTGGAATGGTGGCCGAAGCATGAAGGGGCTTATGAACGTTTAGCACATCTGGCATGTAAATACCTTGCACCAGCTACAAAAGTGCCATGCAGATGCCTGTTCTCGCTTTCAGGTGACATTGTAAATAAGAAGCAGGTAGCATTATCTCCCGTAAATGTAAACAAACTTGTTTGTCTGAACAATTGGCTGAACAAGAAGTAGGACTGAGTGGACTTGTTATCACTAAAGTTTTACATTGTTTTGTTTTTGAGTGCAATTATGTAACAAAAAAAATTCGACATTTGCAAATTACACTTTCAGATAAAGAGATTGCACTACAGTACTTGTATGAGGTGAATTGAAAAATACTATTTATTATGTTTATAATTTTTACAGTGCGAATATTTGTAATAAAAAATAATAATATGAAGTGAGCACTGCACACTTTGTATTCTGCATTGTAATAGAATCAATATATTTGAAAATGTAGGAAAAATCCAAAAATATTTACTACATTTCAATTGTTTAACAGTGCCTTTAATCGTGATTAATTTTTTAAATCACAATTAACTGCAAATGACAGCCCTACTCTAAACACTAGCTCACACTTCCCTCTCAGAGCCAGGAATAGAACCCAGGAGTCCTGACTCCCAGCCACCTCTGCTCTGAGCACTTGATTGGACAAATTATCACAGCTGAGAGTAGAAATCAGGAGTCCTAACTCCTTAAACCACCCTTTGCTATAGCCACGAGCCAACCTTGCATAAAATGACTAAACATACATATAAGTTATTGACTTCAGCAGCATTGGAAACAGGTGGGCTCTGTCTGTATCCCACACACGCACAGGAGAACAGTTCTCATCTAGCTAATTCGTTGCACGGCTGATAATTCGCTCCAACGGACCCCACCCACCCAGCAGCCTCTCCCCATTTCTCAGCACTGTAAACTCTGCAGCAAGATCTCGTAAAGCGCCAGTGGTTCAACAAAATACACCACGGCCCAGTCACTGGTCTGTTGTCAAGACTGAAAAGAAAATGGCACCTGTTAAAATAAGAGAACAAGGAGCATTGCGGGAATGCGGACTCCTTGGGTTTCATTTCTGTTGTAATCCTTTTTGTTTGCCAATTGGCACAACTCAACAATACACACGATAGATCTCCCAGCCATCGCTCTGTGTGTGCGTGTGTGTGTGTGTGTGTGTGTGTGTGTGTGAGAGAGAGAGAGAGAAAACACACACACATACTAGAAACCGTGTACAAGAAATTTGGACCTGATGAAGTTTGAGCAGCTAGAGGGGTGCCTAAGCCACAAAGTTTGGCTCTGTATTTGAATTTGCCCAAAGCTAGGGGGGAGTATTTGGGTCAGGAGTCTGGTTCTGACCCTGCGGCTGCTTAGTGTGCGGGGAAATGAAAGCCCGCCACACCAACTGCTTCAGAGCACTCGAGACGTGTACATTTCAGTTCTGGTGACACAGATCATGAGAGTGAAATTGTGCTGTGAACCCCCCAACCTCCCCCACCATCTATCTATGGGCTAACACTCTTGTGGGGCACTGGTGTAAATGCTGAGGGAGAGGTATGACCACAATGAGTTGGATCCAGAATCTCCCTCCGTAACCCTAGGTCCTTACACATGTGCTGAGCTGGGCCTTTTCTGTCTCTAATTACTGGGGTCCTACTTTGGGGGGGGTCAGACATCTGTCAGGCTGCAGAGACCCAGTGCTGGCAGGTGCGGGGGGGGGGGGGGCAGGGCATTCAGACAGGATTTTCCATGCCCCTGGTGCTTAGTTTAAAAAGAAAGCTAACACTACTTGGATAAAATTCCCACTCTGCTTCCCCCCACTGCCTTCGGTCTCCACCTTCTGCCTCCCCAGTAGTCTGATCCCTTTTAAAAGCAGCCAATCTAGTTGCTCTCTTGAGGTGTGTTATGGTAGGGCGTATGCACCCCAGTCACGGCCCAGGACCCCACTGTGCCAGGCTCTGCACAAACAGAGCAGATCCCTCTGGGCTGTCCTAGGAAACAGTCTCCAAATCTTTTTCTCAGGGCCTGATCCAAAGCCAACACGAGTCTTTCCCCTGGCTGTTGGATCAGGCCCGGGGCTCAGTCCAGACATGAGAGGTTCTCCGGACGAAGTGAGGCCAACGCTGCATGATCTGTTTGCAGAGGAAGGGGCACTGGGTGTGTGCAAAGAGATGCTGTGGTTTTAATTTGTAACTGTTGCAAATGCTCTTTCCCCTCTTCTTCTTTTTTAGTATTAATTTTCAGACCATAAGGAGCATTGGGGGGAAATTAAAAGGGATCAAAATAAACATGACGACACTCGGTTTATCTGTCTCCTGAGCCGCCCATCCCAGGAACTCAGAGTTAAAGGCTTATGCTTTACCCTGCTCTGTTGAGGTTAGTAACTATTTTACAGATAGGGAAACTGAGGCACTGGAAAGGGAAGTCACCTGTCCTGGTCCTCCCTGCTTTGACCATTAGACAAGGCTCCCCGAACAGAACTAGGAATAGAACCCAAGAGTCCCAACTTCTGTTCCCCTCTTTGTCTCAACCCTAGGCCGCACGCTGGACCAGAACACACATTACTTGCTCTGACCCTGCTTTCCTCTCAGAGCTGGGGATAGAACCTGAAGCCCTGACTCCTGGGCCCCACCCTCACTCTAACCGCTAGGCCCCACTCCTCCTTGCAGGGCTGGGAATAGAACTCAGGAGTCCTGGCTCCCAGCTTCCACCCCTTCTTTTATCACTAGACCACCCCATTTATGGCAACAACCTCTCTTTACAACCTTGACATCAATCACAGCTCTGACCTCACAGCCGGCCTCTCCCAAGCTCACCCCTGCTGGTTGTGTCACCTTCCCTCTGAGGCCAACCTGACGCATACTTCATCTGTCTCCTAGCGAAATGCCGCGACCCCTTCCCTTGAAACAAAACCCCCTCTGTAGCGGCCGTAGCCCGGGGCAGGCGTGGGTAGGCCGAGCTGGCTGGATCCATCGTTCTCCAGACTGGGGCGAGACAAGGTCTGAGACTGAACTGCGGTGTTGTGTGTTGTGTTTCTAATTCAGCAAGACTTGGGGTGGGACCGGTGGAGACGTCTGATCCAGCTCCGTACCTCCCCTCATGCTCAGCCCCCATTTTCACAGGGAGGAGAGGTACCTACTGCATGCATGGGGGACTTTGCTTCCTTTGGGTCTCGCCTTGTTCTTTGCCATTTCCTTATACTATTCTGTATGCTCGCTCGCACCCCCCACCCTCCCAAGCCGTCTCTCTCTCTTTTCATTGAGGGGTTCTCCTTTCCTTTTATTCCCCAGACATTTTAAGGAATATTGCCGTGGCCCTGGCGCGGTCAAGGGCCGTGCTTCGAAAGTGGGCCTGAGCGTCAGGTGGGGATCTGTGGGACACTGAGCTTTGGGCATGTGCATTCGTTTCCAGGGAGGGACTCAGTATGTCCCTCTGTGAAACTGACGCCCACACCCTGCAAGCGTTCTTATCCGTTGTTTTATGGTAGCATGTAGGAGCAGGAATCCTGTGTGCTGTGTGTGTGTTTGGTGTATTATGGTAGTGCCCAGGAGCTCCAGCCATTGACCAGAACCCCACTGTGCTGAGGCCATATGGACACAGAACCAAAAGACGGTCCCTGCCCTACAGAGCTCACTTGTCCATAGACATCTGGCCAGATCTTCAGTACCGTTAGGGGCTGAGAAGCATCTGGCCACGAGTGTCCCAACAGGGCCTGCTGGACCCTGAGCGCTGCCAAAGTCGAAGCTGCAAATCAGGCCCAGATAGTAGAATCAAGTTAATTCCCACTGATGTGTGGGGGACACCATCTCTCTCCTCGCTGCCTTTCACAGCGCTGGGGGTATTTTATGTGTTTCTGAATCCCCCGCTCCTAGTGTGATCAAGTGAAAATCCCGGCTTTCATTTAAAAAAGGACATTTCTGGCCAATGCGGCTGGAGAGAAAAGTTTGAAAACATGCCTGAGTGCTCCCTACAGGGGCAGAAAGTAGGAGGCAAAGGAAAAGACCCACCCCTGCTGTGATTATGATCTCATGATTTTGAAGCAAATCTCAGGATTTTGGAGAGGGCTGGCTCGTGATGTTTGCGCACTTGGGGTTGGTAGGAGCATTGGGAAGGGAGCAAACAGGCCAGGTGAACACACCACCACGTGTTCGGCTGAGTCCGCCCAGCCCTTCGCGCTGCCCACTGCTATGGAATCTCCCGGTGTCAGCTTGGCTGTGTGAAGCTTTGTTAAGAGGAGGCCTTGGGTCTCTGCTCTCTGAGAACTAGGGAGGCCACATTTGTGGATCAGAGATGTGAGAACTAGCTGTGGGGGTGTGTGGCGTTCACACACACACACGCTGTATTTTGTGTGTGCAGGAGGTACACGCACAACCTAGCATCTGTCTCTCTATGCATATGTTCCATGTAAGAGAGTAACCCCCTCTTTGGTTTACACCTCAGTTTAGTATAGTGTTGAGGGGCTGCTTCAGGGTGTCCTCTCGATGGTCGCCACCACTGCCTCACAATGGCAGCGTTAGCTCTGCTTAGAGCGGGAGAAACGGAGGCCGACAGAGACTTGCCCAGCTGGGTGGTGAACCACCTCTGCTGCCATCCCAGGTGAGTGCTCTCCTGCCCTGCTGGGACGCAGCCCAGAGCTCTCAGCTGTCGGAGCTGATTTCTTTCACTGGCCTTTGAGACGGGGTTGGGGAGACAGCCAGATGGGGCAGGGTTGCTGAGTAGCTGAGTAGAAGAGGGGAGCTGAATGGCTCTTGACTTTGGCTTTGGCATTTTAAATAATCGGTAGGGTGTGTGGCGCCGATGCCTGGGCACTCTTGATCACTCTGAATCAAAAGAAAATAATATAATTGCAGGACTAGAAGGTGTCTTACAATAGCAGCACCCTTAGTCTTGTGTAGTTCATTATGTGTATTACTGTAGGGCCTAAAAGTTACACCTAAAATCAGGGCTCCCTTAGTGCCAGGTGCTGCACAGATCCTGACTGAGATTGGAGCCCCCTTAGTGCCAGGCGCTGCGCAGACCCTGACTGAGAGCCTGCCCCCTTAGTGCCAGGCGCTGCACAGACTCTGACTGAGATCGGGGCCCCCTTAGTGCCAGGCGCTGTGCAGACCCTGACTGTGATCGGGGCCCCTTAGTGCCAGGTGCTGCGCAGACCCTGACTGAGATCGGGGCCCCTTAGTGCCGGCGCTGCACAGATCCTGACTGAGATCGGGGCCCCTTAGTGCCAGGTGCTGCACAGACCCTGACTGAGATCCTGCCCCCTTAGTGCCAGGCGCTGTGCAGACCCTGACTGAAATCGGGCCCCCTAGTGCCAGGTGCTGCGCAGACCATGACTGAGATTGGAGCCCCCTTAGTGCCAGGTGCTGCACAGACCCTGACTGAGATCGGGGCCCCTTAGTGCCGGTGCTTCACAGACCTTGGCTGAGATCGGGGCCCCTTAGTGCCGGCGCTGCACAGACCTTGGCTGAGATCGGGGCCCCCTTAGTGCCGGCGCTGCACAGACTCTGACTGAGATTGGGGCCCCTTAGTGCCAGGCCCTGCGCAGTCTCTGATTGGGATCAGGACCTTCATTGTCCCAGCTGCTGCACAGACACAGAGTGGGAGGCAGACCACTCCCAACAGAGCTCACAGACTAACTAGACAAAGGGTGGGAAGAGAAACTGAGGCACAGAGCTTTGTTGATTTCCCCCTCTGGTGATCCACAAATCTAACACCTCCCAACTGTGTCACCTGATGCCCCAGGAGAAGGTTAAACGGCAGAGACAGCGCTGCCTGGGATTACTGGTCACTAGAACTCCATTAATATGTAACCAGATTTGCAGAGACGGGCATGTAGGCTGCACCTGCAGAGCCCTCGCTGCTCACGCAGCAGCCGGTGGATCCACGTGTCACGTGGGTGATCCCATCTCGCTGGGCGAACCCCGCAGGTGCAGCGGACTCACCTCGGTTTGGAAGTGTAGGGCTGGGTGGGAAATGACCCACTTGTCAATTGCAGCTACTGACCTTGGACAAAGGAGACAATCCTGGGGGTCTGCTACGAAGCCTAGGGCCAGATCGCCAGCTGGCGTCAGTCAGCGTCACCCCATGGGCTGTGTTCTCCCACTGACACTGATGGCCTCTGTGGCCGCCCTGTCATATCATCCTGGTCACAAATGCATCAGGTGCCATCTTCAAACGAGTTAGGATGTTTGTCCCCAGTGCCCATTCCTTGCAACCAGTTCAGGGATTTGGTTCCCCCGATCTGATCCTGCCGCCTTAACGGAAGCCACCTTCCTCTCCAGTCCCCACCCCCTCAGTCACCGAGAATGTTCCACGCAGGTACGACTGGCTGGCTGGGCCGAATCGAGGGTTTTCACTCCACCAAAGCTTGCATGGGGAGAGGCAGGTTCTGCAAAGCGGCTCACCCCACCCAGTGGTCATCCCATGGCTACCAGCTACCAGCCACTGTCCTGGCTACCAGCTACTTCTCCAGCCAGGGGTCTGACTGCTGCCCAGGTACACAGACCTGACCTAGCTTGGGCCCCAATACCAGTGACGCCAGGGCAGACTCAGATCTGAGACCCTAATGGAAAATCTGTCCCCTCATTTTTAAATAGTTTTTGGGGAAATAACACAGCAAAGAAACAGTTTAACCAGTGACATCATCCCTGAGAGAGCAATCAGATGCACCTATCTACTGTGGAGTGAGTGTCACTGCCACAGGACTGCACTCTGCAGTCATCTAACACCTTACAGGGCTCAGAAACCAGTGACCAGGGTGATAGAAAAGGTTATTTAATCCTTAAAAGCTCCATCCTCCCAGTCTCCCCTGAGATAGGTCAGGATTATCCCCATTTTACAGGTGGGGAAAACTGAGGTATAAGCTGGGCAGTGAGTTGCTGCATGAAGAGGTGGATCTGGGGATCCTGATGGTCAGCCCCCTTATTCTAACTCACTAAATTGCCTCTGCTCCCAAATCTGGGGACAGACCCAGGAATCCCGACTCCCAGTCCCCACTGCACTAGCCACTAGAAACCACTCCCCTCCTAGAAGCCTGCAGTTCTGACTCCCAGCCCACCGTTCCAACCAGTAGGCCTCACTCCCTTTGCCAAAGCTAGGGATAGAACCCAGGAGTCCTGGTTTCCGCTCCTAGGCTTGATCTCGCCCTGTTCCAGTCCCGCTGACGTTTCAAGTGAGTACACACAGGTTTTCCCAAACAGGAGGCAATAAAACTTTTATAGCCCCCCTGGGCACCATCAAACATTTTGTTTAAGCAGCTGAGTTTGTTCATTGTTTATCCATATATTTTCGGTCTCCTTGCACCCTTTCCCCTTCGAAGTACGTTAGTTACTATGGATACAGTGATGTCACTGGGGAGGGAGGAGCTTAACTAGATCCAGAATGGCAGGATAACATCGATCTGGGCCACATGACACGTTTCTTCCAGGAGCTTCTGCAACTGATGTGTAGACAGGATCAGGCAGTGGTTAGCACAAAGGGCTGGGAGTCAAGACTCCTGGATTCTGTTCATTACTATGGGAGGGAGCTTGGCCTAGTAATTAGAGGTGCAGCGAATCCGGACTCTTGGGTTCTGTTCATACTTTTTCCAGTGACTCACTGTGTGACCTTGGGCAAGTCACTTCCCTGCTCTGTGTCTCAGTTTCCCTGTCTGCAAAACAGGGCTATTGGCACGGACCCACCTCTGCAAAGAGGTTGGAAGTCTCCTGATAAAATATACTGCTTGAGCAAATACTAGGGCAACCATGTCGCCTGTACCCGTGAGGCTGTGCTTCCTCTCCGTGCGTGTCAAAAGTTGATAAAACGACATTTCTAAGGGCAAAGAACAACCAAAAAACCCTCCTTTCACTTTATTCTCAAACACAGCTGACCCAGTTTTGCTCAAGAGTTTCCATAACAATTCACCCCCCTCACAGAGGCTTGAGGTGGAAGGATTTAGCCTGAAGGTGAAAGTTATAAGCAGTTGGAAAAGATCCTTTAGAATGGAGTCACTTAGGCAACCTTAACTAATACTTTGCTCTTACCTAGCGCTTTCCAGCAGTGTATCGTGAAGTCTTTTACAAAGGAGGTCAGCATTGTTATCCATGTTATACAGATGGGGAAACTGAGGCTCAGAGATGTGAAGAGACTTGCCAAAGGGCACCCAGCAGGCCAATGGTAGAGCCAGGAACCAGGTTTCCTAAATCCCAGTCTCATGCTCTTTCCACTAGGCTGCACTGTCTCTTATAGAGGTAGCTGTGCACTATATGTATTATATGTGTGTGTGTGTACCATGTACACGGGCCAGGGCTGTCTACACAATCTGGTATTGATAGTATATGGACCAGGACTGTGTATATATACCCATATATGGGACAGGATTTACTATAGTTGACTAAAGATTTTGAGGAGCCAATCTGAGATGCCTTTAAGGGACTTGATTTTCAGAAAGTACAAAGGGCCTCTGAAAATCATCAGCCTCCTTAAAGGTGTTTCCATTTGGACACACTAAATTGTGGCATGCAAAATCAGTCGTTGCTTTTGAAAACCATGGCCCTGCTAAACACCCCCCCCACACACACATTTGTGCATATATAACAACAAAACACCCCCGCCACATGAAGATACGTGCATGATAAATACCAGCCCATGCAATTATGTACTTGTGCTTTGTTGATCATGTTCCTCTAGCTGAAAAATACTAAGGCAACTTCCCTGGTTATTAAGGCCCCGATTCAGCATTTGCTTATGTGCTCTGCTGAATCAGGGCCTAGGGGAAGAGATCCCCAGTCCTCTTGAGAAGCTGTAGCTTCTGGAGTGTATAAATTGATTGTAATAATACCTATTTAGCTCCTACATCTACATCCTTAGATTATCATTCCCACATAATCTGCAATGCAGCGAGAGTCAGGAAATCTCTAGTAGCGGAGATATTTGCCCCTTCCGTTTGCTGATCCCTTCTCCTGCAATGTTGGTGGACTTTACTTTTCGTTGACTTGGGAGAGTGGAAACAGTCAAAGATCCTTGAAGTTCCATTTCTGCAAAGTGCCGTCAGTTTTGGGGTGCTGGAGGTGAGAAAACCTTGCCCCTGATTTTCAGAATGCTCTCAGCACCTACAACTCCCACTGGTTTCAGCTGGAGCTGCAGCGCTCAGCCCTTTGCTTAAGTTGAGTCTCGAATTGGGCACCCAATAGCAACAGACACATTAGCAAATGTTGGGCCCAAACCTCCAGCCTGCAAGCCCAGCCTTATATGTGTGATTGACATCTTAATAATGTTGTTCGCTTGAGTACTGTTCAGTAAGAGATTCCAAAGCACTTTACAAAGGAGGTCAGTAGCATTATCCCTGTTTTACAGATGGGGAAACTGAGGCCCGGAGCAGGGAAGTGACTTGCCTAAGGTCACAAGGCAGGTCAGTGGCATTGGTGACACCTTTGTCTCTCCCAGTGACACACAGTTTAGTTTTCTGAGGCCTGAAATGGGTTATGCCTAACTAAAGTTTTGGGGCTCAATATCTGGATAAAAATGAAGGCCTTGAGTTACGCACAGGTTTGGCAGAATTTGATTTTTTATACATATATAATTTTGGAGGGGTAACTGATGTTTATTTTTAAGTATTTTTTCAGGTTTGGTCTATTTACATTTTAACACGTGCAAAATTCTGGATTTGAAGCTTTTTTTATTTTTCTCTCTTTCAGTTTTTACAGTGGTGGGAAATTATGGGAGTCAGCTAATAATAACTTAATGACAGGAGATGTTTGAGATTCAGAGTGGAAGCTTTATAACTGTTACAACACAAATAGTCGACATCACGTCAAAATATAGAAAGTAAACAGCCTCCAGTCAATCTCTAGTTCTCAAGCAGCATTTTTCCATCTTTGCCGGTCTGTAAATTTCAGTTATAATCCATGGGAATATTTTCCTGTTGGTTTGTGTGAGCCTGGTGAAATTGCCATTTACCAATACAAATCGAGTCTTTCCAAGCCTAGTTATACAGGAGGTCAGCCTAGATGATCTAAAGGTCGTTTCCGGCTTTAAACTTAAACTAGGAACAGAGCCCAGGAGTCCTGGATCTACTGTTCAGGAACCTCAGATAAGAGAGAGTCAGAATGTCTCTCAGAAGGAAATTGATAAGGGTTTCAAGGTTGTCAAGGTTGTGAATAGAACTGGTGGAAAAATCCAATGTTATTTCTTTGAATTGATTTGAGAGAAACTATGCTGATCAAAATTTTTGACTGAAATATCCATTGATTTTTTTTTTCAAGAAAAACATTCAAAATGAGACTTTTGTGCCAGATTGTTTTGAATGGAAATTTTGCTTTTTGAAATCTGACAAATGTCAGTTTGGAGACCTGGGGGTATTTTTATGCCTTTAGAAAAGAAACATTTCCCCCTTTTTTTGACTGAAAAAGGGAGACAATAGAAGCTGGGGTCCAGAAAAAGGATTTTTTTCTGGTTTTTGCAAACCCAAATGAAATGAAAATATCAATTTAGGACTGAGATGAAAATTCCAGTTTCATTTTGTTTTGATTTTTTTTAATCAAAAAATTGGAATTGAACCTTTTCAACTGAGACAAAAAACTGCATTTTCAGATGGGGGGAAAATGCTTCTTTGAAAAACTTCAACCAGGTCCAGTTGCAAGAAAGACCTTGAAAAGCCAAGGGACCAAGGGGGTCAAATTTCCAGGATCTAGGTAAGAAGTTGGATTGCAAATCTAAAATTCAGACTAAAGTTTGCAAACCCCCAGTGTCAGGGAATCCTGAAGATCTTGATGCTTCTGGTTTTAAGTCTCTAATGGGGTTTTCTTAGATAAATCAGGTTATAACACAACAGATTCCATTGAGCTTTGCTTTGATTGTTTGAAAGATCAGGGACAGAGTGAGTCAAGGGGAGTTAGGCACCAGCTCCCTTTGAGGACCCGGATGTAAGGTCCCACAGGAGATCTGTGGCAGAGCGGGGAAGGCCATTGTGCTGTTCCTCTGCTCTCATTCATTTGGGTTTGCAGATTCCTGTGGAAATCTCACTCTCTCTCTCCCGCCCACTGGGGGCTAAGCTTTATCTGGCTAGTGAGACTAGAAAGCACAATTCCGATCAGATTTCCAGCAGTGTCACTCCACTGACTTCCCTGGAGTTACTCCACATTTACAGGTCAGAATCTGGCCCATACCCTTCAAACAGGAACATGCTTTCAGGCAAAGGGCCAGCTTCTGATCTTGGTATAAATGTGGAGTCGCCGCAGATTTATACCAGCGTGACCCAGATCGGCAGTCGTGAGTCAATATTTGTAGAAGTGATTTTCTCTGAAACAGATCGTCCACACACGCTGCGAAGGATCGGGCGAGGCCTGGCGTCAGGAGAACAATCCTCCTCTGGCTTTGTCATGGCTACAATAAATAACACTGCTAAGTCATCACCTTCTGTCACTCTCGTCCCCCAAAGGCCAATTATTATTCAATCAAAAATTGCTCCTGCTAGTGGACAGAGATGTAACTGCCTCTAAAAAAAATCCTCGCAGGTGAATGAAAGTTGTAACAAACTTTGCCTTGCTCCTGAGCTGGAGCATCCAAGGCATGTTCACCATTGACTGGCACCTTCAGGTGATCTGCCTGGGCCCTCAGTGCTCGCAGCTTTGGTCGTGCCTCTTTCTGAAGCTGGCCTATTAGCCCTGGGTTCGCCCAGAGGCCAGGGCTGTACAGAACGGGGTGATGCTCATTGGCTCAGACGGCCACCTTCCATCCAAAAAGAACGATTGTTTGCTCCAGACTCGGTCACGTTTTCTCATCTCTTTCATTTACCTGCTTGCTCTTTTTCGGCAGGAGCTCTGCTTTGGGGGAAGGATATCCAGGGGTTCCCCCTAGAGCTTCTCTTCCTGTCACAGCCATGGCTGTTATCTTCTCAGCTGTCTCTGCAAAGGCCCACTCCTCAACAGGAGCAGAAAGAGAACCCAGGAGTCCTGAGTCACAGCCCGCCCTGCTCTTCTCACTTGAGCCAGCTCCCCTCCCCGAGTGAGGAGTAAAACCCTGGAGTTCTAGGTCCCAAAACCCCTGCACTAATGCACTGGACCCCACTCCACTGCTACAGCTGGGACGAGAACCCAGGAGCCCTGACACCCACCCAGCGCTAACCACACAACCGTGCCACATGGCAGTGCTTCGACCCCGGGCGAGGCGTTCCCTGTGGTGTCAGTGTACCGTGCCGCGCGCTGTAGCTGTGCCCATCTCCTCCTGTTTGCTCTTTGCTGCTTGAGGTGGGAGGGCAGGTTTCACAGTGGAGCTGACTTTGCATTCCCGCCCCATCGTGTATTTCCCAGCGGTATCATTCCCACACTGGCTTCCCGGCTGGCCTGGCCCCAGACTACGGCTTTGGGGGGAGCTGCACGCTCAAGCCCCCAGTCCTACGATTTTGGGCCCAGACAATGCAAGGTAACACCCCGCAAGGCAATGCCCGTTCACAGAGCAGGCCTGTGGGCACTGGTGGGGGTGGGCTGGAGACTGGCAGGACTGGATCCCCTGCCGTGGGCCAGATCTCTGCATAATGGGACGGGGGAGCAGACTGAGCCTGTCTCCACGAACAGGGGGAGAGGGACCCCACCCCCACGTGCAGCTGCGTGAGGCCAGCCGCCTGCCAGGGAAGGCCAAGGGGCTGGCAGCCCTGGGCCGAGCCTTGAGGGGAGGAGGGCTGGAGAGCAACTTCATGCATTCTCGACACCACGTGGCGCGAGGCCGGCCTAGGGTTATTTTTACTAGGGCTCTGTTAGTACCGTACAAGGGGCGGCCCCGATATAGACACGCTGGGGCCCGGAGGGAGCCATCAGGCTATGACCCGGCCTGACTTGGCTGCTGTGTGAAGGCACATGCAGGCCTGGGAAAGCAGGGCCAGCGCAGGGAGATCCAGAAATACCAGCAGTCTCAGCTGTGTGTTGCCTGCCCCCTACGTGGCCACCTGAGGAGAGGGGTCTTCTGATCAACAGCGATCACAGGGCTGTGCAGTTGGGTAAGAGCTTCCAAGCTAGGGCCAAAGCCAGGGGAAGAACCCAGGAGTCCTGACTCCCAGCTCCCCCACTCTAACCGTTAGATCCCACTCCCCTGCCAGAACCAGGAATAGAGCTCAAGCCCTTGTGGCTGGCAGCTCTACCACCAAGTATTTCCCCCACACAGCAGCTAAGTGTGGTGCCCAGCAGCGCGAAGGTGCAAGGAGCCACCTGGCAGGGCTTTGCCAGTGCTTCGGGAGCTGCCCCTGCTGCTCATGGTCACAGCCCTGCCAGCACCGCCAGCCTGTGGAGAGGCCGTTTTCCCGACAGAAGCTGGAGCAGAGGATAAAGAGGCTGGATCCCCACTGGGATCGGAGGGGAGGAATTGAAGGCACCAGATCCCTTAAGAGTATAAATCACAGACCCCATGTGCACTGACAGGAGGCCACTGGGTATGCTCCCTCCCACAGCAGGGAATAGGGGACTGAGATTCAGGGCTCTAGGGTCTGGGCCCAGTGCTGGGGCAGTAACTTGGCTCGTGTGAACCAGGATTCCGAGCACTGGGGAGGTGAGTGGCTAGTGTGAACCAGGATTCCGAGCGCTGGGGAGGCGAGTAGCTAGTGTGAACCAGGATTCTGAGCACTGGGGAGGCGAGTGGGCTCGTGTGAACCAGGATTCCGAGCGCTGGGGAGGCGAGTGGCTAGTGTGAACCAGGATTCCGAGTGCTGGGGAGGCAAGTGGCTAGTGTGAACCAGGATTCTGAGCACTGGGGAGGCGAGTGGGCTAGTGTGAACCAGGATTCTGAGCGCTGGGGAGGCGAGTGGCTAGTGTGAACCAGGATTCTGAGCACTGGGGAGGCGAGTGGGCTAGTGTGAACCAGGATTCCGAGCACTGGGGAGGCGAGTAGCTAGTGTGAACCAGGATTCTGAGCACTGGGGAGGCGAGTGGGCTCGTGTGAACCAGGATTCCGAGCACTGGGGAGGCGAGTGGGCTAGTGTGAACCAGGATTCCGAGCGCTGGGGAGGCGAGTGGCTAGTGTGAACCAGGATTCCGAGCACTGGGGAGGCGAGTGGGCTCGTGTGAACCAGGATTCCGAGCGCTGGGGAGGCGAGTGGCTAGTGTTAACCAGGATTCCGAGTGCTGGGGAGGCGAGTGGCTAGTGTGAACCAGGATTCTGAGCACTGGGGAGGCGAGTGGGCTAGTGTGAACCAGGATTCCGAGCACTGGGGAGGCGAGTGGGCTCGTGTGAACCAGGATTCTGAGCACTGGGGAGGCGAGTGGCTAGTGTGAACCAGGATTCTGAGCACTGGGGAGGCGAGTGGGCTAGTGTGAACCAGGATTCCGAGTGCTCGGGAGGCGAGTAGCTAGTGTGAACCAGGATTCCGAGTGCTGGGGAGGCGAGTGGCTAGTGTGAACCAGGATTCTGAGCACTGGGGAGGCGAGTGGCTAGTGTGAACCAGGATTCCGAGCACTGGGGAGGCGAGTGGCTAGTGTTAACCAGGATTCCGAGGCACTGGGGAGGCGAGTGGCTAGTGTGAACCAGGATTCTGAGCACTGGGGAGGCGAGTGGGCTAGTGTGAACCAGGATTCCGAGCACTGGGGAGGCGAGTGGCTAGTGTGAACCAGGATTCTGAGCACTGGGGAGGCGAGTGGCTAGTGTGAACCAGGATTCCGAGCACTGGGGAGGCGAGTGGGCTAGTGTGAACCAGGATTCCGAGCACTGGGGAGGCGAGTGGCTAGTGTGAACCAGGATTCCGAGCGCTGGGGAGGCGAGTGGCTAGTGTGAACCAGGATTCCGAGCGCTGGGGAGGCGAGTGGCTAGTGTGAACCAGGATTCCGAGCCTGGGGAGGCGAGTGGCTAGTGTGAACCAGGATTCCGAGCGCTGGGGAGGCGAGTGGGCTAGTGTGAACCAGGATTCTGAGCGCTGGGGAGGCGAGTGGCTAGTGTGAACCAGGATTCCGAGCACTGGGGAGGTGAGTGGGCTAGTGTGAACCAGGATTCTGAGCACTGGGGAGGCGAGTGGCTAGTGTGAACCAGGATTCCGAGCACTGGGGAGGCGAGTGGCTAGTGTGAACCAGGATTCCGAGCACTGGGGAGGTGAGTGGCTAGTGTGAACCAGGATTCCGAGCGCTGGGGAGGCGAGTGGCTAGTGTGAACCAGGATTCCGAGCGCTGGGGAGGCGAGTGGGCTAGTGTGAACCAGGATTCCGAGCACTGGGGAGGCTAGTGGCTAGTGTGAACCAGGATTCCGAGCGCTGGGGAGGCGAGTGGCTAGTGTGAACCAGGATTCCGAGCGCTGGGGAGGCTAGTGGCTAGTGTGAACCAGGATTCCGAGCGCTGGGGAGGCGAGTGGCTAGTGTGAACCAGGATTCCGAGCGCTGGGGAGGCTAGTGGCTAGTGTGAACCAGGATTCCGAGCGCTGGGGAGGCGAGTGGCTAGTGTGAACCAGGATTCCGAGCGCTGGGGAGGCGAGTGGCTAGTGTGAACCAGGATTCCGAGCGCTGGGGAGGCGAGTGGCTAGTGTGAACCAGGATTCCGAGCGCTGGGGAGGCGAGTGGGCTAGTGTGAACCAGGATTCCGAGCGCTGGGGAGGCGAGTGGCTAGTGTGAACCAGGATTCCGAGCGCTGGGGAGGCGAGTGGCTAGTGTGAACCAGGATTCCGAGCGCTGGGAAGGCGAGTGGCTAGTGTGAACCAGGATTCGGAGTGCTGGGGAGGCGAGTGGCTAGTGTGAACCAGGATTCCGAGCGCTGGGGAGGCGAGTGGCTAGTGTGAACCAGGTTTCCGAGCGCTGGGGAGAGGAGTGGCTAGTGTGAACCAGGATTCCGAGCGCTGGGGAGGCGAGTGGCTAGTGTGAACCAGGATTCCGAGCGCTGGGGAGGCGAGTGGCTAGTGTGAACCAGGATTCCGAGCGCTGGGGAGGCGAGTGGGCTAGTGTGAACCAGGATTCTGAGCACTGGGGAGGCGAGTGGCTAGTGTGAACCAGGATTCCGAGCACTGGGGAGGTGAGTGGGCTAGTGTGAACCAGGATTCCGAGCACTGGGGAGGCGAGTGGGCTAGTGTGGGCTGTTGCAGGGAGTTCCACATTCCAAGAATTCATTGGGTGAGCAAAGGATTTCCTGCATTGGTTTTGAATTTGCTCAGGGACTAGAGATCAGGGTGATGGGTGTAAATAGAGCAGGTTGGCTCTGGAGCGTAGTTGGGGGAAGGCAATTTCTTTGCACCTCTGGCAGGACTGGAAAGGTGCTCTCCCTCTCGGTGTGTCCGTGCACATCTCTCACTCTTCTCTCTGTCTCTGTCTCTTGGAAGCTTCCCCTATTTATACAGCAGGATTCACTCCCTTCCCCACCCCCTCTTGTGACTAGCACCTTCCAAAGAAATAGCAGAAGCAGAAAATAGCTGGGTTTTATTTGCAAGTGCTTTGCACGCAACCGGCAGGAACCCAGTTTCATCTGGGAGCTGAAAGGGGGTGTCGGATCCAGTCCAACCCCCTTTGCACTCCGCTAATTTCCATGTGCGCTCTCAGCTCAAAACCTCGCTGGTCCTCTCCCCACCCACCCGGTGATCATCTCCTTCCCCATCAAGAGCCAAGTCACTCCAGGGGACTGAAATTGCAGCCAGCCGCCCTGGGTGAAATCACTCTTCATGGGAGTAAATTTCACAGCTCCTGTTGGAACACAGCTTAAAGCCCTCTGTGGATTTTAATCCAGCAACTTCCCAGAACTTGAAATCCTGGGCCCCCCCGACCCCCTAGGAAGCTTGCAGCTCAGCCATAACCCCCCCACCTCTGGTGCGACTTGAACGCCAGGCTCCTCTGCTCTGGATCAGGATGATGAAACCCACAGAGCGCCCAGATGCCCCCCGTTGTGGCGTGGAGAGATGGGATGGGGGAAGCAAAGTCCTCTAAGCTCTGCCCACGCAAGTTGCCAAAATGAGGTGCTGATCATGGTAGATTGCACAGATATTTGGATGTGATCCTACTCCACAGGCTGTTCCTCGGTGGTGCTTGAACTTATCTGTGGGCTCAGCTCTTTCCTGCTTAGAGAAAAGAAATCAGTGGTGGCATCTCCCAAATGACACCCACTTCTGGCACCAAAATGAGAGGTGGTTCTCGGTGAACGGGGCCGATCTGCCAGCCCCCCTTACAGGAGGGATGAAATAGTGAGCAGTTGTTGACTTTTAGCACTGTGGCATCGGCATTCCCCTCTCCCTGAGTGGAATGGGGCAGTTCACATCTCTCCAGCTCCCGTTCCAGGCTCTTGGCAGACTCAGGCAGACATTGCTTCCACCTGAGTCACTTTCCTGAGGTTTTCTTTGTGACCACAACCACTGCTTTAAAAAAAAAAAAAGAAAATGGAGATTTTGGAGAACAAGAGAAATGCCAGTGTGCCGTGTGGGTGGGTTTCTGAGCCCTGGAGCCAGCTCCCCAAACGTTTCTCCGCTCCTTCCCCATCGCTGTAACACAAACAATAAACATTTTTTAAATGAAAGCTGAGATTAGCACAGGGGTCGGCAATCTTTCAGAAGTGGGGTGCCGAGTCTTCATTGATTCACTCTAATTTAAGGATTTGCGTGCCAGTAATATATTTGAATGTTTTAGAAGGTCTCTTTCTATAAGTCTATAATATAGAACTAAACTATTGTTGTATGTAAAGTAAATAAGGTTTTTAAAATGTTTAAGGAGCTTCATTTAAAATTAAATTCAAATGCAGAGCCCCCCAGACCGGTGGCCTGGACCCGGGCAGTGTGAGTGCCACTGAAAATCAGCTTGTGTGCCACCTTTGGCATGCGTGACATAGGTTGCCTATGCCTGGATTAGCACATGACTCCAGGAGCTGGGGCTTGAAGTAAAACACCCCATAGCATGAGAATCAGCAGGGCCACACCTCTCCCCACCCGGCTCCCCATCTCGTTGCCCATCGTCCCTTGGAGCTGGTTTTCTATCCCGCTCAGGGGTCGTTCTCCCTCCATGAGCGTTTCTGTCTGAGGCCGTTGGACTGGATTGGGGGGAGTGGCATTGTGGGACAAAATGAAGCTCTGATTGTAACCGTTGTTACTTTGGGACAGATTGTTCCAAGATGGCTCAACAATCTCAGGGGCTGAGGACAATTTGGCCATAGGAGATACAGCTCTCATGGGGCCTGGGCTGCAGCTGGAAAATCCAAACCTCATGCAGGCCCTAAGATAGCAGCCGGGTATTTGGGGATAAATGGCCCTTGAGACCCTGGGAAATCCTGACCTGAAGAGTAGTAATCCCTAGCACTGGGTTCTATTACCAGCCTCACCACTGGCCTGCTGGGTCCCTTGGGCACGTTACTGCCCTGCTTTGTGCCTCAGTTTCCCCATATGTAGGATGGGGATGATGACGGTGAACTCCCTTGTAAAGCACTTTGAGATCTGGGGTTGGAAAGTGCTAGGTATTGTCATATTTTTCAAATACAGTGAAGGGACGCAGGTCCGTGGTAGAGCAGGGGGTAGAATCCAGGAGTCCCCAGGGAAGTTCCAGCCGGGAGGAAGGACCCCCTTGAAGTTCAATTTTAAAACAACTTGAGGTGAATTGGCTCCATATGGAACTGCCTAAATCCCCACCCCTTGAATCCAAGCTGGCGGCACTTAGTCACCTGCCTGCGGTGCAGCACCTGTGCTTGTGATGAGTTCACTTCTCACGCGTTCAAGCAGAGCCAGGGCTGACTGGTACTTGAATGGGCGAAATCTCCCTGGAAAAGCCAGCAGGGAGTCAGTGGTGTGTGGGAGCTCAGCAAGAGGCACTCTCAATAAGCAAATCCAAGGCCCAGCGGCACCCAGGGGACCCGGAGCTGCAGGAGATGCATCCCTTGGGTGATGGCAACTTTAGTAAAATATCCTGTTGTCCAAAGTCGGACCCCGCTAATCACATTCTGACCCCTCGCGTTTTCAATCGGATACAGATTCTTTTTCACTTCCTGTCCTATTCCTGTGCCCTGCAGTATTGCTGTGTGGCAGTCAAACAGCTGCCATTTTCCGTCCCAGAGACGGCTGCATCTTAGTGCTGAATTGGCAATCCCTGTGCAGCAGCCTTGCCGCGGAGCTGGTTAAAAAACTGTTGCGCTCCACCTCCAAGGTAGCTACGTTTTGGTGCTGGGTATACAGTCCTTTTGTAACATGGCTGTGCAGTTTTTAAACTGCTCCACCTCAGAGGTGGCTGCATCTTAGTGCTGGGGGGAAAAAATTAAATTCAGCATCCCGCTTACCAAATCAGACAGGCTGGAAGTTGCTATAAAAAGACTTTTTTATATGAAATTTAATTAATTCTGGGCATTCTTTTCCTGCTGTTTTCCTTTTAAAGGAATCACCAATTTCCAAGTGGTGGAAAAGAATGCTCTGAATTGTGGAGAATTTGGTCATTTTAAATTATTATTATTATTTCATTGTCTCTCAGTTTACATTGTTTTTCTCCAGAACCCCTGGAGATAGTTGGAAAATGCACAATACGATCTGATATTTTCCAGCCCCAGGGAAGTGATGGAAAATGTTTCAGAAAGAGCTTAAATAACTTACTGGAGGATCTTCCTGTTCTCAGATCTATCGCTGAAGCCTAGTGAAAGGCCATTGTTTGAGAGGGGAGTAACGTTTTCCTGGTATAACCTCTTCCAAGCAACATTGGATCCATTCTCCCTCAGCGCCGATATTTACGAATTTGTTCGCCATTTGAAGTCGGGATGAGGATGTGCTGCTTCCATGTTTGAATATCTGCTCATTTGGTCACGTGGAGCCGTTTCTGCTTCCTTGCTGGGTGACTCACTAACACCATGACCCCATTGGGCCCTGTACTTTGGTTATTATGGATTCGCTGCTGCGCCCTCGGGGCTGTTTTCCTCTTCATGCCCCCTAGAACTGGATGCCTGCTGGGAAATCTGATCCATGTGAGTTTGGGTTTAAAACCAGACGACGCCATCGAAATGCAATACTGTGGTCTAGTGGGTAGATAGTGCAGCTTACGGGGAGACAGGACACCTGGGTTCTAATCCGAGTGGGAAGTTGAGTAAGCAGGGCCTCAGTTTTCTCCCACCGTGGGGAAGTTTACATTGTAAACTCTGTGGGGCAGAGACTGCCTCCGACCCCACACAATGGGGGCACCGATGCAGCACCTGCCATAATGGGGGCCAAGTTCTCAGTTAGGATCTCCTGCACCATTGTAATGGCTAGAATACCGACCACTGGCAATGCTGATGTAATAGATCGATAGACAATAACCCCAGGAGGGGATGGAAGCCAGCTGGATGGATGTACTGGGTTCTGGCAGGGACATATGAGCAGTCCTGTGGGGAAGGAGCTCCTTCTTAACTCAGGGGTCTGTGCTGAAATGTCCCCGGGTGGCTGGCGCAAGAGTGTCACCTTGCTGATTAATTATTAGGTGTTTTACGGTAGCACCCAGGAGCCCAAAGATGGAGCCACACTCCTCTAAATGCCATAATCCTGCTCTGTTCTCCGTAGTCCGGATCCTGCTCTGTTCTCCGCAGGGATCATTAGTTACGATCCGTCCATGTCCCTGTTCGGCTGGAGAGTTCCTGTTATTGCAGCCCACCCAGGTCACAGCCACCGGCCTTTGAGATGCCCCCGGGTTGACCCGAGGTGTCACATGCTCCGGGGCAGCCCCAGCTGAGCGCAAGGTGTTCCCGCCAGCATGCTCACCTCTGGCCATGTGGTCAAGAGAGAAGCACCCCACACCCGACCCTGGGCTGGGGGAGGACAGAGGCAGGTGAAGGAAGGGGGCCTCGCAGGGCCAGTGCAACCATTTAGGCGGACTAGGCGCTTGCCTAGGGCACCGAGATTTGAGGGTGCCAAAAAGAGAGGGAGTCTGAGCTGCCGGCGGCAGCTGGCAGCCCAGGGGATCCCGTGGAGCTGCCGCAGTCGTGCCTGCGGACGGTCGGCTGCTTGCGCAGCTCCGGTGGACCTCCTGCAGACACCACTGCGGCAGCTCCACCGGAGCCGCGGGACCAGCGCGCGGGGCGGCGAAATTGCCGTCTGCCTAGGGCGCTCAAAACTCTAGCGCCGGTCCTGGGGCCTGGCAGCGTGGCCTAGCTGGGCATGGGGCTGGAAGCCAGAACTCCTGGGTTCTATTAGCAATGGAACCGGTGCACCCTGCTCTTACAGGCATTTTCGCTGCACCATCAGCGTAGGATTGAGTCACCGTTCTGCTGCTCAGCTGTTGAGTCACAGACGCCCCTCACTCCTGACCCCCAGCTCCCCATTATTCCACCCCTGGACACCCCAAACACACAGTTCTGCCAGTGCCCCTCACTCCCAACCCGCAACCCCGCTAGCCCCGCCCTGGGTCTCCTGAACAGAGACAGCCCATCCTGCCCTACTCTGGTCTTCGCTTTTTTCAGTTTCCCATTCATCCTTCGCTGCAGCCAGGCAGCGTTTGGAGCAGACCAGGGCTCTAGAGCAGAGAGTCACGGGGGCAGAGGAGGCCCCAGCTCTGGGCTTGGGTGCTGATCCTGGTTTGGGGGAGCTCAGGGCCCGGTCAGGGCCATTGCAGGCCCAGCTGGGAGGGGCCCCGGGAGCTCGTCCTGTTTGATACATACGAATAAAAACTAGCTCTGACAGGATGGCTGGAAACAGTTGAACGCCCAGGGCCCCACCCGGCTGAGACAGGGTTTCCGGAGCTGCCACTTAATCTCAGTGTATTCTAAAATCTATTTTTAGGGCCATCTTTAACTGCTCCAGAATCAAGAGGCCAGCAGTCCTGGGGGCAGAGGGGAAGGGGAGGGCTGAGTCCATGGGATGGCTTGGAGGGCTAAGCGTCAGGTTTGGCTCCCCGAGCTCCTGGTCTCAGAGCAGACTCACCTCCAGGGGAATCTTCCCAAGGAGGCTGGGGTTTAGGTGTAGGGACTTGGGATGATGGGGGAGGGGGGTGTGCTGATCAGCTGGGGTCTCTGGATGGAGCAGAAGGGGGGTCTCTGTTCAGATGGGGGTCTCTGGATGGAGCAGGAGAGGTCTCTGTTCAGATGGGGGTCTCTGATTGGATGGGGTCTCTGGATGGAGCAGGAGGGGGTTCTCTGATTGGATGGGGTCTCTGGATGGAGCAGGAGGGGGTTCTCTGATTGGATGGGGTCTCTGGATGGAGCAGGAGAGAGATCTCTGATCAGATGGGGTTCTCTGATTGGATGGGGGTCTCTGGATGGAGCAGGAGGGGGTTCTCTGATTGGATGGGGGTCTCCGGTTGGAGCAGGAGAGGGTTCTCTGATTGGATGGGGGTCTCTGGATGGAGCAGGAGAGAGATCTCTGATCAGATGGGGTTCTCTGATTGGATGGGGGTCTCTGGATGGAGCAGGAGGGGGTTCTCTGATTGGATGGGGGTCTCTGGATGGAGCAGGAGGGCGTTCTCTGATTGGTTGGGGGTCTCCGGTTGGAGCAGGAGGGCGTTCTGTGATTGGATGGGGGTCTCTGGTTGGAGCAGGAGGGGGTTCTGTGATTGGATGGGGGTCTCTGGTTGGAGCAGGAGGGGGTTCTGTGATTGGATGGGGGTCTCTTATTGGATGGAGCAGGAACTAGGTCTCTGATCAGGGGGGGTTTCTCTGATTTGATGGAGCGAGGGGGGGGTCTCTGATCAGCTGGGGGTCTCTGATGGGATGAGGGGGCTGGGGAGAGTCACTGCTCAGACAGGCAGCCGCTCACCTTGCCTTCCCTTCCTCCCAGCAGGTGTAGGTGGATTTGCCCCCCGGGGAATTTCAGAGAGGGACCTGACCTCACACGGTGAATCCAGAAGAGACTGGGCACCCCCTGCCCTCCAGACAGTATCCATGTCCCTGTTCAGCTGGTGAGTCCCTGTCAACGCATCCCTGCTCCCCCCAGCTCACACAGACTGGCCTTTGAGATGCAGGCTGGGTGCAGCCAGAGCCGCTCCTCTAACTAGTCACGGGGTGGGGGGAGCGATGCTGAAAGGGCTGCTGCCTTCCTCTGCCTGGCCTGGGGCCTGAGCTGCCCGGGGGCTGGGTAGCTGAGATTGGGGCTTGTACCCAGCTCCCCATGTAGCAAATCGCTCCCTCCTGTCTCCGTAGGCACCAGGAACAGGGAAACAACTGGGCCAGGGTGGGTTGAGCAACCCCCAGGAAGCATTGCTGTGTTGTGATGAAAACAGCTGCCACGCCCTACCTCAGAGGCAGCTGCATCTCAGCACGGGGTGAGGGGTCCCTGTGTAAACAGCCCGCGCGCCGCACCCCAGAGGTGGCTGCGTTTCTGTGGCAGGTGCGTGTTCTCTATGTACAAAAAGAACAGGAGAACTTGTGGCACCTTAGAGACTAACAAATTGACAGTGAAAGGCTTTGGGAGAGAAGCACTTGCCACTGGGCGACTCTTCCGCACCCCCAGCGGAGACGTGACCAGGCTGTGGATTTGCGTGGCTGAAGGAGTGAGCTGGGGGGTGGGAAGGCAGGATGATGGGCCACGTGGCAGTGCCCGGAGGGGGAAAGGGTTCAGCCCCCAGCACTGCCGGGCAGAGGGGGATGGGCTTGTGGTTTGACGGGCGGGTGCCGGCTTCGAGGAAACAGCGTCAGCCCAGCGCAGCGGGCGCAAAGTCACTTCCTCACAGTGGGCACAACTGCAAAGTTCCCCTTGGCGCCCAGCCCAGCCGGGTCGTGGGGCCCGCCGGGCCTGCAGCGCGGAAGGGGCAGTGTCCCAGCCCAGGGGCGATGCTGGGGCCAGCCCCCACTGCCCATTGCCTCTGCTCAGCGTCCATAGCCCCGGTGCCCGCCAGCCCCCAATGCCCATTGCCTCTGCTCAGCATCCGTGCCCGCCAGCCCCCACTGCCCATTGCCTCTGCTCAGCGTCCGTACCCGCGGTGCCTGCCAGCCCCCACTGCCCATTGCCTCCGCTCAGCGTCCGTACCCGCGGTGCCCGCCAGCCCCCACTGCCCATTCCCTCTGCTCAGCGTCCGTACCCGCGGTGCCCGCCAGCCCCCACTGCCCATTGCCTCTGCTCAGCGTCCGTACCCACGGTGCCCGCCAGCCCCTACTGCCCATTCCCTCTGCTCAGCATCCGTACCCGCGGTGCCCGCCAGCCCCCACTGCCCATTGCCTCTGCTCAGCGTCCGTACCCGCGGTGCCCGCCAGCCCCCACTGCCCATTGCCTCTGCTCAGCGTCCGTACCCGCAGTGCCCGCCAGCCCCCACTGCCCATTGCCTCTGCTCAGCGTCCGTACCTGCGGTGCCCGCCAGCCCCCACTCCACATTCCCTCTGCTCAGCATCCGTACCCGCGGTGCCTGCCAGCCCCCACTGCCCATTGCCTCTGCTCAGCGTCCGTACCCGCGGTGCCCGCCAGCCCCCACTGCCCATTGCCTCTGCTCAGCGTCCGTACCCGCGGTGCCCGCCAGCCCCCACTGCCCATTGCCTCTGCTCAGCGTCCGTACCCGCGGTGCCCGCCAGCCCCCACTGCCCATTGCCTCTGCTCAGCGTCCATACCCGCGGTGCCTGCCAGCCCCTACTGCCCATTGCCTCTGCTCAGCGTCCGTACCCACGGTGCCCGCCAGCCCCCACTGCCCATTGCCTCTGCTCAGCGTCCGTACCCGCGGTGCCCGCCAGCCCCCACTGCCCATTGCCTCTGCTCAGCGTCCGTACCCGCGGTGCCCGCCAGCCCCTACTGCCCATTGCCTCTGCTCAGCGTCCGTACCCGCGGTGCCCGCCAGCCCCCACAGCCCATTGCCTCTGCTCAGCGTCCGTACCCGCGGTGCCCGCCAGCCCCCACTGCCCATTGCCTCTGCTCAGCGTCCATACCCGCGGTGCCTGCCAGCCCCCACTGCCCATTGCCTCTGCTCAGCATCCGTACCCACAGTGCCCGCCAGCCCCCACAGCCCATTGCCTCTGCTCAGCGTCCGTACCCGCGGTGCCCGCCAGCCCCCACAGCCCATTGCCTCTGCTCAGCGTCCGTACCCGCGGTGCCCGCCAGCCCCCACAGCCCATTGCCTCTGCTCAGCGTCCGTACCCACAGTGCCCGCCAGCTCCCACTCCCACTGGCCACGGGGCCGTGTGTGAGAGGGCGTGCGCCACGCCGGGAGGGAACATGTGCGTGCAAGACGACACAGGGTTTGAGCCTGTGTGCCCGTGAGAGCGAGATTTCTGCGTGGGCGGCTGGGATCTGCCTGGGGGTTGGGGCGGTTGGTGTGGGTGTGGGAGAGCAGTGTGATGAGTGTGGGGGGGGCGGCTGAGATCTGCCTGGGGGGTGGCGGGTTTGGCATGGGTGTGTGGGAGAGGCTGGGATCTGCCTGGGGGGGGAGGTTGGCGTGGGTGTGTGGGGGCAGTGTGATGAGTGGGGGGCGGCTGGGATCTGCCTGGGGGGGGGAGGTTGACGTGGGTGTGGGGGGGCGGCTGGGATCTGCCTGGGGGGGAAGTTGGCGTGAGTGTGGGGGGACAGTGTGATGAGTGGGGGGGCGGTTGGGATCTGCCTGGGGGGGAGGTTGGCGTGGGTGTGGGGGGCCAGTGTGATGGCGGGGGCAGCTGGGATCTGCCTGGGGGGTGGCGGGTTTGGCATGGGTGTGTGGGGGGGCAGTGTGATGAATGTGGGGGTGGCGGGTTTGGCGTGGGTGGGGGGGGCAGTGTGGTGAGTGTGCGGGCGGCTGGGATCTGCCTGGGAGGGGAGGGTTTGGCGTGGGTGTGGGGGGGCGGCTGGGATCTGCCTGGGGGGGAGGTTAGCGTGAGTGTGGGGGGGCAGTGTGATGAGTGGGGGGGGGGCGGCTGGGATCTGCTGGGGGAGTTGGCGTGGGTGTGGGCGGGCAGTGTGATGAGTGGGGGGGCGGTTGGGATCTGCCTGGGGGGGAGGTTGGCGTGGGTGTGGGGGGCCAGTGTGATGGCGGGGGCAGCTGGGATCTGCCTGGGGGGTGGCAGGTTTGGCATGGGTGTGTGGGGGGGCAGTGTGATGAATGTGGGGGTGGCGGGTTTGGCGTGGGTGGGGGAGCAGTGTGGTGAGTGTGTGGGCGGCTGGGATCTGCCTGGGAGGGGAGGGTTTGGCGTGGGTGTGGGGGGGTGGCTGGGATCTGCCTGGGAGGGGAGGGTTTGGCGTGGGTGTGGGGGGGGCGGCTGGGATCTGCCGGGGGGGGGTTTGACATGGGTGTGGGGGGGTGGCTGGGATCTGTTGGGAGGGGAGGGTTTGGCGTGGGTGTGGGGGGGGCGGCTGGGATCTGCCGGGGGGGGGTTTGACATGGGTGTGGGGGGGCGGCTGGGATCTGCCTGGGAGAGGAGGGTTTGGCGTGGGTGTGGGGCGGCGGCTGGGATCTGCCTGGGGGGGAGGTTGGTGTGACTGTGGGGGGGGCAGTGTGATGAGTGGGGGGGCAGCTGGGTTCTGCCTGGGGGGGGTTGGCATGGGTATGGGGGGCAGCTGGGATCTGCCTGGGGGGGAGGTTGGCATGGGTGTTGGGGGGTGGCTGGGATCTGCCTGGGGGGGAGGTTGGCGTGGGTGTGGGGGGGCAGTGTGATGAGTGGGGGGGCGGCTGGGATCTGCCTGGGGGTGGTTGGCGTCGGTATGGAGGGGGCGGCTGGGATCTGCCTGGGGGGGAGATTGGTGTGGGTGTGGGGGGGCAGCTGGGATCTGCCTGGGGGGGTTGGTGTCGGTAAGGGGGGGGCGGCTGGGATCTGCCTGGGGGGGAGATTGGTGTGGGTATGGGGGGGCGGCTGGGATCTGCCTGGGGGGGGTTGGCGTCAGTATGGGGGGGGCGGCTGGGATCTGCCTGGGGGGGAGATTGGTGTGGGTGTGGGGGGGCGGCTGGGATCTGCCTGGGGGGAATTGGCGTGGGGGTAGTTTCTGTGCGTGTTGCATGTCACAAAGCGCAGGTGTGACGTGTGTGTGTGCGCGTGCGCCTGCGAGGAAGCCTGGTGCAGTCACCAGCAGCCGCTGGAGAGCCGTGGTGGGCAGGAGCGCCCCGTGCCCCAGGCCTGCAGCACTCACGGCTCCCTGGCCTCGCAATCTGGGGTAGCTTGGTCGGGGGCCCTTCGAGCCCCCCCCCCCACACACTCTAGTGGGTCCTGGGTGTTTCCCGCCTCCCTGGGGCCGCCTGGTGCCCGAGATCCTCTTGCGTTTGCTCGTCCCACCCCGGACACTCAGACACAGCCCCCCACCCCCCGCGCAGCGGAGGCTCAGAGGCCCAGCTGGCGCAGGACCCAGCCAGATTTCACAGCTGCTTGAATGAAAACCAGAAGCATCCTCCTCTTTACACTCCTTGATCTCCCCGCCCTAAGGACATTCGCCATGTCAGGCACTGCAGTGAGTCTGTGCCCCTGTGAGGGACGGGCAGGGAGAGGGGGGGCAATTTTCCAGCTAAGAGAGATGCAAACCTGGCCTGGGGCCTGACTGGGTCCATTCCCTAGGCTGAGGCAGGAGGAGATGGGGAGGGAGAAACTTGGAGTCCCTTTTTGCTCCTAATATCCTGGGGGATCTTGCCGGGCTCCTGGGGTAAGTCAGAGCAGCCTTTGGGCTGCTGGAACTTACGTTCTGCCCCCCATGTCCCCTGGGAGGTAGAGAATGGCCAGAGTTCACCGGCCTTGTCCCCAGGCCTGTCTGCAGCCGGTGCGGGGAGGCCCCTGTCCCAAGGGATTTGCAGAGGGCTCTTTCCCAAGTTTAAGCTGTGAAGAGCAGGCATGCGCCTCGCTGTCAGCACTGGCCCCAGTGCTGCACTAGGGGGCGCTGTGCTGCATGGAGGTGTGCCAGGTGAGGGATCCCTGTATGAAAAGCCCCCACCCCAGAGCCAGCTGCATCTCAGCTCTGGGCGAGGGATCCCTGTATAAACGGCCCTCATGCCCCATCTCACAGGCAGAGCAGGTGAGGGATCCCTGTATGATGGGTCCCTGTGCCCTGCCCCAGAGGTGACCGCATCCGAGCATAGGGCGCAGTGCTGGGGGATGGAAGGTGCTATGGGACTGTGTATCTGCCCTGCTCTTTGCTCAGCAATCACCAGAGACTCCAGGACACCTCCCCAGATGCTGACTCCTTCCTCTCCTGTCTTTTCAGCAGCTGGCTGGGGCCTGGGGTCCCCCCAGACTCTCCCACCCAGCGGGGACAGCAGCCATGGCAGCTTCTCCTGCCCCTGCCAGCTGGGGTTCCTGGTGATGCGATTTTTCTCCTACCACCCAAAATCACATTGCCAGGGATTTCCAACGGGCAGCGGGTCACAGCGCCCAGGAGACCGATTGGCTACGGGGGTGGGCCCACCGCGCCCTCTGCTGCCAGCTGCACAAGCCCCGAAATGAAGAGGAGCAGCGCACCCCATCACGGTAACTCAGCCCAGAGCCAGGTATGAGGGAGCGGGGGGATTCGGGGACGGGACGGGGAGCTGAGGGCAAGCAGGGGGGTCCAGGGTGAAGGAGCTGTGGGAAGGGGGGAGCAGAAGCTGGGGAGGGAGCTGAGGCTGGGGGGGTGTGGCCAAGCCCTGAGCTGCCCCCCCAGCACTGCCCAGTGCTCGCCCGACCCCGGGGTGCAGGGCTTAGCTCACCTGTGAACAGAGTTCGCACCCGTATCGTGTTCACAGTGGCTAAGTTCCGCCCCCTGGAGTCCATCCCCTGGGGCTCGGAGCCTCCTCAGCAGCTGGGCTCCGCCCGGAGGGGTCCCCAGGGGCCCAGAGGTGGAGGCTAGTGCTTAGCGCTGGGGGGAGGGAGTCAGGACTCCTGGGTTCCGTTCCCAGCGCTGCTGCTGTCTCCTGGGGGCCCTGCGTGCCGCGCTCCCGGGCTCTGCCTCCTGTGCCTACTGAGCTGATACTCAGTTGCTTTGGTTAAACTGGCTCAGTTCAGCAGGAACAGGAGTCCGGCTCCAGCCTCGCGCCGGCCAGGAGCCCCCGCTGCCGAGAGAGGGGAGCCCCGCGCCAGGCTGGAGATCACCGTGACCAGCTGATTCCTCCACAGCCAAGGGGTTCCTCCTTCCTGGGGCTGAGGGGAATCCTGGACCCCACCCCTGTTCCCACTTCTCTGCGCCTTCCCCATTCCCTCCTTCCACGCCTCCTCCCAGGCTATTCCCCATTCCCTCCTTCCACTCCTCCTCTGCGCCTTCCCCATTCCCTCCCTCCACTTCCTCTGCGCCTTCCCCATTCCCTCCTTCCACGCCTCCTCCCAGGCTATTCCCCATTCCCTCCTTCCACTCCTCCTCTGCGCCTTCCCCATTCCCTCCTTCCACGCCTCCTCCCAGGCTATTCCCCATTCCCTCCTTCCACTCCTCCTCTGCGCCTTCCCCATTCCCTCCTTCCACGCCTCCTCCCAGGCTATTCCCCATTCCCTCCCTCCACTTCCTCTGCGCCTTCCCCATTCCCTCCTTCCACTTCTTCTGCGCCTTCCTCATTCCCTCCTTCCACCCCTCCTCTGCGCCTTCCCCATTCCCTCCTTCCACTCCTCCTCCCAGGCTATTCCCCATTCCCTCCTTCCACTCCTCCTCCCAGGCTATTCCCCATTCCCTCCTTCCACTTCCTCTGTGCCTTCCCCATTCCCTCCTTCCACTTCTTCTGCGCCTTCCCCATTCCCTCCTTCCACTCCTCCTCTGCGCCTTCCCCATTCCCTCCTTCCACGCCTCCTCCCAGGCTATTCCCCATTCCCTCCTTCCACTCCTCCTCTGCGCCTTCCCCATTCCCTCCCTCCACTTTCTCTGCACCTTCCCCATTCCTTCCTTCCACTCCTCCCCTGTGCCTTCCCCATTCCCTCCCTCCACTTCCTCTGCGCCTTCCTCATTTCCCTCCTTCCACTCCTCCTCTGCGCCTTCCCCATTCCCTCCTTCCACGCCTCCTCCCAGGCTATTCCCCATTCCCTCCTTCCACGCCTCCTCTGCGTCTGCCCCCATTCCCTCCTTCCACGCCTCCTCTGCGCCTTCCCCATTCCCTCCTTCCACGCCTCCTCTGCGCCTTCCCCATTCCCTCCTTCCACTCCGCCTCTGCGCCTTCCACATTCCCTCTCCTTCCACACCTCCTCCCAGGCTATTCCCCATTCCCTCCGTCCACTGCCGCTGGTGCCTGCCCCATTCCCTCCTTCCATTCCTCCTCTGCGCCTTCCCCATTCCCTCCTTCCTCCGCTGTTGCTCCCAGTATGCCTGGGCAACCCCATGGAATTGGCGTCAGTGGGGTGAAGTGCCCGGAGCCCCCCCCGCTGTGGTGGAGGGGGGGTGGGTTTGTGTTGCTGTCTGCACTGGGGGAAGCTAAGAAGCTTTGAGCCCAGCCCGGTGCTCCTGGAATAAACGCTGCTGACCAGTCAGAGCCTCCGAGCCATTTCTTGCGGGAGGTCCTGCGGGCGGGGGACAGGGAGTGGTGGAAGTGTCATGTGACCTCATGGGTTGGGTGGGGAGGGGCTGGGAGCCAGGACTCCTGGGTTCTGGTCCCAGGAGGGAGTAGGGCCTAGTGGTTAGATTGGGGGGGAGGGAGGCTTGGCTTCTGGTCCCATCTCAGGAATGGGAGTAGGCCTAGTGGTTAGAACAGAGGTGCGGGGGGAGGGGGGATGGGAGTCAGGCCATCTGGGTTCTGTCCCAGCAAAGCCTTGGGGGGGAAGGGTTCACGGCCCAACCGCCCAGCCAGTCGCAGAATTAAACTGGCGGGAAGCTCCCCTCCCTGCCAGGCAGCTGGGGCTGGAGGGTTGGTGCTTACAGGGACACCCACTGGGGGCTCTCTGCTGTCAGGGGGATGGGACCCAGCTGGCCCCCTGTGTGGCTGGGACAGCCCCCGCTCAGAGCTCAGCACACGGCTCGCCACCCCCACGGCCTTAGCAGAACACTGCCCAAGCCAAAGCTGTGGGGGGGCTCTCCCCTGGCAGCCAGTGTCAGGCCCCAGGGTGGCACTAGGGGGTGCTGTGCTGCGGAGGGAGGGCAGGGGGGTGCTCTACCCTCTGAATCAATGCTAACCCAGGTGCCCAAGCACACGTTTTACAGCAGGGATGAAAGAGTTAACAACATGGCCATTTAAATGAGCCTCTGAGTCCATCCCTCCCTGAGCTGAAGGCAGCAGGTCCCACCTCTCTGGGCCAGGCTCAGGCTCTCTGCAAACTCAGGCAGACCTGGGGGCCTTTGTGAGGTCGTCCCCACGAGCGGCCCTGTTACTTCTTTTGTGAGGAAAGCTGAGGTTCTGGAGAACAAGCTGGCAGCTTGAGCTGGACCCCGGCGCACGTGGGGTGTCCGTGGGCTGACCCAGTCTGAGCGGTGGGTGCAGACCTTGTCTGTACAGCCGAGCCGCGTGGTTTGGGAATCCGATTCCCCATCTGAGCTCCAGGCCATCCAGCTGGGCCGAAGGCTGCGCTCATGGAGACCCAGCCCTCCTAGCTGCCCAGGATAACGAGAAGGAATTGAGGGGTGTTTCCCACGTCCCCCAGCAGGCCCTCAACACCACAGCAAAGCCACAGCCCAGCAGTACGGCCTCGGCCCTGCATCCCAAGGGCGGCGGGGGGGGGGGGTATCGGTTCCTCCTTTACAGCGCTGTTAAGAAACCAAGTGGTGGGAGGAAATGTGTGGTGGCCATGTCCTTCTCCACCCTCCACATGGAGCCTGATCAGAGGAGACCGTTGGGAGACCCACAGGCTTCCTGGAGTGGCCTCTTACAGGAACGCGGAGCCGCAGGGCTATTGTGACACAGGGAGAAGGGGCGGGCAGCACCCGTGGGATGGGGGGGCTCAAAGGGGGTAGGGCCCAGTTGCCCAGCACCAAGATGCAGCCTTCTCTGGGGGGGGAGAACACGGCAGATGTTCAGCTGTCACTTCATGCTGCAGGAGGAGTGCTCACCTGGCACTGAAAGGCAGGATGCAGCCACCTCTGGGGGCAGGTACAGGGGCTCTTTATACAAGGATTGCTCACCCAGCGCTGAGATGCAGCCACCTCTGGGGCAGGGGCATGGTAGCTGCGCTGCTGCATAGCTCTTTAGGACAGGAAGTGAAGGAAAAATCAGTCACATCATGAAAACACAGGGAGGCAGAGCAGGTATTAGGCAAGGATGCTGCAGCTAACACACTGAACATGTGACCTTGGGGGGGGCAATCACACACCTCCCCCTTTTTGTGCCTCAGTTTCCCCCTCTGTAAAACAGGGGTGATGATTCTGCCCCCGCTCAGCTGGCAAGCACTAGGGGCAGGGTGGCCACCCCTCAGCTGCAGGAATGCTCGACTCCTCGTGGGCTCTGACGCTGAACAACGTGATGCCCGTGATTGCAGGTGTGCGAAACAAGCCAGGACAGGGTGTTGCACTGAACGAGACACACACCGCTGAGCCCAGTACCCGCCCTCCCGGCTCAGCCCCGGCCCACGCAGTCCCTCCGGGGCAGCCCCATGGGCGAATTCCTGGCGCAGCACGGCGCAAAGGAACATTTCTCAGCAAGTCGAGGCCTCACGGGCAATTAGCGGCTTAAGGGGAGCTGATCCCACCCACTCTGAGTCACTGGCTGGTTGGCGCCTAGACGAGTCTGGCCTTCCCCCCACGCCGCGCGAGGCAGGAGGTGGTAGGGCTGGAAGGCTCAATGCACAGGATGGCGATGCAACGGGTTGGGGGGGCACATGCCAGGCAAGCAGGTGCCCATGTGGCCTCGCCCAGTAACACGCGGCGCCGTGGCTAGCAGGGGGGAGCGGGGTATGGAACCCGTTGCCACTGGCTCAAAGCCTGGCCCAGTCCCAGGCTTGCTAGCCCTGCCTGGCTGGTCGCTGCCCCCTCTGCCCTGCATGGAGTGAGTTTGGGGGGGCTCAGCATAACCCCTAGCAGGACATGTGCCCACCTTATAAAGCTGACTCCCAGCCAAAGCCATGGAGGGAGTGTGGCTGGGCAGCGGGGGGGCGGGGGGAGCTTGCAGAGCTGTGCCTGAGACACCCGCTCCAGTTTGCTACACCGGAGCCTGAATTCAATCACTCTTGGTGCTGCCTGAGAACTGTGCTTGGGCGTAGGCAATAGCCCCACTGACACAGGGGAAACTGAGGCATGGCAAGGGGCAGGGACTTCCAGGCGTCCTGACTCCCACGCCCCTCCAGAGCTGGGACTGGGCCTAGGCCCCAGGTGTCCAGACACTCAGCCCCTCCCCGTGCTCTAAGTACTAGACCCAATGCCCAAAGCTGGGGCTAGAACCCAGGATTCCTGCCTCTTAGACCCCCCCCCCCCCGCGCCCACTCGAGCCCCGTTCCCTCCCAAAGCTGTCACCCGAGCCCTCCGCAATGCATCTGCACCCATCGCTTCCTGCCCGGCTGGGTTCCTTTCCCACCACCCCTCCCCAGCCCACCCACGGGGGCGGGGGGCACTCAGTTATAAAAGGGTGTTTGAGCTTGTGCAAAGTATTAGCTACAACACACACGCACAGACACACACACAGCTGGTAGGTTCGGGAAGCTGAGTGGGGGGCTGCGGGGGTCAGGAAGGCCTGTCAGGAAGTCGTTGTCTGTCTGGGCTGCTTTGATCTGAAATGTCAGCTAGAAATAGCCTGAAAGGAAATGGAGCCATCCTGAAACTGTATCCTGGTCAGCCCCCCACGCCTGCCCGGTCGCAAATCCCAGTCCCGGCCTGCGCCTGCCAAGAGCCCATGGCCTGGGTGATTGGGGGGCGGGGGGTGTTTGGTGTAGGACTGGGCCTGGATGCCTGGGGGCTATTCCCAGCTCTAGGAAGGGGGGGGGGGGGGGTGCTAGTGGAGAGGATCTGGGAGTCAGGCCTCGGGGTGAGACGCTCTGTCCTGTGTCTACTGCAGGTCCGACTGGCTGAGCATTATAATCCCGGTCTCACTTTACCGGCTATGGAAAGTTCTCCGGCGTCTCCCTGCACAGACAAGACCGGAAGAGCCACTTGGGGGGGGGGGGGGGGGTCGGTCGGGGGGGGTGTATGGGGGGAGGTGAACTCACCATCGCTTGCTTCCTCCCTGCATCAAAACCAGCCCCAGCCCTATTAGCCCCCCCCCATGGCGCACACATGGCATTTTGGGTCAGGCGCATTTAGAGCCATTCGAGAGGCCTCTGCCTGGGCAGAGCCGCACCAGTGCAAACCCCACGGCCGGCCAGGCAAAGCCGCCAGGGGAAAACCCTGCTTAAACCCTGGCATAGTTGCTCCATTGCAGGGCTGGGGTGGGCACCGCTCCAGCCACTGGCCCGTCGGAGCCAGCCCCAGCCAGACAGCATCAGGCTGCACTCCCCACCCCCCCATCTAATCCGTCTGCCCAGCCGGGGGGGGGGGGGGGAAGGAGTGTTCAATGCGTAGTATTAGGTATATTACGGTAGCACCGAGCAGGCCCACCTGAATGCAGCCCCCGACCCCGGGCAATGCACAGACCCTGCCTGATGCCCCATTGCACCAGGCGTTGCCCAGCCACAGGGGTGAGCAAGTCCCTCCCGCGTGCACACCAGCCAATGGCAGGCTCATTAGCTCCACTGTACAGGTGGGGAAACTGAGGCACGGCACGTGTGTGCGTATGAGGCCATGAGTTGCTCGGGATCACGCACGGGCACACCCATGCCCGCCCCTCCCCACCCCTCCCGGCACTGACTCACCCAAACCCCAGGCGCCCAACCCCCCTGCCCTGCCCCCCCCCCGGTAATTACAGGCAGGGCCGGGCAGCCTCTTCCCATGATGCTGCCAGAGGAATCGGTCACGTGCCCCTCCTGCCGCCTCGTGGCGTTTCTGGCCCTGTCACCGGCTCCCCGCGTTGGCCGGAAGGGGAAACTGAGGCACGGGCCCGGGGTGGGCAAGGCAGCGACAGAACCCAGGCGTCCCGGCTCCCAGCACGTAGGCCGGGGCGGGGCCTGGCAGGGCTGCGTGGGCCGGCGATGCAGGCTCCGGGAACAGCCCCGGAGCGAAGCCCGGCCGCCGCCGCACGTAGCTCACGGGACTGGGCGCTGCAGGGCGCCCGCGGGCTGGTCGGTGGGCGGCGGGCGCCCCCTAGCGGCGCACGCGGGGAAGGAGCCGCTCGGCTTTGCGAGCGGGCAGGGCCCGGGCTGAGCGGGACGAGCCGCAGGCGGCTGCGGGGCTGGGCAGAGGCGGCCGGGGCCAGGCTCACAGGAGGCTACACAGGCCGGCATAGAACCCAGGTGTCCTGACCCCCCCCCTCCCACCGCTGGGCAGAGAACCCAGGTGTCCTGCCCCCCCCCCTCCTCCCACGGCTGGGCATAGAACCCAGGTGTCCTGACCCCTCCTCCTCCCACCGCTGGGCATAGACCCCAGGTGTCCTGACCCCCCCCCCTCCTCCCACCGCTGGGCATAGAACCCAGGTGTCCTGACCCCCCCCCCTCCTCCCACCGCTGGGCATAGAACCCAGGTGTCCTGACCCCCCCCTCCCACCCGCTGGGCATAGAACCCAGGTATCCTGACCCCTCCCTCCATCTAACCCTTACCCCCCCCTCCTCCCACCGCTGGGCATAGAACCCAGGTGTCCTGACCCCCCCTCCTCCCACCGCTGGGCATAGAACCCAGGTGTCCTGACCCCTCCCTCCATCTAACCTTTACCCCCCCCCTCCTCCCACCGCTGGGCATAGAACCCAGGTGTCCTGACCCCTCCTCCATCTAACCCTTACCCCCCCCTCCTCCCACCGCTGGGCATAGAACCCAGGTGTCCTGACCCCTCCCCCCATCTAACCCTTACCCCCCCCTCCTCCCACCGCTGGGCAATAGAGCCCAGGTGTCCTGACCCCTCCCTCCATCTAGCCCTTACCCCCCCCCCGGGCATAGAACCCAGGTGTCCCTGACCCCTCCCTCCATCTAACCCTTATCCCCCCCTCCTCCCACCGCTGGGCATAGAACCCAGGTGTCCTGACCCCCCCTCCTCCCACCGCTGGGCAGAGAACCCAGGTGTCCTGACCCCCCCGCTCCTCCCACCGCTGGGCATAGAACCCAGGTATCCTGACCCCCCCGCTCCTCCCACCGCTGGGCATAGAACCCAGGTATCCTGACCCCCCCGCTCCTCCCACCGCTGGGCATAGAACCCAGGTATCCTGACCCCCCCCGCTCCTCCCACCGCTGGGCATAGAACCCAGCTATCCTGACCCCCCCGATCCTCCCACCGCTGGGCATAGAACCCAGGTATCCTGACCCCCCCGATCCTCCCACCGCTGGGCAGAGAACCCAGGTGTCCTGACCCCCCCCCTCCTCCCACGGCTGGGCATAGAACCCAGGTGTCCTGACCCCCCCCTCCTCCCACCGCTGGGCAGAGAACCCAGGTGTCCTGACCCCCCCGCTCCTCCCACCGCTGGGCATAGAACCCAGGTATCCTGACCCCCCCGCTCCTCCCACCGCTGGGCATAGAACCCAGGTATCCTGACCCCCCCGATCCTCCCACCGCTGGGCATAGAACCCAGGTGTCCTGACCCCCCCGATCCTCCCACCGCTGGGCATAGAACCCAGGTATCCTGACCCCCCCGATCCTCCCACCGCTGGGCAGAGAACCCAGGTGTCCTGACCCCCCCCTCCTCCCACGGCTGGGCATAGAACCCAGGTGTCCTGACCCCCCCCTCCTCCCACCGCTGGGCAGAGAACCCAGGTGTCCTGACCCCCCCCTCCTCCCACGGCTGGGCATAGAACCCAGGTGTCCTGACCCCCCCTCCTCCCACCGCTGGGCAGAGAACCCAGGTGTCCTGACCCCCCCCTCCTCCCACGGCTGGGCATAGAACCCAGGTGTCCTGACCCCCCCTCCTCCCACCGCTGGGCAGAGAACCCAGGTGTCCTGACCCCCCCCCTCCCACCGCTGGGCAGAGAACCCAGGTATCCTGACCCCCCACGCTCCTCCCATCGCTGGGCATAGAACCCAGGTATCCTGACCCCCCCGATCCTCCCACCGCTGGGCAGAGAACCCAGGTGTCCTAACCCCCCCCCTCCTCCCACGGCTGGGCATAGAACCCAGGTGTCCTGACCCCCCCCTCCTCCCACCGCTGGGCAGAGAACCCAGGTGTCCTGACCCCCCCCCTCCTCCCACGGCTGGGCATAGAACCCAGGTGTCCTGACCCCCCCTCCTCCCACCGCTGGGCAGAGAACCCAGGTGTCCTGACCCCTCCCTCCTCCCTCCGCTGGGCATAGAACCCAGGTGTCCTGACCCCTCCCTCCATCTAACCCTTACCCCCCCCTCCTCCCACCGTTGGGCATAGAACCCAGGTGTCCTGACCCCTCCCTCCATCTAGCCCTTACCCCCCCCTCCTCCCACCGCTGGGCATAGAACCCAGGTGTCCTGACCCCTCCCTCCATCTAACCCTTACCCCCCCCTCCTCCCACTGCTGGGCATAGAACCCAGGTGTCCTGACCCCTCCCTCCATCTAACCCTTACCCCCCCTCCTCCCACCGCTGGGCATAGACCCCAGGTGTCCTGACCCCTCCCCCCATCTAACCCTTACCCCCCCTCCTCCCACCGCTGGGCATAGAACCCAGGTGTCCTGACCCCTCCCTCCATCTAACCCTTACCCCCCCTCCTCCCACCGCTGGGCATAGAACCCAGGTGTCCTGACCCCTCCCTCCATCTAACCCTTACCCCCCCTCCTCCCACCGCTGGGCATAGAACCCAGGTGTCCTGACCCCTCCCTCCATCTACCCCTTACCCCCCCCTCCTCCCACCGCTGGGCATAGAACCCAGGTGTCCTGACCCCTCCCTCCTGTCATAAACAGATAGCTAAGGGTTAATGTCTCTTTCACCTGAAACACCTGACCAGAGAACCAATCAGGAAACCGGATTTTTCAACCTTGGGTGGAGGGAAGTGTGTCTCTGAGTCTTTTGTCTGTCTTCCTGCTGTCTCTGAGCTTTGGAGAAGTACTTTCTACTTTCTAGTCTTCTGTTTCTAAGTGTAAGGACAAAGAGATCAGATAGTAAGTTCTATGGTTTCTTTTCTTTGGTATTTGCATGAATATAAGTGCTGAAATGCTTTGATTTGTATTCTTTTTGAATAAGGCTGTTTATTCAATATTCTTTTAAGCAATTGACCCTGTGTTGTATCATCTTAATACAGAGAGAACATTTGTATTTTTTCTTTCTTTTTTATATAAAGTTTTCTTTTAAGACCTGTTGGAGTTTTTCTTTACTTCAGGAAAATTAAGTCTGTACTCACCAGGGAATTGGTGGGAGGAAGAAATCAGGGGAAAGCTGTGTGTTGGATTGCTAGCCTGATTTTGCATTTCCTCTGGGTGAAGAGGAAAGTGCTTTTGTTCCAGGATTGGGAACGGAGAGGGGGAATAGGGAATCAGGATTATTTCCCTTTGTTGTGAGACTCAAGGGATTTGGGTCTTGTGGTCCCCAGGGAAGGTTTTTCAGGGGGACCAGAGTGCCCCAAAACACTCTAATTTTTTGGGTGGTGGCAGCAGTACCAGGTCCAAGCTGGTAACTAAGCTTGGAGGTTTTCATGCTAACCCCCATATTTTGGACGCTAAGGTCCAGAATCTGGGAATAAGGTTATGTCATGGTGGCAGTGGCGGGAGATAGACAGAATCCAGAAGCCAGTAGGAATATTATATTTTTCTTTTCTCTGCTAAGGGTTTTTAGCAGAGAGAAACAGTTTGGTTTTAAAAGGGAACCAGAGAGAATTTTTTTTTCTGCTCTCTAGCAGTTTGTGGTTTGCATGTTAAGCGAGAAGCCATTACCAAACTGTTAAGGGTCTTTTGTCATGCAATAGCCCTCCCATTAGGTGGCAAGTACCAGCACTTATATGCATGCAAATTAAGTGGTTTTTTCTGGTTTCCCTTCATTGAACATTAGCTAGAGAGAGAAAGGGAAAAAAAGCACTGTTGCTAGGCAGACTCCAGGAGGGAACAGAGCCTGCAGTTCAAAAGAGAAACACCGGAGGGCACCCCAACACAAGAAAACAGGAACCATGTCTACCAGGACAAAAATGGAGGCCGAAGACCAATTCAAAGAAGCTGAACACAGGCGAGAGATGGAAAAACACAAACAGGAACTAGAAATAAAACAAAAAGAGATGGAGATAAAAGAAAAGGAAGAAAGCCTCAAACTGGCAGCCTTCCAAAGAGAACAGGCAGCCCAAGAGGCAGCACACAAAAGAAAACTAGAAGAAGAAGAGGTGGCCCACCGCCGAGAAATGGAAAAGCACCAAAAAGAAATGGAAAAACACCAAAAAGAAATGGAAAAACACCAAAAAGAAATGGAAAAAACAACAAAAAGAGAATGAAGAGAAGGAAAAACAGAGAAAACATGAACTGGAGATGGCAAAAGCTGGGCTGCATGTGCCAGCCAACCCTAACAACCCGGCGCCAATTATTGCTCCACAGCACAGGAAATTTCCCACCTACAAGGCAGGTGATGACACCGAGGCCTTCTTGGAAAATTTTGAAAGAGCCTGTCTTGGGTACAGCATCCCCGAAGACCAGTACATGGTAGAATTAAGGCCACACCTCAATGGACCTTTAGCAGAGGTGGCAGCTGAAATGCCCAAGCCGCAAATGAATGACTATAAACTTTTTCAAACCAAGGCCAGATACAGGATGGGGATAACCCCAGATCATGCCCGTCGGCGCTTCAGAACCCAAAAATGGAAACCAGAGGTGTCATTTCCCAACACGCCTACTACATTGCAAAAAACTATGAGGCCTGGTTAACAGGAAACAACATTCAAACCTTGGAAGAAGTGAACCTCCTCATACAAATGGAGCAGTTCTTGGATGGTGTTCCTGAAGACATCACACGGTACATACAAGATAGAAATCCCAAAACTATCGCTGAGGCGGGGGAAATTGGAGCCAAATGGATGGAACTGGCAGAAAGCAAAAAAGCTACTGTCAAGGGGAACGATTACCCCAGGGGGCACACAGACCATAAACCCTACAACCGAGGACAGCCAAAGACCCTACATACCACCCAAGTAAAGCCACAAATACCCTACTCTTCAACCTCACCAGTCTCCAGTAACTCACCTCGGCCCAGTGAACCATCAGATGGAAGATGCTTTAAGTGTAATGAACTGGGACATATCAAGGCCAACTGTCCCAAGAACACCATGCGAGTGCAATTCATTACACCATCATCACCCCAAAGATCCCCAGGCCCAGATGCCTCTCAAATACCCTTGGAGCGAAGGGAAAATTTGAGAGTGGGCGGAAAGAAGGTTACTGCGTGGAGAGACACGGGGGCACAAGTGTCAGCTATCCACCAATCCTTCGTTGACCCCAAATTCATCAACCCAAAGGCCAAAGTTACCATTTACCCCTTCATGTCACAAGCTGTAGACTTGCCTACAGCTGAACTGCCTGTCCAGTACAAAGGCTGGTCAGGAATGTGGACTTTTGCAGTCTATGACAATTATCCTATCCCCATGCTACTGGGGGAAGACTTGGCCAACCAAGTGAAGCGGGCCAAGAGAGTGGGAATGGTTACCCGTAGCCAAACCAGGCAAGCTTCCAGACCCATTCCTGTTCCTGAGCCGTCCACAGACGCCCCGTCTGTGTTACCAGAGACCCAGACAGAGGTAGTGGACCCGGATTCCATGCCTACCACTGAAACAGCCACAGCATCTCCAGTACCAGGCCCGGAACTGGAACAGCAACCAGCACCAGCAAGTGCAACCACATCTTCAAACTCAACGCCAGTGGGCGCCAGCGAGCCAAAACTGGCAGAAGCACACGACAGCCATACCCAAAAGGCTCAGCCAGAGCCTGAAATACCCTCAGGTGCACCAGCGGAGAGCGGTTCACCAGCAACGGAAACAACCCCATCACCTACATCGCTTCCAGAGGGACCAAGCCCAAGTCCACAGTCTGAGGAAGAACTGGTGACCCCAGCCTCAAGGGAACAGTTCCAGGCTGAGCAGGAAGCAGATGACAGCCTTCAGAAAGCGTGGGCGGCGGCACGGAGCACCCCACCGCCTCTCAGCTCTTCTAATCGATCCCGGTTTGTTATAGACCAAGGACTTTTATATAAGGAAATTCTTTCTGGTGGACACCGGGAAGAATGGCAGCCGCAAAAACAGTTGGTGGTTCCAACTAAGTACCGGGGGAAGCTCTTAAGCTTAGCCCATGATCATCCCAGTGGCCATGCTGGGGTGAACAGAACCAAGGACCGGTTGGGGAAGTCCTTCCACTGGGAGGGGATGGGCAAGGATGTTGCCAAGTATGTCCGGTCTTGTGAGGTATGCCAAAGAGTGGGAAAGCCTCAAGACCAGGTCAAGGCCCCTCTCCAGCCACTCCCCATAATTGAGGTCCCATTTCAGCGAGTAGCTGTGGATATTCTGGGCCCTTTCCCAAAAAAGACGCCCAGAGGAAAGCAGTACGTACTGACTTTAGTGGACTTTGCTACCCGATGGCCAGAAGCAGTAGCTCTAGGCAACACCAGGGCTAACACTGTGTGCCTGGCCCTAACAGACATCTTTGCCAGGGTAGGTTGGCCCTCTGACATCCTTACAGATTCAGGGTCTAATTTCCTGGCAGGGACCATGGAAAAACTGTGGGAAACTCATGGGGTGAAGCACTTGGTTGCCACCCCGTACCACCATCAAACCAATGGCCTGGTGGAAAGGTTCAATGGACCTTTGGGGGCCATGATAAGAAAATTCATCAACGAATTCTCCAATAATTGGGACCTAGTGTTGCAGCAGTTGCTGTTTGCCTACAGGGCTGTACCACATCCCAGTTTAGGGTTTTCACCATTTGAACTGGTGTATGGTCACGAGGTTAAGGGGCCATTACAGTTGGTGAAGCAGGAATGGGAGGGGTTTACGCCTTCTCCAGGAACTAACATTCTGGACTTTGTAAGCAACCTACAAAGCACCCTCCGACACTCTTTAGCCCTTGCTAGAGAGAACCTAAAGGATGCTCAAGAAGAGCAAAAGGCCTGGTATGACAGACATGCCAGAGAACGTTCCTTCAAGGGAGGAGACCAGGTTATGGTCTTGAAGGCGCAACAGGCCCATAAGATGGAAGCATCATGGGAAGGGCCATTCACGGTCCAAGAGCGCCTGGGAGCTGTAAACTACCTCATAGCATTTCCCAATTCCTCACTAAAGCCTAAAGTGTACCATGTTAATTCTCTCAAGCCTTTCTATTCCAGAGACTTACAGGTTTGTCAGTTTACAGTCCAGGGAGATGATGCTGAGTGGCCTGACGGTGTCTACTACGACGGGAAAAAAGACGGTGGCGTGGAAGAGGTGAACCTCTCAACCACCCTGGAACGTCTGCAGCGGCAACAAATCAAGGAGCTGTGCACTAGCTTCGCCCCATTGTTCTCAGCCACCCCAGGACGGACTGAACGGGCATACCACTCCATTGATACAGGTAACGCTCACCCAATCAGAACCCCACTAAGGTTATGTCACCTCCATATACCCCTTACCCCCCCCTCCTCCCACCGCTGGGCATAGAACCCAGGTGTCCTGACCCCTCCCTCCATCTAACCCTTACCCCCCCCCCTCCTCCCACCGCTGGGCATAGAACCCAGGTGTCCTGACCCCTCCCCCCCATCTAACCCTTACCCCCCCTCCTCCCACCGCTGGGCATAGAACCCAGGTGTCCTGACCCCTCCCTCCATCTAACCCTTACCCCCCTCCTCCCACCGCTGGGCATAGAACCCAGGTGTCCTGACCCCTCCCTCCATCTAACCCTTACCCTCCCCTCCTCCCACCGCTGGGCATAGAACCCAGGTGTCCTGACCCCTCCCTCCATCTAACCCTTACCCCCCCCCTCCTCCCACCGCTGGGCATAGAACCCAGGTGTCCTGACCCCTCCCTCCATCTAACCCTTCCCCCCCCCTCCTCCCACCGCTGGGCATAGAACCCAGGTGTCCTGACCCCTCCTTCCATCTAACCCTTCCCCCCCCCTCCTCCCACCGCTGGGCATAGAACCCAGGTGTCCTGACCCCTCCCTCCATCTAACCCTTACCCCCCCTCCTCCCACCGCTGGGCATAGAACCCAGGTGTCCTGACCCCTCCCTCCATCTAACCCTTACCCCCCCTCCTCCCACCGCTGGGCATAGAACCCAGGTGTCCTGACCCCTCCCTCCATCTAACCCTTACCCCCCCTCCTCCCACCGCTGGGCATAGAACCCAGGTGTCCTGACCCCTCCCTCCATCTAACCCTTACCCCCCCTCCTCCCACCGCTGGGCATAGAACCCAGGTGTCCTGACCCCCCCCCTCCTCCCACCGCTGGGCATAGAACCCAGGTGTCCTGACCCCTCCCTCCATCTACCCCTTACCCCCCCTCCTCCCACCGCTGGGCATAGAACCCAGGTGTCCTGACCCCTCCCTCCATCTAACCCTTACCCCCCCTCCTCCCACCGCTGGGCATAGAACCCAGGTGTCCTGACCCCTCCCTCCATCTAACCCTTACCCCCCCCTCCTCCCACCGCTGGGCATAGAACCCAGGTGTCCTGACCCCTCCCCCATCTAACCCTTACCCCCCCCTTCCCACCGCTGGGCATAGAACCCAGGTGTCCTGACCCCTCCCTCCATCTAACCCTTACCCCCCCTCCTCCCACCGCTGGGCATAGAACCCAGGTGTCCTGACCCCTCCCTCCATCTACCCCTTACCCCCCCCTCCTCCCACCGCTGGGCATAGAACCCAGGTGTCCTGACCCCTCCCTCCATCTACCCTTACCCCCCCCTCCTCCCACCGCTGGGCATAGAACCCAGGTGTCCTGACCCCTCCCCCCATCTAACCCTTACCCCCCTCCTCCCACCGCTGGGCATAGAACCCAGGTGTCCTGACCCCTCCCTCCATCTAACCCTTACCCCCCCTCCTCCCACCACTGGGCATAGAACCCAGGTGTCCTGACCCCTCCCTCCATCTAACCCTTACCCCCCCGTCCTCCCACCGCTGGGCATAGAACCCAGGTGTCCTGACCCCTCCCTCCATCTAACCCTTACCCCCCCCCTCCTCCCACCGCTGGGCATAGAACCCAGGTGTCCTGACCCCTCCCTCCATCTAACCCTTACCCCCCCCTCCTCCCACCGCTGGGCATAGAACCCAGGTGTCCTGACCCCTCCCTCCATCTAACCCTTACGCCCCCCCTCCTCCCACCGCTGGGCATAGAACCCAGGTGTCCTGACCCCTCCCTCCATCTAACCCTTACCCCCCCCTCCCACCGCTGGGCATAGAACCCAGGTGTCCTGACCCCTCCCTCCATCTAACCCTTACCCCCCCCTCCTCCCACCGCTGGGCATAGAACCCAGGTGTCCTGACCCCTCCCTCCATCTAACCCTTACCCCCCCCTCCTCCCACCGCTGGGCATAGAACCCAGGTGTCCTGACCCCTCCCTCCATCTACCCCTTACCCCCCCTCCTCCCACCGCTGGGCATAGAACCCAGGTGTCCTGACCCCTCCCTCCATCTAACCCTTACCCCCCCCTCCTCCCACCGCTGGGCATAGAACCCAGGTGTCCTGACCCCTCCCACCGCTGGGCATAGAACCCAGGTGTCCTGACCCCTCCCTCCATCTAACCCTTACCCCCCCCTCCTCCCACCGCTGGGCATAGAACCCAGGTGTCCTGACCCCTCCCTCCATCTAACCCTAACCCCCCCCTCCTCCCACCGCTGGGCATAGAACCCAGGTGTCCTGACCCCTCCCTCCATCTAGCCCTTATCCCCCCTCCTCCCTACGCTGGGCATAGAACCCAGGTGTCCTGACCCCTCCCCCCATCTAACCCTTACCCCCCCTCCTCCCACCGCTGGGCATAGAACCCAGGTGTCCTGACCCCTCCCTCCATCTAGCCCTTATCCCCCCTCCTCCCACCGCTGGGCATAGAACCCAGGTGTCCTGACCCCTCCCTCCATCTAGCCCTTATCCCCCCTCCTCCCACCACTGGGCATAGAACCCAGGTGTCCTGACCCCTCCCCCCATCTAACCCTTACCCCCCCCACCGCTGGGCATAGAACCCAGGTGTCCTGACCCCTCCCTCCATCTAGCCCTTACCCCCCTCTCCTCCCACCGCTGGGCATAGGACCCAGGTGTCCTGACCCCTCCCTCCATCTAACCTTTACCCCCCCCCTCCTCCCACCGCTGGGCATAGAACCCAGGTGTCCTGACCCCTCCCTCCATCTAGCCCTTACCCCCCTCTCCTCCCACCGCTGGGCATAGGACCCAGGTGTCCTGACCCCCCCCTCCTCCCACCGCTGGGCATAGAACCCAGGTGTCCTGACCCCTCCCCCCATCTAACCCTTACTCCCCCCTCCTCCCACTGCTGGGCATAGAACTCAGGTGTCCTGAACCCCCCCATCTAACCCCTACCCCCCACAGCTGGGCGTAGAACCCAGGAGTCCTGACCCCCCCCATCTAACCCCTACCCCCCACCGCTGGGCATAGAACCCAGGTGTCCTGACCCCTCCCTCCATCTAGCCCTTACCCCCCTCCTCCCACCGCTGGGCATAGAACCCAGGTGTCCTGACCCCTCCCTCCATCTAACCCTTACCCCCCCCTCCTCCCACCGCTGGGCATAGAACCCAGGTGTCCTGACCCCTCCCCCCATCTAACCCTTACCCCCCCCCCACCGCTGGGCATAGAACCCAGGTGTCCTGAACCCCCCCATCTAACCCCTACCCCCCACCGCTGGGCATAGAACCCAGGTGTCATGAACCCCCCCATCTAACCCCTACCCCCCACAGCTGGGCATAGAACCCAGGCGTCCTGACCCCCCCTATCTAACCCCAACCCCCCACAGTTGGGCATAGAACCCAGGTGTCCTGATTCCCAGCCCTCCCTTCACCCCCCCAGCTGGGCATAGAACCCAGTTGTCCTGACCCCTCCCCCCATCTAACCCTTCCTCCCCCCCCCCCCCCACAGGCCAGCATAGAACCCAGGCGTCCTGACCCCCCCATCTAACCCCTACCCCCCACAGCTGGGCATAGCACCCAGGTGTCCTTATTCCCAGCCCTCCCCTCATCCCCCCAGCTGGGCATAGAACCCAGGCGTCCTAACCCCTCCCCCCCACAGGCCAGCATAGAACCCAGGCATCCTGACCCCCCCCCATCTAACCCCTACCCCCCACAGCTGGGCATGGTACCCAGGTGTCCTGATTCCCAGCCCTCCCCTCAGCCCCCCAGAGAACCCAGGCGTCATGACCACCTCCTCCATCCAAGCACCAGTGGGAAACCACTGGGCCTTGGTCCCCGGCTAGAGTGGGGGCTACGACCAGCCACAGCAGGGTCCTAGGGGAAGGTCATGGGGTCTCCAAGCTGGTTCTATCCCCAGCTCTGCCCAGGGACGTCGCTTCCTCGGCCTGGGGGCAGGTAATTCAGTTCTTTAGCACCACAGCTGTTAGCAACCCCCCAGGCCAATGCCTGGGTCAGGGTCGGGCCCTGCTCAAGGGGCAGTAGGTGCCGCAGGCTAATGCCACACTGGTGAGAAATGTGTTTCCTTTGATCACTTTTGAATTTGCCCCCCAATTTCCTTCACCAGCCCTGCCTCATATGGAGGCTGGGACTCCCCTGCCCCGTGATCCCTGCACCGGGCCCAGGCCTCTGCACGTCCTTGTCCCTGTGCCAGGCAGCCACAGTGTAACCAGCACCCGTGACTACGCTCAGCCTGGCCTCCACTGTTCCCAGCAGAGGCTGTGCCTGTGACACATTCATCCCGTCCCCCCCCATCCTGCGGCCAGAGAAAACCCTTCTTCTAAATCTCCATCCTCCACTGCCCCCAGCCGCGGCTTGGCCGCGCCATGAAAAGACTCAACCGCCCCCACCGCTGGCACCAAGAAGAAACCAAAAAAGTCATTTTTTTAATGTTAAAACTTTTACAAAAAATACAATACAATAAACAATTCAATAAATAGAAAAAAATTACAAAATTACAGGATTTTTTTTCTTGTTTTTTTGTAATATAGGCAGGGAAACAAAACAAACCAACAAACAACCCAACAATGACCGGGAAGTACAAACCAGAGCAGGAGGGCTCCTCACCAGAGCTGTGCAATACAGAACAATAGCGGCTGCCCCTCCTCGGCTCTCAAGGGACACGGAGCATTACAGTCAAACAGCCCCCACCCCCACGTCATTTCAGACCCTCTCTTCATATATATTAATTTCTTTTAGATTCTCTCGTCTTCACAAGAATCGAGTTTGTAACGTGCCCGGGCGTCTTTCCTGAGTAGAATTTAGCCAGAGGAAAATGGAGTTTTGGAGAGGGGGGAGCGCACCCTCTGCTGGAGATTGAGAAATTACCCTCCCCACCACCAGGGTGGAAAAAGAAACAAAAACCCTCCAGTCTCCTAAGTCTTGTTCTGGCCTGAAGCAGGGGGAGGGTTGAGGTATGAAACGAGCACTGCTACAAGCCAGGAAAGCTTCCGGCCCCCCCGAGCCTTGCACTAGGAAAGGCCAGATTAGGAATCCTTCACTTGGGGGTGTCTGCAGAACAGATCACACCCCCAGCCCCACAGGGGTGCAACACAGGCTGGATCAGGGTCCCCCCCCTTTCTTTACTGGCATCGATTTAGCTCCCCAATCCCTTGCAACTGAGTCCTGGATTCATCTACATCTTCCCTCCCTCCAGGGGTCAGAGCAGAAATACTGGGGGTGGGGGGAAGACAGGACCAGAGATAACAGGGGGGGTTGGTCCCTAAATATTCAACTGGAAAGCCCCCCCCCCCCCACCAGCTGGAAAAGAACTGAAGAACTGCCGGAAATCCACCAGGACTGTGGCTTGGGGCTGGGAGCACCAGACTGGCAGGCAGGCGCTTGTGCCCCTCTCCCAGCATGGGGCAGCCGGGGGAGAGGCAGGCCCAGAGGTCGGAGGTTGCAGGGGCCAGGCCCAGGGATCAGGGCCGGAGCCCCCCATTCCTGGAGATGGTTTTGGGAGATAGCAGGGGAACGGTCAGGCTAGAAACAAGGGTAGACGAGCCCTGCAGCTGGAGCTCCCCAGCCTCTCCCAGATCTGAACGACGGCTGGTCCAGCGGTGGGGGCTTCAGCTGTCACAGGTTCAAATTCCCAAAGGGGAATTTATGGGCAAAAATGGTAGAGAGCGCCAGGGTGGAGACAGGGCTGATTTCCAAGAATTACGGATCCCCCACCTCGCTCAAGAGCAGCAGGAAGCCAGCAGAGCCCCCCAGGGGCTGGCTAAGATCAGAAGCATCTCGCAGCTGCTGCCAAGCCCAGGCCCAGCCCCTTCTGCCTGAGGATCGGGCCCCCAGCCCCTCCCCATCAAACCCAGGCTAGTCCCACCGCCAGCTGCTTCTGCCCAGCTCCGAGCCCCGGGCTCGGCTCTCAGAGACGATCCTTCAAGGCAGCCAGCCGGTAGCCGCAGCCAGCCTGCGGTAATACTGAAATCTGCAACTCCTACAACCCCACCATGAGTCCGCCCCCCCAACTATCAATTAAACACTGGAGAGAAACGGGTCCTTCAAGAGGGTAGAGTCCCCCCCAACCCCATTGACCAGGTCCTGGCCCAGGGACCCCCAGTCAGATGGGCTTTTGTCAAACCAGCCCCACCCTCAAGGGGTAGTGATGTGGGGGTTCCCCAGCTGACTCCACAGACCCCCAACTGATCCAAGCCGGGGGGCAGGGGGGGATCAGCCTGTGGCCCAGGCCCCTAGCCAAATCGCTCCCGCACCAGGAGCATGAGTTTCTTCTTGCCCTTGTAGGTCTGTTTGAGGTTGTCGAGGAACTGGCCGAACTGCAGGTGCCCGTCGGGGGCCAGCAGGAAGGTCTCGCGGGCCTTGCACAGGAATTCGATGAACTCGCTGTAGTGCCGGGGGCTGATGTGGGTGAGGCGGGAGTGGGTGGTGCTGACGTAGGCGGCGATGGCTGCTTCCAGCAGCTGGCAGAGGGGGGCTTTGTCCAGGCCGGGGGGCTTGGGGGCATGGCGGCGGCCCGAGAGGGGGGCCAGGCCTGGCGGGGGCAGGCTCCAGCGGTGAAGGATGTCGGAGAGCATGGGGGCGCACTGCACGCTCTGGATGATGAGGGGCACAATGGCCGAGAGCTGGTTCTTGCCCAGCGAGTGGCTGAGCGAGCAGGCCCACAGCACGTCGTTCACGGCCGGGTGCGTGTCCTGGTTGAAGGCGATGCTGAGGTGGGAGAAGGCCAGGGTGGCCAGTTTGTAGGCGCGGAGGGGCAGCCCCCGGTGCTCCATGTAGCGGGCCACGGTGAAGAGGTGGGAGTGGCCCATGCCGGCCGCGGCGGCCGAGTCCAGCACGATCTGGTAGGCGGCCTCGAAGGCGGCGTGGTCCTTCTCGCACAGGGTCAGGGCCGGCAGCGAGCAGTTCTGCGGGTCCTTCATGGCGCACTGCAGGGCTACGGCCCGGGCCCGGGCACACAGCTCGTCCTGCTGCCCGAAGGCCAGGTTGAGGCGCAGCAGGGTGGCCGGGGTGGTGCCCGTCACAGCCACGATGGTGGTGGCTTCGATGGGGGTGAAGAGGCTGTACCAGTTCTGCATGATGTTCATCAGCGCCTGCACTCCTGGGGGGAGGGGCAGGGTCAGTGCAGCTCACGGGTCTCCGCCCGCCCGCCAACCCCCCAGCAGGCAGGGATCAGCCCCATCCAAAGAGACAGCAACTTGCCCAACTCCAGCCGGGACGAGAACCCAGGAGTCTGGGGGCCCTACCGGTCCCCTGCTCTCACCACTAGACCCCGCTCCCCTCCCAGGGCAGGGACGAGAACCAGGAGTCCTGGCTCCCAGCCATGCTGGGTTGGTAGATCCATGCTATGAGCCGGGAGCACCAGGTGCCATGTTAGAGGGGTGGGGACAAGTGGGATGGGGTGGAGGGTCGGCTGGGCTGAGGACCATTCATGGGTATCACTACGGGGGGAGGGTGTCCATTGCCCCCCCCCCCCGCTAACCCACTCACCGATCTCAGTGGCACAGCTCACCAGCCAGCGCACCATCTCCCTCCGGCGCCACGTCATGGTATTCAAAGTCATCCGCATCACCTGTGGGGGGGCGGGGGGGACGCAGCTCGTGACAGTGGCCGGACCACAGCCCCCACAAGACAGAGCCCCCACGGCGGGGAGCCCATCTACAGCTGCCGTGTGCTCGGAGCCTTGCACCAGAGGGGCTGAGAGCACACGGGGAGGACTCACTGCATGGAAAGGGAAACTGAGGCACAACGGGGGAAGGGACTGGCTCAAGATCTCTCAGTGAATCTGTGGTAGAGCTGGGAGCAGAACCCAGGAGTCCTGACTCCTAGCCCACCCGCACTCTCACCACTAGATGCGACCCCCTTCTCACTGCGTGCTGTTAAGCAGCTGCTGCGCCCCACCCAGAGGTGGCTGCATGTCAGTGCTGGTCAAGCGACCGCAGCGATAGCGTCTGTCAAGATCTTCACGCTCCTCCAGTGAGGACGCAGCCATCCTTCCCCCTGCCCCATACCTGCAGGCCGAGCTCCAGGGAGATGTTGAGCAGCGTGGTGTCCGGTGAGGCGCTGGCCGGCGTCGCAGTCTTACAGGCGTCCTGGGCCAGTTTGAACAGGAGGGCAGGGGAGTGGATGTTCTGCTGGATGGACCCCAGAACCGTGTGCAGCCACTTGGGGTCTCCTAGACCAGGGATGGGGGGCAGAGATTAGCCCCAGGGGTGGCTGGGATGCCCAGGGGAAGAGGATCTGCAAAGCTGCAGGGCTAGGAACTGGGGGAGCCCAACTCGAGCCCCCACAGTCCTGGTTCCCAGAGGGGCTGACGCCTGCAGCTCCCAGCGATCACAGGGGCCCAGCTCCCGAGCTGCACAAAGGGGCTACAAAGACTTCCCGCTGTAGGGGGCGCCAGCTCCCATCTGGCAGCAGGGTGGGGACTGGGTGGCCCAGGGGGGGCGGGGAATGGGGCAGGGGCCTTTCCCCTTTAGGGGGTGCCAGATTCCCAGACAGCCCCAAGGCAGGGACTGGGTGGCCCAGGGGGGCGGGGAATGGGGCAGGGGCCTTTCCCCTCTAGGGGGTGCCAGATTCCCAGCCAGCCCCAGGGCATGGACTGGGTGGCCCAGGGAGGCAGGGAATGGGGCTGGGGCCTGCCCTCTCTGGGGAATGCCAGATTCCCAGACAGCCCCAGGGCAGGGACTGACTGGTCGAGTGGGACGGGGAATGGGGCAGGGGCCTGCCCTCTCTAGGGGTCGCCAGCTCCCATCCGGCCCCAGGCTGAGATCTCACATCCTTTCCCACAGGAAGGGGATCGGGGGCGTGGGGGGGCCTGCCTGGCCCAGAGGAACAAGCATCTATCACAGAAGCTCAGGGCTCTGGGGTCTCCTCGTCCTCCTATGGGATCAGCATGGGGCTGTGCAAGGGACTTGACCTGGGCACTCAGTCAGTGGCAGAGGAGGGATTAGATCCCTGGAGATCCAGTGCCCAATTCTACCCCCTGCACTGTGACGATTAGACCTCACTCCCCTCTCGGAGCCGGGGCAGAACCCAGGAGTCCTGGCTCCCAGGCCTGTGCTCCAAGCACTGGCCCAGCATCTGGCTTCACCTTTGGCTGCGGTGAGCATGGCCGATGCCAGCTCGCACTGGCGCGTCTCCAGGTGGCCCAGGATGAACCAGCGGGGAAAGCGATTGGCCATCATGGAGTCCAGTGGGTTCTGGTGGAGGATGTCCCCGGTCGGCATCACCGTCTCCAGCACAGGGAGCCTGCGGATGGGAGAAGGGGCCGGTCAGGGGAGCTCCCCCAAGCCTGGGCTCAGCAGGACAGGCAGCAAAAGAACCAGGAGTCCTGGCTCCCAGTCCCCCCAGCACTAAGCTAGCGAAGGCCAGGACTGCAACAGGGCTTAAGAGAACTGGATAAATTCATGGAGGTTACGTCCGTTAACGGCTCTTAGCCAGGCTGGGTAAGGAATGGTGTCCCTAGCCTCTGTTTGTCAGAGGGTGGAGATGGATGGCAGGAGAGAGATCACTTGATCATTGTCTGTTAGGTTCACTCCCTCTGGGGCACCCGGCATTGGCCACTGTCATTAGACAGATACTGGGCTAGATGGACCTTTGGTCTGACCCAGTCTGGCCGTTCTTATGTTAACCTCAAGGCACCCCCCCTGCCCCCCCCCGAGCCAGGGAGAGAACCCAGGCGTCCCAGCCCCTCCCTGGTCCCTAAGGCAACAGGAGGGGAGACACACTGGATATCGCCCCCCTCGACATCTCCTAGGGGTACGGCTCATTCAGTGGGGGGGGGGGGGTGGATGGGCCCCTCCCCACATGTCCCTGTGCCCCCGCTGGGTGGCTCAAAGGCATGGGGTTTGGGGGGGGTACCCATTGCAGCCACTGCCTGGGCTCTCCTCAGGCCTCTAGGAGCAGTTTGGGGGGAGGGAGCATCTCAGACCCAGAGAGGGCAGGGGAGGAATAGCTGCGCAACATGGGTGGGGGGAGCAGCAGCTGGGGGTACCCAGGCTGCGCTGCAGGGCGGGGGGGGAATGTGGCTCAGAGAGCTGGAGGGGGGGAAGCAGCTGGGGGTACCCAGGCTGCGCTGCAGGGGAAGGGGGGAGGTGCCTCAGAGAGCTGGGGTGGGGAGGAGCGGCTGGGGGTACCCAGGCTGCACTGCAGGGCGGGGGGGGGCTCAGAGAGCTGAAGCGGGGGGAAAGCAGCTGGGGGTAGCCAGGCTGCGCTGCAGGGCGGGGGGGTGGATGTGGCTCAGAGAGCTGGGGTGGGGGGGAGCGGCTGGGGGTACCCAGGCTGCGCTGCAGGGCAGGGAGGGAGGTGGCTCAGAGAGCTGGGGTGGGGGGGAGCGGCTGGGGGTAGCCAGGCTGCGCTGCAGGGCGGGGGGGGTGTGTGGCTCAGAGAGCTGGGGTGGGGGGGAGCGGCTGGGGGTACCCAGGCTGCGCTGCAGGATGGGGGGTGACCACCAAGGCAGTGAGTGGGGCAGCCCGGTTAGGCAGCTGATGCCAGGGCCAGCTGGTGGGCAGAGCCCCCCCAGGTACATACCTCATGGCTCTCAGTGCCAGGCGATAGGCCAGGTCGGCGTCGTGGGGCAGCAGGGCGGAGAAGAGGTAGCGGGCGAAGGTGTGCATGGGCACACTCTCCCGGAACACCACCTCCCCGAAGCCGCTGAACGGGCCGCCTGGCAGGGGACAGACGCCAGGGTGAGGGGCTGGCCGGGCTGAGCACCCTGCCCCGCGCCACTGGAATCCCAGAGCACAGCTGGGCAGTGCATCAGCCAATCACAGCACAGCCTGCCTCGAGGGGCAGCCTCCCGATGGAGCCGAGCCCCTCTCCTCGCAGGTTGCCCCCAGCTTGGAGCAGGGAGGGCAGGATCCCTCCCTAGCCGGCGACGGGGCCCTGGATCCCAGCCCCCCAGGGTGCTGCAGGCCCTGCCTTGCCCGGTACCTTCCAGCAGCAGCGCCGCCTGCTTGCGGAGCACCTGCACCAGCCTCTCGTCCGGCTCCATCTCGTCCAGCAGGGCGATGAGCTGCTCCTCGCTCCGCACCACCTTGTCCTGGGCATAGAGCCCCTCGGGCATGGCCCGCTGCTGCCCCAGCCCCGCCAGCGCCACCTCCAGTGCCAGCGCCAGGTACGACTCGCCCGAGCCGGGGCTGGAGGGGACGGGCACGTGCTGGTACAGCACCTTCTTCTTCCCATCCACCGCTGCATCTGCAAACGGGGGGGTGGGGGTCAGCCACGGGCGGTATGCCCCCTCCCCCTCCGGTGCAGGAGGAAATGGGAGCCCTGGACTGACCCAGGAGTACAGACACCAATGCAGACCCTCCAGTCTGTGCCAGCACGCCCCCTCCCCATTGCCAAGGGGGGAGTCACCAGGATCTCTGCTTGCAACCCTCCCGTCACAGAGCGTGGTACATAATGCCCCATCCCCCCCCCAGTCACAGAGCGTGGTACATCCCACCCCATACCTGGATAGAGCGACATCCCCTCCTGGTCCGTGCGGCAGGGCTCCAGGAGGGTCCGGCACAGGCAGCCGATGGGGTCCAGGGGGTGGCCCACCCAGCCCTCCAGGTTGGTGATGGACGTGCTGCCCTTGTGCAATATCTCTGTGGGGAGGGGGGAAGGCCCATGAGACACTGACTCAGCTCCCCCCCGACCCCCCCAGCTGAGACCGGCCAAACTCGTTGCACGGGAGCCCCTTCCAGCCCAGAGCCCCCGGCTGGGGCTGGCACGTCCATCTCCCACTATTAGACGTCAAGACCATGAGCAGAGCAAGGAACCCAGGCGTCCTGGCTTCCAGCTGGCTCCACCCACTAGACCTTCCCCCCACGCCCCCCAGGACTGGGAATAGAACCCAGGTGTCCTGCCTCCCAGCCCCTCCCCCACCTTTCTTCTGCTGCTTGTAGCTCTCGAGCTGGTGGCGGCGCTGCAGGCGCATGGTGTTGCCCACGGCGGTGGCCAGGCGCAGGGCCTCGCGGGGGTAGCCATGGGAGCGCAGGGCGTCCACGCGGGCGCAGGCTGTGGGGAAGGGGTCGCCCAGCCAGAGCGGGCGGCCCTGGGGGTCGAAGCAGAGCTTGTCGCCGCCTGTCTTCATGCCCAGGCCGTAGCAGTCGCTGCCGAGGATCTTCTGCAGGTGGCAGTCGCCCCAGCGCAGCTCCCCGGCCTTGATGGCGCGGCCGAAGACGGTCTGGTGGGCGCCGGCTGAGGGGGGGAAAGCCAGAATCAGGGCAGGGCAGCATGAGACTAAGCCTGTCCCCACTAGGGGGCACCAGCTCTGATCCAGCCCCAGGGGGGTGGGGAATGGGGTTCAGGGCCTTTCCCCTCTAGGAGCTCCCCTGAGATGTGAGCCATGGGAAGGAAGCAGACCCTCCCCACACTGCCCTGCTCCCAGCTCCATCCATCCCCACCCAAGGGTCCCTCCAGCCTATCCCCTGCATCTCCACTCCAAGTTCCCACTCCTGTCCCCCGCATGGGGCCCAGATTCTGTGTCCCCCCCCCCGTACCTGCGCTGGGGACTGAGGGGAGCTGCAGGGCCACGGTGGCTCCAGGCACATCAAAGGAATAGTTCCCCTCCTCCAAGGGGCAGACATCCAGCTTGTTCCATTTCTTCAGCAGCGCCAGCCACGGGGCGCGCTCCTCAGGTTTGCAATGGGGGTTCAGGACCACACACACCCACAGGGCCCCTGCAGCAGGGAGAAGGGGGTGACGCAGGTGTCAGGCAAACCAGGCTGCAGGTGCTGCGGGTCGGGAGTGAGGGGCATCAGCAGATTAGCCTGGGAGATGCTAGTCCACGCGTCTCCCTCCCTTACCCAGCTCGTCCCACAGCTGCCGGCACTTGTCCGTCATGCCGGCTCCCTGCTGCCTCCACAGGGCCAGGCGCGGGTCCTCCAGGAACTGCTCCGTCATCAGGATCAGCATTCGGGCACCGTTGGAGTCCCGCATCCGCAGCATCTCGCGTACCTGGGGGGGTGGGAGCAACTCAGGGGGGGCTTGCAACCTCTATGGCCCGAGGCAGATGGAGCCAGAGCCTGGGGAGGGGAGGGGGGAGGCCAGGAGGCCCCCAGCCAGGGAGGTTCCCCCTTAGCTACAGCAGAGACCCCCACACTGCAGGGCAAAAAAGGGGCAGGCAGTGCCCCCTCCATGGGTCCCCCCCCTCGGTTCTGGGGGAAGTCATGGAGGAGACAGGACCCCAACTTGGGGGGCGGAAGGGAGAGGACACAGCCAGGCCGGGGGCAGGGAGGTTGTGGGCCTGCTGAGGCTGTGGACCCTTGGAGGGGGGCACGGGGGGGGCAGGAGTTACCTTGTTGAACATGGACTGCAGCTGCTTGCTGGCTCCATAGTACCCGCCGCTGGACAGGAGCTGCCTGACCTGCTCTTGGATCTGCTCTTCGTCCAGGTGCCAGCAATTGGCGTCCTCGATGCCGGCACCAGCCGTGGGGTCTGGGGCGCCTGGAGGTGGGGGTGACACACACAAAGTCAGCAGGACAGAACCCCTTGCTCCCCTGGGACTCCACCTCCCCTCTTGGGCACAGGCGTGGGGGAGGGCATGACAGAGGCCCCTGCTCTGCAGCCAACCAGGGGCAGGGCCTGGGCTCTAGAGCAATTTAGGGGCCCCACCCAGCAGCCAATGGGTGGGGGGAGGCAGATTCCAGATTCTACAGCAACCCGGGGTCCCCCTACTCTGTAGCCAATGGGAGGTGGATCCCAGGGCCGAGAGCGACCCAGGGGTCCCCCCACTCCATAGCCAATGGGAGGCGGATCCCAGGGCCGAGAGCGACCCAGGGTCCCCCCACTCCGTAGCCAATGGGAGGCGGATCCCAGAGCCAAGAGCGACCCAGGGGTCTCCCCACTCCGTAGCCAATGGAAGGCAGATCCCAGAGCCAAGAGCGACCCAGGGGTCCCCCCACCCCGTAGCCAATGGAAGGCAGATCTCAGAGCCAAGAGCGACCCAGGGGTCCTCCCACTCCATAGCCAATGGGAGGCAGATCCCAGAGCCAAGAGCGACCCAGGGGTCCCCCCACTCCGTAGCCAATGGAAGGCGGATCCCAGAGCCAAGAGCGACCCAGGGGTCCCCCCACTCCGTAGCCAATGGAAGGCGGATCCCAGAGCCAAGAGCGACCCAGGGGTCCCCCCACTCCATAGCCAATGGAAGGCGGATCCCAGAGCCAAGAGCGACCTAGGGGTCCCCCCACTCCGTAGCCAATGGGAGGCGCTCCCTCCGTACCGTGCACGCGGTTGATCTCAGAGCCCAGCAGAAGGATCTCGTCGGCCAGCCGCTGGGCAGTAGGCAGCACCTCGGTGTGGTGGGCGCTGATCAGGTACTGTACGAACTTCTGCAGCTGGTCGCGGTTCATCTGGGAGAGGGTCTCGGAGATGGGCAGGCGCAGCTCCACCTGCCGGGCGTTGCGGATGCGGTAGAGCGACAGTGCCACCACGTGGGCGCAGTAGAAGATGTCCCGGTTGTCGCAGGCGCAGCTCACCGACGTGATCTTGCAACGGTCAAAGCTGATGGAGACGAGGAAGCTCAGCTCCGGCTCGCTAGGGCCAGCCGGCTCCGTCACTGTCCCACTCAGGTGGAAGCCTGGGGACAGGAGGGGACAGGGTTGCTGTGGGAAGGGGGAGGTGATCCCCTGCTCCAGCCACTAGACCCCACTCTCCTCCCAGAGCCGGGGGTAGAACCCAGTACTTATGGGTCCCAGACCCCTGCTCTAACCACTAGACACCACTGCCCTCTCAGAGCTGGTGGTAGAAACCAGGAGTTATGGGTCCCATACCCCCTGCTCTAACCACTAGACACCTCCTGCCCATTGTCTATGGAGACTGGGAGCTCTCTGGGGGAGGGCCCATCTCTCCCCGTGTGTCTGGGCCGCACCTGGAGCAGTGGGTCCCCCGATCTCGGTTGGAGCCTGCACAGGGCCTGGCCTAACAGGGGGCCCCGATCCCAGCTGAGGTCTCTAGGTGCTGCCAGGGAGTCGGCCCCGTGGAGCTGCCGTGGGGAATCTGTGCAGCGCTTGGCCCAACGAAGGCCCCAGTCTCAGCTGAGGTCTCTAGGTGCTGCCAAGGAGTCGGCCCCGGGCTCCCCCCTCAGCTTCTCTGGCACAGAATCACCAGGTCGGTCGGGAAGCCGCCCCATGAGGTCACCACCTCCCACCCCTGCGCCGAGGCAGGGCCAAGGAAACCTCGACTGGCTCTGAAACCCTCCAGGGACGGGGATCCCGCAGCCCCCCGGGACGCCTGGCCCTGAGAGTTAGACGGTTCCCCTAATATCCAGCCAAAATCTCCCCTGCTGCAGGTGAAGCTCAGGGCTTCCTGTCCTGCCTCCAGCGGCTGCGGAGAACAATCCCTCCCGGTCCTCTGGTAACCGACTTCCAGCCTGCAGGAGGCCAGGAGCTCCAGGGCACCTGACAAATCCACGCTGGCAATTCCTCCGAGCCCCATTTTCTCCCCTTTCCTCGCAGGCCAACGCTCTCCTCCGGACTCTCCCCAACTGCCCCACCTCTTCCCGCCAGGGCGGCCCCTCCAGCACTGACCTCCCAGGCCAGACACCCCCCCGACCTGGGACCTCACCCCACGTTGTGCACCATTGTGGGGCCCATATTCAATTTGTGAGCCACTATCACCTCAGGTCCTTTATTTCCCCCTTCAGAGCCACCCCTTGGGTACGGCGAATTGGGGAGATCGCCCTGGGCCCTGCACTTTGGGGGGCCTCCCCACGCTTCCATAAAATCATGAGGAGCTGGCGGGAAGGTGAGGGGGGAAGCAGGCAGCCGGGGTGAGGTGGTGAATGGGGAGGCAAGCAGCAGGCAGGCGAGTGGGGGAGGGCAAAGAGGAGCCCCCCTACCAGAACATCCCCCTCCCCACAGGGCCTCCTGCCACCAGTGGGGCCTGCCAGTCAGTGTCTCCCCGTCTGTGCCTACCGCCTGCCAGCTGTTTCGTGGCAGCAGGAAGCGCTGGGGGAGCAGGGGGGAGAAGACAGGGCACAGAGCACTTGGGGGAGGGGGCAGAACTTGGTGGGGAAGAGGCAGGGTGAGGCCTTGGGAAAGGGGTTGACTGGGAGTGGGGCCTGGGCAGAGCCGGGGGAGGGGAAGGACCCCCTGGCAGATTAGAAACTCTGCACCCCTGTCCCGGGCCCTGCACCCCATGGGGCCGGCGCTGGCCCCGTCTTGGAGCTGAGCCTTTTGCTTTTTCCGTCCTCAGCACAGGGTTTTCCTCTTTTTACTGAAGTGCATCTTGCTGATTTCAGACCCATTCTCTGATCTGTCGCCATCATCCTGAATTCGAATCCTGCCTCCAAAGCGCGACCCGCCCCTCGCCGCCATCCACAGATTTCATCAGCATCCCCTCCCTCATCCGCGTCATTAACGAAACTGGCCAATGGTGCTGGACCCAGGACTCAGCCCTGTGGGACCCCACCAGATACGTCCTCCCCACTAGAGGCCAAACCAGCCTGAGTACAGTCATTCAAGCTGCTGTGCCCCCACCTTATTGTAATTCCATCTAGACCACATCCCCCAAGTCTGCTCAAGAGAGTGTCACGTGGGCCTGGGCCAAAAGCCTGCATAAGATCACCCCACCCCACCCCCCAGGCCAGGAACGCGGTCAAAGGAGGCCATTAGCGTGGTCTGCCCTTGACAGATGCTGGCCACCTCTTATCAACTGTTTGTTTGTTCCAGTATCTTTCCTGCTATCAGGGTCGGGCTGACTGGTCTCAGGTTCCCAGGCCTCCTCCTTCCCCTTTTTAAGAGACACGTTTGCCCGCTCGGGTCCTCTGGGCCCTCACCGGGCCTCCAGGAGCTCTCCAAGGGGTGACATTGCTTCAGCTACTTCTGCAAGTCCCCAGGACGAATGCACCGGGCCCTGCCGACTTGCACACAGCTAATTGCGCCAAGTCTCCTTGCGCCTTTCGTGTTAGTATGAACGGTGCTGAGCCCCCGCTCGCCATTAGCCGCTGAAGCAATGACTGAAGCCAAACAGGCTCTAAACGCCTCAGCCCTCCTGAGGTCACCAGCGATGGGCTCTCCGGCCCTGCTGAGTAGCGGCCCGGCTCTTTCCTTCGCCTTTCTTTTGCTCCTGCTGCTTTTAAGGAATCTCTTGGTATTGCGGCTCGCGTCCCTCGCCCGGGTAACTCGTTTTGTGCCTTAGCCATTCTCAGGGCCGGGGCAACCATTTAGGCTACTGCCCGCTGGCATTCGGGGGGCACCATTTTCTTTGGCAGCGACCGCAGTGGCTGGATCTTCAGCCACCCCGCTCGCTACCGGCATTTAGGTGGAGGGAACTGGGGCAGAGGAGTGCGGGGAGGGCCACCTGCAGCAAGTAAGGGGGGGGTGGCACGGAGGGGAACTCCCCGCCCCAGCTCACCCCTGCCCCACCTCCTCCCCGAGCACGCCGGGGCTGCTTCACTTCTCCTGCCTCCCAGGCTTGCGGTACCTAAGCCGATTGGCACGGCAAGCCTGGGAGGCGGGAGAAATGAAGCAGCAAGGAGGCGGGGCAGGGGTGAGCTGCTTCAAGGGGGGTGCCTCAAGGCAGAGGGGGGGAGCTGCTTCAAGGGGGGTGCCTCAAGGCAGAGGGGGGGAGCTGCTGTGGGGGGGAAGCCTCAGGGTGGGGGTGCTGGGGGGGGGAGGGCGCAAGGTGGAAGTTTTGCCTAGGACACAAAACATCCTTGCACTGCCCTGGCCGTTCTCAGTCTGTCCCTGCCAGCCCGGGCTCCTTCTCCGCATTTGTTCCCACTTTTGGCAGGGGCCCTTTCGCAGTTTCAAGTCATTAAAAGCCATTCCCTTCCCCTCCCTGGGTCACCTGCAGCCCCCCCGGCCAGGAGCAGGTGTTTGCGGGTGAATCCCCGGGAGGCTGGGCCGACGAGCGCTGGCTTGCCCGGGGGACGGGGCAGGGGAGGTCAGCCCGCGTGGCACACACCCAGCACTGCGGTGAATCACACGGGTGAGACGGGTATTGGGGAGATGGGAGGGGGTGACACAGACACCCTGATGGAACCAGTCCGCGGCAGGCACGGGTGGCAGGTGCTGACGTCTGACCGAGACTGGCCCGGGGCCAGCCGGTGACTCACGGTGGCGCAGCTGGGGGTGGAACCCATGGCTGCCGGCTCATGTCCCCGCACGCCACAGGCTGGACTGGAGCCAGTGGCACACACGGGAGGGGCTAGAACCAGGAAGAGGAACAAGCAGTGGGAAGGGTGGGTGCCGGGACACAGAAACCACCCAGGCCACCCTCCCCTGACTGAGACTGCGGGGAGTAGACAGACACAGTTACCACCCAGGGACTGTGCTTCAGCCCGGCTGCAGTCCCCATAGCCCAGAGGGGACCCGTCACACCCCTGGCCAGAGAGAAATCCAGGCACTTCACCCACCCACCCCGGAGAGAGACACCACCCACAGTCCTGGGCTGGGGTCCCGCGTGGCTGGCTCGGAAGGCCGGGCGGGGTGGTGGTGAAGGAGCTGGGCTCAGGGAGATCCATGCTCAGTTCCCAGCTCTGCCAGACTCTGGGTGTTGTCCAGCAAGTCAGTGTCAATCTGTGCCTCAGTTTCCCCCCTCCCCCCAAATCTACAAGGACAGGCTAATAATCAATCCTCTACTGGGAGTGAGAGCTCTGTGGGGCAGGGACAGTCTCTCACTAAGGCGTGGGGAGCTGCAGCACCCAGATCCCTAGCACAGAGAACCAGAAACCACAGTGGAGAACAAGCTTATAACCTTCACTGGGATGCAGGATTCTTCACTTCCTGTCTTAAACAGGGGTGTGGCTTGTACACAGCTGCTGTATTTCAGTGCCGGGTGGAGGGATCCCTGTGCTAACAGCCCCTGCGTCCCATCCCAGAGGCAGCTGCCTCTAACCACCGCCATTATATAGACAAATGGCAAACTTTCCAGATCTGTTCAGCAATCCCCACTGGCCCTCACAGCCCTCGGCTCCACCAGCAAGCACCCGCTAACGACGTTCCTTCCTCAAGGAGGGCGGCGTGAACCCCGGCGTTCGAGCTGGATTCAGACGGGCAGTTGCACTGCAATGGCCGCTCTCATGCGGTTTGGGTAAGATCCTCCTCCCGCTCCCAGCTCTCCACCCTAGAAGCAGCTGCATCTCAGAGACAGGCGAGATTTAGATGGTGGGGTCCTCGGAGATGAAATACAGAAACAGACCCGACAAGCTTCCAGCCTGAATACGGAAACTCCATTAAATGTCTCACTCCCCCAGAGCCTGTGACCCTGGACACTGGATTGTGTTTCAAACACAGTAAATGCCACAGCACCTGCTCTGAGATCTCGGGGGCGGGGGGAGCATTACAATCCAGGGAGCACAAAGGGGGTTAGAAATACACAGCCCTGGCCGTAGGAGCCAGCCAAACAGCTACAACCAGGCTGATTTCAGTGACTATTAGGGATATTACGGTGGCCCTAGTCAAGACTGGGGCCCCATTGTGTCAGGTGCTGCAAAGACAGCGAGTCCCTGCCTTGAAGAGCTCACAGTCCAAAAAGACACAGGGTGGGAGGGGAAACTGAGGCACGGGGCAGGGATGTGCCCAAGCTCACATGGCAGAGCCAGGAAAAGAACCCCGGCGTCCTGACTCCCAGCCTGGTGCCTGGGCCAAGCTGCCTCTAGTTCCACTCCAGACACGGCGTCAGGTCAGCGGTGGGAGTTGCATCTCGGCTCCAGGAGCACTCAAAGCCGCCCTGCCTGCGGCTTGGAGCAGGGGAGCAGGAGAAGCCAAGTTCTAACTTTCACCCCATGGGCTCTGCCCACCCCCCTCACATGAGGTGAGCACACGGGGACTGCTCCCCCCATTCTGGGACAGCACGCCCAGAAATCCCCAGCACCCACGGGAGCTCTGGGGCAGAAGGACTGGGGGCAAGCAGTCAACTGAGGTTAGTCCTCCCCCCCGTCCCAACGCACAACCCCTCCCCAGCTCTCCAGCCCACTTCCCATCTCCGCGGCTCACTATCCCCTTGGAAATCGGCCACTGTTCCCCTCCTGGCCCCAAAGGGGAGCCGCTCATCCCTTTGCAGCTCCAAGAGTGCCCGGCCCCACCCCAAACTGGGCCTGCATTTATCACCCCGAGAACGAGCTCCTGGGGGGCCTGGCAGCTGCGCCAGCCCCAGCCCCAGAGCGGACGTGTTTCTAACCCAGCTGCTCTAGGAACCGGTGGGCACTGAGCCACACAGGCTGGCCTGGGAACCGACGCTGCCCGGGGCGTCGCCAGCCTGCTCGGGCGGCAAAGGGCCAAGAGCTCGAGGAGCCGACTTCCCAGGGCCTGGATGCTGGGGAGGCTCTGGAGTTCAAAGGGGAACAGGGACTGCCTGCCTGGATCAGGGCAGAGACCCAGCTGTCCACCTCCCTCTGCTTCTGGGCACAGAAGCAGCCCCCTGAGGGATAACCTGCCCCCACATGAGGTCTCCCCCAGGGCATCCACACTGCAGCATAAGCCTGGGTTTACAACGGCTGGACCCTGGTGGCGCTGACGCCTCCGCGCTGCACCGTCTTCTGCCTCCAGTCTGCACCTTGCCCCGAGTCCACAGTGCGAAATGACAGGGCTCGGACCAAAGCCACAGCAGGGCTTGGGCTGAGAACCCCTGACCCCCCCACAGCAGGGTCTCGGGACCGGTGCCTGAACAGAGTCAGACTGATGTGTCCTGGGCCCAACGCCGAGAGTCAGAGCCCAGGTTTACACGGTAGTGTAGCCGATACTCTTCTACTCAGAAGAAAGAGGTGGTCCATCCCTTCCAAGATGGCTGCGAGCAGTAACTGCAGCTATCGTTGTTACCCAGGTAAAACATCCAATCCCTCTGACCCTTGCTAAATTCTCAGCCCGCTGCCATCCAGTGGCCAGGGGTTCCACAGGCTAACACAACTGTCAGACAGTCGTTCCTTTGAGCAGTTTGGAAGAAGATGCATTTTCATTTCACGAGTGTCCCCTTGATCTCATGCTGCAAGACAGAGTCCCCGCAGCCAAACACTCTTCAGCTCAGACATCTGCTAGCATCTTTCCTTCCCTCCGTGAGCTTTTACACCAAGAACACATGAGCTTAAGCCACCCCATTGGCCCCAGCAGTAACTCTGCAGAACGAGGACACAGCAGTGTCTTAGAGACAGGCAGGAGGGCTCTGGCCTCAGCTTTGCAAATTCAGCTAGTGGAGAAGGTGCTGGGTCTGCCCCCACCTGGATATTTCACATCAGCAATCCTGCCTTGAAGGCAGGCACAGGCCGCATTCAGAAGAGCTGGGGATGAAGGGCATGTGAGCCCTGCAGGTCCAGCTGCATCCAGGTAGCTGGCTCCACATGGCTTCCCAGACACAGCTCTGTAATAGCAACGGGGCCCACCTGAGCAGATCAGGGCAGGAGCACAGCCCAGGGACATGGCTAGGACCAGTCCACACAAAATCACAACCAGGGGTTGGAAATGGATCCTCTGCCAAGGTGGCTATATCAGCCTGTGTTTCTACCGCATGCGAACAACAAATCCCCAGTTCAGTGACCCTCAGCAGTATGTCTCAAAGCACTTCACGAACAAGGTCGGAATTATATCCCTGTTTTACATGTGGGGAAACTGAGGCATGGAGCCAGGATCTGACTTGCCCTTTGTCACCCAGCAGGCCAACGGCAGAACTGGGAACAGAACCCAGGGCTCCTGGGTCCCCATCCAATGCTCTAGCCATGAGGTCACACTGCCACCCCATTCAGCACCTCCCATACTGCATTCCCGCATGTACGACACCTACCAAATAAATCGGCCTTTCCATTAGTAGCTCAGAGATGCCGGACACACAATCGGGTCCTAATACAAAGCAGTGTCAGGCGTGAAACCTGGAGCCGGCTCCCTGCACGCAGCTGCACATACAGGCTCACAAGGCCTTAATTCCCAGGTCTGCCTGGGCCTTTCCCTATCAGAGGGCTGCTGGCGTGAAATAGCCAAGCGAGTGCCAGACCCGACACCTTCCTGGGAGCTGAATTTGCAAAGCTGGGTGCTGGAGATGCTGCTGTGTCCTCATTCCATGGAGTTACTTCTGGGACAACAACTGGGCGGGGAGGGAGGGTGAAAGCTTGCGGCCTTGTGGCACGCAACCCTCCAGCGAGAGACGTCAGAGCAAGACAGAGCCCCTTATGTCCATGGGTCTCTCACTGCAGGAACCCCTGAGGGCATCCACTTGTACAACAATGGGACTCTGTTGAGCATTTTCAGACCCTCAGATCCAGTGAGGAGCAAATTTCAAGTCCACCCACAGGAGTGTCGGATTCTCAGCACACACAAGGCAAAGCCATTTTTGCGAGCACGCTTGTCTGTACCAGACCTCCCCTCAGCCAGTTTGGAGAGTTTATTCCCAGGCACTTCCCTGGGGCAAGGGGAAATATTTGAGGTTATTTTCCCCACTGGGGCGAAAGGGATCGTAGTTTTCTCCAGTGTCAGGGAGAAGAACCTGATTTCACACAACACCGGCCCCAACTGGAACCACGTTTGAAAGAGACAGACAGACTTTTGTTTCCTAACTGAGACTGGGACGGGAAGCTCTGGAAGTTGGTTGAGGAGTTGCTAGCGCAGACACACAGACCCCACCAACCCCCAGCTGCCTACAGTTTCTCCTGTAGCACCTGGAACAGCCCTTTGGGGGCAGGATAGAGTCGAATGGGGAGAGCTCAGACACAGGCAAAGCCAAGTATTTTGGGCTAAGCAGCCAGGACCAGGAAGACAACCTGACACACCACACTAGAGACAGGGAGTGGAGGGTCCACAGGACATGGGGCTTCTCCCAGGGGCCTGGCCGCTGCTGATCTGAAGGTGCTAGTGTTGGGACAGCAAAGGGCTGGGGGATGCTGCAAGCGGGACGGGACCCAGCCCTGGGGAACGGGTCATAGAGAGCAATACCGGCTGGGGGAGAGGTCTGGATCCCAGGGTGTGGGCCTGTCCCATCTCAGCAGCTGAGATTCAGCCTGGTTCTTAGGGCAGCAATTGTCCATGTCACAAACCCCAGGAATGGGAATCATAGAATATCAGGGTTGGAAGGGACCTCAGGAGATCATCTAGTCCAACCCTCTGCACAAAGCAGGACCAATCCCCAAATCGCCCCCTCAAGGATTGAACTCACAACCCTGGGTTTAGCGGAGTGATCAGCCCCAGAGTCCCATCCCCCCGCCCGACTGATTGGGGTCCCTGTTGTACCAGGTGCTGCGCACTCACAATCCTTGATCACAATTAGGGACCTGTTCTGGGTGCTGCACAGACACCCCTGACGTGGGGGTCCCTGTCGTTCTGGGTGCCTCATGGAGCCCCCTGTCCATGACTGGAGACCCCTGTCATGCCACATGCCACACAGGGGCACTCCACAACCACGATCCGGCCCCTCATGCCAGGCACCACAAAGATCCTCCCCCCTCCAGCTAGCATGGGCTGCACAGACACAGAGCGACAGCTAAATGGAGACAACAGAGGAAGGATCAGCCCCTGTTTTCGATCTGGGGAAACAGGCCCAGAGAGACGCAGCGACTTGCCCAAGGAGTCTGTGGCAGAGCCAGGCAGTGAAACTCCGGTCCCAATCCTGTGCCAATTCCTCTCTCTCAGGCAGGCGCAGCCGGGGGACCGAGGGGTTCCCTGCCGATGCCCTCGCAGCGAGGATCTACCTATGCAGTTGCTTTCGCCAGCCCCAACTGCCCTCTGTCCCGGCCCCCACCCTGCCCCGCTCCCAAGCCCCAGCAGGTGACACTCACCCACTTGCAGCACCCGGTCCACAGCCCCCGATTGCAGCAGGTGCAGGCCACGGTTGAAAGGCACCCGGGAGTCTCGCTCGCCTTCGGGGGGGTGGCAGCCAAGGGACGAGTACATGCAGATCTCACGCTCGCTGCGTGGGAAGGACCAGAACACAATCCGCTTCTGCACAGGCTCCGGGACGCGGGAGAATCGCTCCTCCACCTGCAGCGCACAGGGCCGGGGAGGAAGGGACACAGCATCAGTTACCCACCTGGTCTCAGCCAGCGGCTCCAGCTCTTCCTCCCCTAGGCAGGCAAAGGCCTGTGGAAACTTATAGGCCAACAATCTTCCAAGTGGCACCAGAGTAGCAGGGATGTTTCAGTCACTGGCCCGGCCCAGCCGCTAGCTAGGATGAGCCTGCACCTGGGAGCCAAGGCTGAGGAGATGCCGCCTTGGGGAGCCAGTTAGGTTGAGCAGGGAGGCAGCTCAGCTGCTGTTCCTAGACACCCTCCAGAGCAAGGTGCACATGGGGCATCTCTGAAGCATTCTCCCTAGAGCATGATGGGAGGGAAGTGGGGTCTAGTGGCTAGAGCAGGGGACGACTCATAGATCCTGTGGAATGCTCCCCATCACTACAAGCCCAACCCAGTGGCCGCTGGCTAAAAACGGCCACCGTGGCTCTGCTGGCTTGGAAGACTCAAAGGGGAACGGAGACAAGGTGTGTGGGGAGCAAGGACCATGACAACAACCCAGGCCCTGGAGACACACCAGGCCAGGGAATGAAACAGCACCTCAGCAACGAACCGTCAGTTTCCTCTCAGTGAGATTTTCCAGTCTGACCTGCGTTCTCATAGCCGGGCTGACGCCAGCGCCCCACCGCGCCCGGCGCTGCACAGCCCCAGGCTGAAGGGCCCTCCCTGCCCCACACAACACAACAGACACACAAGGGAAGGATCATGCCCCCCCACTTCACAGAGGAGGAAAACAGAACCGCAGAGAGGGGAAGTAACTTGTCTGAGGCCACGCAGGGTGAGGCTGGGTCCAGCATGCCGCTCACACAGCCCCTAGACTCAACCCCCTCGTGATCAATGAGCTCATTTCTCACTGTGGGCCCAATCCTACATATTGAATAGGCAAAGCTCCTGGGAGCTTCCCCCAAGCGAGAGGTGCAGGATCAGGGCTCCTTGTGACTAGCCCTCCATCCGTAAATTGGAAGGCTGGGCTATGCAATTACATTAAAGCCCCAGAGTGTGTTATTTTCAAGTACCGTCTGCGGTCTATTTCCCCCCACCAGGGAAATGTCAGGGGGTCAGAAATTAATTACAGATGAGGTTCAAAAAGGCAGATTTAGGTCTCCATGACGCAGGGGCTCAGAGCAAAGAAAAAGAAAACCACTGTCAGTTTCACCACAGAAAAAAACAGGCCGCCCTCGTTTGCATGTTTTCCTCTGTCAACCCCCTCAAAGCGGAGCGATTGGTGACTGGGAGGAGGGGGCAGTGGGGGGCTGGATTCAGCTGAGTGGCCCCCGCAAACAAGGAGCCAGCCAGTGTTAAAAGCAGAGACTTGAACAAGAAAGTGCTTGCCACTTAAAAATAAACTGTGTTACAGAACTGGGGAGCATCCGGGCCATCACACAGACAGAAAGAGCCCCAACAGATTCATTAGACACCAGCACGGATACGCGAGGTGTGAAATACACCCTGAGGAAGGGGGTGTCTATTTTATGTGAGGGCCTCGCAATCTTTACTGTATTTATCCTCACCCCTCCCCTGTGAGACAGGGCAGAGCTGGAACCTCCAAGAAACAGAGGGGAAACCGAGGCACAGAGCAGTGCTGGAACTTGTTCCCGGCAAGGGCATCGGTGGCAGAGCAAGGAACTGACCCTGGCTCCTGGCTCACGCACTAACCACTTTCTTCTCCCTCAGCATGCAGCCCCCAAGCTGGGCGGGCCATCTGGGTCTGGGCTAGGAGGAATGGGGCAAGAGGCGCATTTAGGATCTCACAGTGAGGTGTGGACTCTTCATTTACAGCTGGACCCTCAGCGTCCAAAAAAAAGGATCGCGCCTTTCCAGGGCCATCCCAGTGCTGACGATCTCTGACCCCAGGATCTCTCTCTATCTCTGCAACCAGCCCCTCGCCACCTTCAGCCCCTCATCCAGCAACGGGGAAGGGCATGACGTGGCACCTAGGACAAAAACGGATGATCTAAGCATTGGAGGGACCAATTCTCTGCAGGGCAAAATCTCACCCACTTGTGGGTCTTTACAGCAGGCCCTCAGCACAGCCCCTCTCCAGCAGAAGGGTAAAGCCAGGCAGCACCCAGAACACAGCTGAGGTCTGAGCAGTCTTTATTTTTAGCAGGTCCTGTCAGCCCTCTGCTAAATGAGTCTCTGGGGCTGATCCTTGGATGAAAGGAAGCTGCCCTTTTTAAAGCCACCTCTCTCACATGTTCCAGAGCATGAAGCCTCAGCATGTCCTGGTGGCGGGGGCTAGCGGGGAAGGGTTCATTCATCTCGGGGAGGAGTGTCATGACAGGAGACTCCCATTTGACAAGTTTCCCAGCCTGACCGAAACCAAATCCCTTCCCTGGGAGAGAATCGTCCCAGCAGCCTGGATTCTCGGGGGGGCGTGGGGGTGGAGAAAGGGGGGTTAAGCACCGGTTTCGAGGGTGGGGGGAGTCAGGCCCACATTCAGACAAGCAGGGAGACACACCCCAAGTCTGGTCCCCACCCCCCTGCCCAACCGCTTGCCAAGGCTCCCTCTGGGGTCACGTCTCCAGAGTTTTGCCCGGACTAGTTTAGAAGTCCCAAGCGATGGGGTGCCCATCTGTTCCCAGCTCTCGCTCTCAGCACATAATTTCCCTGGTACCCAGCTCGAACTCAGGAATCCAGGGCATGCAGGGGCCTCCTGGGTCATTGCCTCCAGTTCCAGAGGCAACCCCTGAAACTCCCCTTTGCTCAGCTGCCATCCTCCCCAATAGACGAACAGCCCCCTCCCCACCAGTGCTCCCCACTGGGGCAGCCAAGCTGGGGAAGCCGGAGGAGGGGCTGGGCCAGGATTCCCCGTCACCCCAAAAGGAGGTCAAAGAGCCACCCAGCAATTTAAAGAGGGCTGGTCTGTCCTGGGTGTGAGTAACCACTTCCTCTGACCCCAACCAGTATCACCTTGCCCGCAAGCAGGCACCCGCTTTGGGGCAGGGGAGGAGGCGTGGGTGGCAAGAGGCTGCTCAGCCAGCGGGGTGCGGGGGCTGCTGCTGGCACAGAGGGTGAGAAGGTCAGTAGGGGGGTTGCCCCAATGGCTGACACCTGCTGTAGGAGCATCGCACGACAGGGTGAGAAGGGACCAGGGGCTGGGGAAGAGAATCAGGCAGAGGCACCCCAAGGGAAGAGGCTGGGGAAAATGCCCCGGTGGGGTTATAGGGGCAGCCATCAGAAGCCAGGGGGTGACAGGACATGGGGCGGGGGGGGAATAAGGGATAGAAAAATGGGTGGACACTAGGGTACCCCCAGGAGGGCAGACACGGTGGGGGGAGGAAGGGGGACTCCCCGGGCTCCCCCAGGAGGGCTGACACGGGGGGGACACCGCCTCGGGGACACGTGACGGGCCGGGGATCCCCGCCGGGGCCGGCCCCCCTCACCTGCTCGAAGGCCCACGTCTCCGCCACCCTCTTGGCGCTGAGATCCAGCAGCGTCTCGGCCCGGCCGCCTCCTCCGCCCTCCGCGGCGGCCCCGGGCCCGGGCCCCTCGGACCCCCGCCCGCCGCCGGGGGGGCCGCAGCGCCGCTTGGCGGCCGGGTGCTCCATGGGCTCGGGCGGCCTCGGGCTCCCCCGCGGCCCGGCGCTCGGGCTCGATCCCCGGGTCCCGAGCTCGGCGGCTCCCGTACGCGGGGGGGTGGGGGGACGAGGTCTCCCTCGGGCCGAGCCGCTCGCCGCGCAGATCCCCCGCCGCTTCCTCCAGCCCCGCGATGCGGCCCCTTTAAGAAGCTCCACAACAATGAGCTCGACGGCTGCTTGATCCCCGGCTTCCCCTCCCCTTGCCCGGCTCCCATTGGCCGCCGGGCGGCAGCTCCCGCTTGCCAATGGCTGTTCCCGCTGTCAATCAGTGACTGGGCCCCCTCCCCCACGTGGGAAGTCTGGGGAGAGCCGTCAATCAGGGCGGGAGGTCCACCAATCAGAGAGCACGGGACCGGGAGGTGGTGCCCATATATGGGGAAGGTGGGCGTGGCCGACGAACCTTCATTCACAACATTCGAAAGAGGCTGGATATGGCAACAAATGTAGCAAGCGGGAGGTTGCGGTGGGTTCCGGCCCAGGACTCAGGAAGCAGGTTCCGCCCCCTCCCCGCCCAGGTACCCCCCCAGCTCCTCCCCCTTTATCTATCAGTCCCTTCCAGGGACCCCCCCCAGGCTAACTCTCCCCCCGCGGCGTCTCCCAGCCCAGGGACTCCCTTAGCTCTCCCCCTAGCTCCTCCCCCTTTATCTATCAGCCCCTTCCAGGGACCCCCCCAGACTAGCTCCCCCCGCCCCCGCTGTCTCCCAGCCCAGGGACCCCCCTAGCTCTCCTTCCCCCCCCCGCGTCTCCCAGCCCAGGGACCCCCCTAGCTCTCCTCCCCCCCCCCGCGTCTCCCAGCCCAGGGACCCCCCTAGCTCTCCTCCCCCCCCCCGGCGTCTCCCAGCCCAGGGACCCCCCTAGCTCTCCTCCCCCCCCCGGCGTCTCCCAGCCCAGGGACCCCCCTAGCTCTCCCCCCCCCCGGCGTCTCCCAGCCCAGGGACCCCCCCTAGCTCTCCTCCCCCCCCCGGCGTCCTCCCAGCCCAGGGACCCCCCTAGCTCTCCTCCCCCCCCCCGGCGTCTCCCAGCCCAGGGACCCCCCTAGCTCAGCTCTCCTCCCCCCCCCCCCGGCGTCTCCCAGCCCAGGGACCCCCCTAGCTCTCCTCCCCCCCCCCCGGCGTCTCCCAGCCCAGGGACCCCCCTAGCTCTCCTCCCCCCCCCCCCCGGCGTCTCCCAGCCCAGGGACCCCCCTAGCTCTCCTCCCCCCCCCCGGCGTCTCCCAGCCCAGGGACCCCCCTAGCTCTCCTCCCCCCCCCCGGCGTCTCCCAGCCCAGGGACCCCCCTAGCTCTCCTCCCCCCCCCGGCGTCTCCCAGCCCAGGGACCCCCCTAGCTCTCCTCCCCCCCCGGCGTCTCCCAGCCCAGGGACCCCCCTAGCTCTCCCCCCCCCCGGCGTCTCCCAGCCCAGGGACCCCCCTAGCTCTCCTCCCCCCCCGGCGTCTCCCAGCCCAGGGACCCCCCTAGTTCTCCTCCCCCGTCTCCCAGCCCAGGGACTCCCCTAGTTTTCCCCCGCCCTGCGTCTCCCAGCCCAGGGATCCCACAGCTCCTCCCCCTCACTGCGTCTCCCAGCCCAGGGACCCCCCAGCTCCTTCTCCCCGCCATCTTCCAGCCCAGGGACCCCCCCAGCTCCTCCTCCCCCTCGTCTCCCAGCCCAGGGACCTCCCCCCAGCTCCTCCTCCCCCTCGTCTCCCAGCCCAGGACCCCCCTAGTTTTCCCCCGCCGTGCGTCTCCCAACCCAGGGATCCCACAGCTCCTCCTCCCCCCTGCGTCTCCCAGTTCAGGGACCCCCCAATTACCCCCACACACACGTCTCCCAGCCCAGCTCTTCCCCCGCCCTGCGTCTCCCAGTTCAGGGACCCCCCAATTACCCTCCCCCACACGTCTCCCAGCCCAGCTCTTCCCCCGCCCTGCGTCTCCCAGCCCAGGGACACCCCCCCCCCCAGTTTCTTCTCCTCCTCCCGCATGCCCCACACCATGGACATCCCCCTGGCTCTTCGTCCTCCTACTTCATCTTCCAGACTAGGGGATCCCTCGGCCCCAGCGGGATCCACCTGCTGCAGTTCCCACTTCTAGCTAAGCACCTCTCCTATTCCTCCTGCTGCAAGCAGATCACCCACCCCATGGGCAGGTTCCACCCAGGAGCACGTACCTCCCACCCCAGGGCAGCACGTTCCCATCTGTCTCCCATCCCATGCAAACCAGAGCCATGCATGCAAATCCCCTTCCCCTGTGGAAGAACTCAAAAGGGCTCGGTTAATTTTACAGGACTGCTGGGGAGGGAGGGATAATATCCAGAGCCTATGGCTCGAGTGTCCCCCGCCCCTTTCTCTGTTACTATCTGCTGTCGCCCCCCCCCTCCCTAGAGGTGGCTGCATTTCAGTAGGTTTCAGACAAGAGGAGGCTCTTTGTGATTCTGCTGGCATAGGGTAGAAACTTGGGGAAACCCAAGGAAACTCGGAATGAGTTTTGGAAGCCCAGGTAGCCTTTCCCCTTAGAGGCAACACACTTTATATTGGACGGTGTCTGAGGCAGAGTTAGAGGCACCACGCCGCGCACAGGACATCCGAGTGCTGCCACTTCCTGGAGAGAGGGTACATACAGCCCATTCCATGCCATGCTCTGTGGTGGGGGTAACAATTGGGGGTTCAGCTGGGTACAGGTGTTGGTTATCCCATCCTTTCCATATCTTGCCAGGGGAGGTTATAGCAGATAGGGATCCTTGACCTAACAAGAGGTGGCTTCTCACCAGATCTTCCCGCTTTGTAGGAAAGGCCAGTATAATTATCTCCCTTTGTAGATGGGGAAACTGAGGTACGGCAGAGATGTGACTTACTCAAGCCCCGGTCAGAGATAAGAAGAGAACCCAAGTCTCCTAGGCCGGTGCTCTAGTCTTCTTCATTTACATGGCGCTGCTGAATGAACAGGACAAGCGATGAGTGTGGAACTCTGTCACACTTACTATGTAATAGCTTAAATTCAGACTTGGATTACTGAGTGATGATTAATGATTGCTTGCAGGAGAGTAGCCAACTGCAATACAATTTTGCATTGTATTAAACATCTCATTTTGCATTTCTAAGACCCAGTCAGGAGCCAGATAATCAGGAACCGAGTTCAAAGGAATTCTTGCTAAAACTTGTTCCAAATCTCAACGCTCGTTGGGTCTGAGCCTGTTAAGAAACCACAGTGTGGCCTAGATTCAAGGTAGGATTTGGAAGCATTAGTGCCTTTCTTGGACAAGCAGGTACTTGTGTACAGGGGACACTGGCTATGAGGTGATTGTCCCACTGACTCCCCATCTAAAAATGATTAAAAAGCAACTTGGTTTCTCTTCAGAGCCATGGGATAGTGGATAAAGCACTGGACAGGGACTTGGGAGACCAGCGTTTTATTCCTAGGTCTGCCACTGGGTGACATTGGGCAAGCCACTTTGCCTTTCTGTGCCCCCGTTTCCCCCTCTGTAAAATGGGGATAAGGATGCCGACCTCCTTTGTAAAGTGCTTTGAGAGCTGCTGATGGATAGGAACTAGGGATTGTTATTAATCTATTGCAGTGAAGATGCAACTAAGGCATGTGCTCCAGAATGAGCTGGAAACCCAGACCTGATTCAGGTGTGACTCGTAGCTGTAGCAAGTTGTCTCCCATTGTAAGAGCCAGGGGTGTGCTCCTGCAGTGACACAGCTGACAAGCTCTGCCAGAATGCCAAGAAGGGATCCAGGCACTCTTCATTCCAATGGCAGCTCTCCCCAAAGTGCAATAATGATAGTACCTTGGTGTGTCCTCTTGGGGAATCTCATCATGAGAGGAGCCTCACAATCCTGCCAAGCGGTGAGCAGTAACATTAGCCCCATTGTACAGGTAGGGAGAGTGAGGCACAGGGGGAAGTGACTTGCTCAAGGTCACCCAGCAAGTCAGTGGCAGGGCTGGGAATAGAAGCCAGGAGGAACTAACACCCTGGGACGAAGTGAGGCGCATACAGAGGCAGAATCTGGGCTAGAGTAACCCTGACAGCCTTTTGCCCCTTCTCTGGCACCTTGGGATCCCAAAGAACTTGGAGAACATTGATCCACCAGCCCTGGAGGCACAGGCCTGCGTTATCTCTGCTTTACAGAATGAGAAGCTGAGGCCCAGATGGAGGAAGTGACTGAGTCTGAGGTCATGGAAATAGGCAGAAGTGGAGCCAGGAACAGAATCCAGATCCCCCGATCTGCTGCTTTAGCCACTAGGCCACATTCCCCTGCCAGAGCTCAGAATAGAACCCAGGAGTCCTGGATCAATTCTCTGCTGCAGCCACAAGACCCCACTCCTTTTCTGGAACTAGGAATAGAACCCAGGAGTCCTGGCTCCAGGGCCCCTCTCCTAGCCACTAGTCTGTGCTTTCCCCCAGGGCTAAATCCACTGTATAAATAAAGCCCCCGAAAGAGGTTTCAGCTGCTTCTCCCAGCTGTGAGGTCTGGGAGCTGGGTTAGCAGGGCAAAGACAGCATGATCCTTTTGGTCACTTCCAGCATTCAGAACAGCCTTGAACTGGCCCCTGCGGAATCCCCATTGATCCCTGCAGACAATTGGGGACTGATGGGGTCCCCCAGCCCAGGCTAATTCCTTTCCCTTTGGAGGCAGCCCATTGCCTGGGGCGAGGGGTCACTTACTTCAAACAGAGCCGGCTTCGGAGATCACTTGGAATCCACACACACCCGCCCCCCGGAACCTGGAGGTTCCTCCCACACGTGAAGTATTAGCACAGGAAAGATGGGACCTTGCTGAATGCCTCACAGCCTTGGCACGAGTGGGGAATTGTCTGTGCTAAACAATGGAGGATTGAGAAATAACAGAGTGGGACCCAGTGGTTAGAGCAGGGGGATGGGTCCAGGAATCCTGGGTTCTACCCCCCAGGCAGGGCCGGTGCAAGGATATTTGGCGCCCTAGGTGAAACTTCCATCTTGCGCCCCCCCCCCCCCCAAATCACATACATTATACACAATACACGGTCACAGAGTAACATGTTATAATTTAGAATTTATGTTTCCGCGCTTTAAGTTTAGCAAATTTAGAAACAAGTTCCTCCAAGTCAACGCTGTGAGCAACATCATGTTCTAGTGACAAGGTAGAGAGCCCAACAAGTCTTTGTTGCAACATTGATGTTCGCATGTATGTTTTTATCAACTTGAGCTTCGAGAAGCTTCGCTCACCACTGGCCACAGAAACTGGGAGAGTCAAGAGGATGTGAAGAGCAATAACTGTGTTAGGGACACTATCTGTCAGCTGGGGGTCAGGGCTGTGGGGAGGATGGGGTCAGGGGGTTTCCAGCTCAGAGAGACTGGACTCGGAGCTGGGGGTCAGGGCTGTGGGGGGGATGGGGTCAGGGGGGTGCCTGGGGGCACTGGGGCAGCTCAGCTCTGCAGGCTGCTCTTCTCTCCAGCCATCCAGGCACACGGGGAGCAGCAGCAGCAGGGACCAGCCAAGGACCAAGGGGGCAGGAGCACAGGCACCTGAGGCCAAGCTGTGGGGAAGCACTTGCTTACATTGCCCAACGCATGAGCATCGGGGCCCTCTTCCTTCCTCCACTCCACCAGACCACCGCTGAGACTCTCTTCTTCTCCTGCCCCTCGCTGGGGCTGACGTGGAGGCTGAAACAGGGGGCAGCCCCTGCTTTCCTCCAGAAGCCCTGGTGTCGCGCTGCCCTCGCAGGGCTCCTGCCACGTGCCCTAAGCAGAGCTGCGCAGCTCTGCCCAGCCACCGGCGCCCCCGCCGGCAACGAGAAAAATGGCACAGGCTGGAGCCCCTGCTCTGGGAGGGAGAGGGATTCTGAGCCTCTGCCTACAGCCCAGGGATTCCCCTGGGTCAGCGCGCCGCGGGCAGCCCGAACCTCTGGGCTGCCACGGCAGAACGCTGACCCAGGGGACCCCCTGAACTGCTGGCTGCTGCGGCGGCACCCTGAGCCAGGGGGGACCCTGGGCTACTGGCTGCCCACTGACCCACAGGGGCCCCAGGACTGCCATGACAGCGCCCTGACCCAGGGCAGGCCCTGGGCTGCCAGCTGCCGCGGCAGCGCCCTGACCCAGGGGACACCCTAGGCTGCCAGCAGCTCAGACTCCCTCTCTGTCCCAGCAGCAGCAGCTGCTCAACCATTTAAAAAAAATTGGGGGGCACTGCTTTTTGGCGCCCCAGGCAACCGCCTAGTCCGCCTAAATGGTTGCACCGGCCCTGCTCGCAGCTCTGTCTATCCCCAAGTCCCCCACCTCATGTGTCTTTGCTCAATTTGCTTCTACTCTCTATTCTGTTTCCTCCTCTGCTCCCTAGAGAACTGGGCTGGGAGTCAAACACATTGCAGCCAGGCCACCAGAGAAGTAGCAGAGGGGAGGGGATTGGAATTTCAGCACCTGCTGCAAAGGGCTCCATCCCCATCACCCCTCCCGCCTGCCCCAGATGCCAGTGGCTGCCCCATTTGATTAGAAACCAGGCCCGGGCTTAGCAGAGCCAATTATCCGCAGGGAAGGGGGCTGACACGGCTCCAACAGACCAAAGACCAGGCCAGGTCCAGCAGGAGCAGATAAAAACCTCCTTCCTTCCCACTGCTGGGCTGTTAGCACGTGTGTGACAAAGGCTGGCAAGGGCGAAGGATTCATCACACTGGGACCCAACGTTTTTAGTCTCCATTCATTCTGCTCCCTTCCAATCCCTCTGTTCCACTTCCTGGGAAGATGCTTTGATCTATCTCCCTCAATCTCCCCCCCCGGCTCACTACGCCTCCCGCATGACCTCCAGCAGCCAGGATTATCTCCCCCATGCCCCTGAACCGAAAGCACTTCATCACTAGTCGCCTCCATGGGAGTTAATCAGGTTAAGGAGCTGAGCTGGGCCTTGGAGAGTGTGCACAGTCCAGTCTAGCACATGGGCGGGGGCACCAGCACCAGGAAATGCACAAGCCACAGCTACACTGCAGCCATCTGGTGCACAGCTCTGGCCAGCGGGGGCACGAAGAGGTGTGATCCCTGTCCGACATCCAGCGGAAGAGTCTAGCGTAGCTGGTTTCGCGCGTGAGCCAGACCCGTACACAGCACGGCTCTGCCAGCGCCCACGCTTGGCCGGCTCTCTTGCTGTAGCATAGCAGGACAGTGCTCATCAACATGGGAAAGTTAAATCAACACAGCTGTGAAAATCCCCCTGCCCGCAAAGCACCAGGGGCAGGTGGACAGAACTCCCAGCGCAGGCACAGATATGTCAATGGCAAAACATTGCCATCGCTTGGGGTAGTGGAGTTCCTACACCAGCAGAAATAGCTTCCTGCAGCTCAGGCCCTCCCCTCGCTGAGGGGTTATGCCAGCACAGCTACAGCAAGCTAGCTATTCCAGTATCATGCAGACACAGCCTTAATGTGGACCAGGCCTCAGCAAGGCGGAATCTGTGCCTCAAAGTTTGAGTGCCGGCATTCACATGGGAGCACAGTCATCGTTTAAGGCTGAAGGGGCTATTGCGATCATCCAGCTCAGGCTCCTGCAGAACACAAGCCGGAGAATCGCCCCCACCAGCCCAAAGCTCATGGCTGAGATAGACCACAGCCTTACCAAAAGATGCCCCCCTTGATGAAGACTCTACTGTACCCTTAATTCTCCCTGTGAGGGCCACGGCAGGTAGGACAGCCCAATGGTTAGGGCAGTAACCTGGGAATTGGGATCCCTGGGATCCATTCCCAGCCCTGATACAGAATTCCTTAGGGGACCTAGGCCAAGTCACTTAGGCCCAGCTCCTCTGAGGCATTAGGGGCATCCTCTGAGTTCCCTGGGAGTTTGGTGCTTAACTGCTCTGAGGGTCTGGATCTCTAACCCCCCTGCTTCTGAAGTGGGACATTAGCCCCACACTGCCTGACAGAGACAGCATGTGATGTGCTCAGACATCAAGGTGATGGGGCCAGATGAGGACATGAGACAGAACCATACAGGGAGTCACGAATGCAGATCCCGCACAGGGTGGAAGTCCTGCAGGGACCAGATTTCACACAATGCAGTTTTTTTTCTCACAACAGTTAACCTGTGGAACTCCTTGCCAGAGGATGTTGTGAAGGCCAAGACTGTAAAAGGGTTCAGAAAAGAACTATATAAATTCATGGAGGATAGGTCCATCAATGGCTATTAGCCAAGATGGGCAGGGAGGGTGTCCCTAGCCTGTTTGCCAGAAGCTGGGAATGGGCAACAGGGGATGGATCACTTGATAATTCCCTGTTCTGTTTATTCCCTCTGTGGCACCTGACATTGGCCACTGTTGGAAGACAGGATACTGGCCTAGATGGTTCTTTGGTCTGACCCAGTATGGCCCCTTCTTATGTTGAGATCCACCACAGATCCCTGCTAGCCAAGCCAAGGGGAACCTCCCTCAGGCTGTCCTGAGCACAGAAGGCTCTAGGGATGGTTAGCTCACAAGAACCAAGTGGATCCTGTATCCAAGCCCCCAGGGCAGGAGCCTACAGCTATCCTAATTTTATAGTCCCCAAGGAGGTGGAACAGAGGAGTTACAGGAGAGGACGTTCCCCCCAGTACATTTTATTAAAGCACTGGAGGATAGTCAGGGCAGGGAGACACCCCGGCAGTGTGTTCCTTCCCCCAGGCATTTTCAGAGACCAATCTGTGTGGCTGGAGTCAGTCAAGGGCGCTGGTAAGAGAACATGAGATTTAGCATCCCAGCTCCACAGGCCCAAGCTGCTCCTCTTCCACTCACAGCAAATGAGTTTAGCCCCAGGTGCGTAACTCACACAAGCAGGTTTTCCTAGGTGCTGCCACAAACTCCAACAGGACTCCCAGGCTTGGGAGGTGGGGCCCACAGCCAGCAATTCACCAGCCAAAAGCCTTGAGACTGTTCTTGCTAACTCTTCTGTAGCTACACCTGCTGCCGCCCGAGGAAACACCCTGCCTGACTCTGCAGTGGGAGTACAGCCCTCAGTCACTTTCCTGCCATACGGAAGGGACAGAGAATCCCTCGCATGGGGCCTGGCTGAGAACGACCGAGCTGCCCAGTCCCGTTGAGCCTCAGCGTCCTTCCAGGTGACAAGACAGGCTTCGCTTGTGCCATTTGTGGCACGAGGCAGGTGAACCACATAGGGTTAAGCCATCCCCAGCTACAAGGCATGGAACAGGCCCTGGGGGAATATGAACCACGGGAGAAGTTAGAGGAGGAAGTTGCTGCAAAAGCACTTGTGTTCAGGGACACACAGCTACCCCATCCCTCCACAGGGCTTCAAGCTGAGCAACTCAGGTTACAGGGGAGACTTGCTGGACTGGCCCTTCTTCTTGGCTCCCTTCTCTGGTGCTTTGACCACGGTCAGCTTCTTGGCCATGCTGGTGCTGGCTTTCATCATCACCTCGTGTTCAATCTTCTTCCGGATGCCGACTTCCAAGTTCTGGGGAGGAAGAAGGCCGAGAGGCAAATTAACCCTGTGGCCGCCATCTAAGCAGGGGCCTCCTAAGGAGCTAAATGGGAGCCCCCTAGTCCCTGCCCAGCCCCCGCCTCTCACCTCCCTTCACCACTCTACCAACAAGTGCAACTAAACAGGTCTCTGCCTGAGCAAGTGAGACACCTTTGGAAATCACAGAACTGGAAGGGACCTTGAGAAGTCATCTAGTCCACTGCCTGACACTCCTGACGGGAGTGAGTATTTAGATCATCCCTGACGGGTTTATCTAACCCGCTCTTAAAAATCTCCAGTGACGGAGATTCCACAACCACGGTCTGCACACACAGAGCAGAACTCAAATTGTGTTCCCACACAGGGTTCCAGGCTAACATTTCCCATGTCCATGTCTAGCATGGTTCCAGTCATGCTTTTGTTAGTGCTGCCAAGCGATTAAAACAATCCATCATCAGCACAGAAGCTTGTCCTCTGGAATGGGGCCAAGGCATACAAATGTTTAGCATATCTGGTACTTAAGACCTTGCAATGCTGACTACAAAAGTACCATGTGAATGCCTGTTCTCACTTTCAGGTGACATTGTAAATAAGTCGGCAGCATTATCTCCTGTAAATGTAAACAAACTTGTTTGTCTGAGCGATTGGCTGAACAAGAAGTAGGACTGGGTGGACTTGTAGGCCCTAAAGTTTTACATTGTTTTGTTATTGAGTGCAGTTATTTAATTTAAAAAAATTGACATTTGTAAGTTGCACCTTTCACACTAAAGACATTGCACTACAGTACTTGTATGAGTTGAACTGAAAAATACTAGTCATTTTTACAATGCAAATATTTGTAATCAAAAGTAATATAGTGAGCACTGCACACTTTGTATTCTGTTGTAATCGAAATCAAAATATTTGAAAATGTAGAAAAATATGTAAATAAATGGCATTCTATTGTTTAACAGTGTGATTAAAACTGCGATTAGTTTCTTTAAATCACAATTTTTTTTTGAGTTAATTGCATGAGTTAACTGCGATTAAATCAACAGCCCTCATTTTTATTGATTAGCTGTATTCAAGTAGTGGCTAGGAGCTCCTGTCGCAGACCAGGACCCCGCTGTGCTAAGTGACGTACAGACACAGAACAGGCAGTTTTCACCGTCGCAGAATTTACTATGAACAGCAAGAGACAAGAGATGATGCAGGCCGACTGACAGATGAGCACAAAGAAACAGTGGTGCAGTCTGTTTGGGTAGGGTGGTGTGGCAGATGTACACGCTGCTCTGTGTTTACACCAGAGGATCGAGTTAGGGCTTTGTAAAACTGAAAAGCAGCTGTCCTATTACCCCTGGAGAGGAACCTTTACACAAGGGTGGCCAAACTTACTGATCCTCCAAGCCATGTACAATAATATTCAGGAGCTCGAGAGCTGCACAACCTTTACATGTGCATTTTTTTAAGACAACAACACCCTACTTACTGTATTCTGGATAATTACTGCTAGAGCTAGACGCCTTTTGGGTCTCCATCCCAGCTGTAAGTCTTTGGAAATCCAGTTGTCAAGGCGGTAGAGATGTTGATTTGTAAGGACTGATTTTACCAACTTTGTCAGGGAGTACAGCAATTCACAGCAGTATGTTGTGCCGAAAATTGAATGAGTCGCATACTAGTCTTCTTCAGTTGAGGATACTTTGTTCCTGGCACTTGCTTCCAGAACTTGATTGAAGACTGTGATTTATGCATCATCTTTAGAGCCTGGTCCTCCTGGAGTTCCATTGCTATAGTAAGTGTTTCCGTAACCATGGTTTTGGGAATTGGACAGCCATCGTTGATCACAATCAATCATGAATGGGGTTACAAGAAAGGCGAATCAGGATCTCAACTTCTGCAAGTCTTCAAACCTGGCCAGAAAGTCATTAAGCAGTCCTTGTAATTTACCTCTGCATTCCTCAACTTTGGGATCTTCCACTTTGATTTCGGGAATGTGTTCACCCTATTCTTGAGATGGAAAAAGTGGTTGAAGTCTCTTGAAACTGTGTCTCTTTGCAGAAGCTGTAACTTGTTCTGGAAGCTGAAGACTGTCTGAATAAGGTCAGAAATATTCTTATCCTTCCATGGAATCGTAGCAAACAAATATGGCTATTTGCGGTTTATCTTGTATATCTGTGGATTTGTCGAGAGCTAGGCTGAATGCTAGAGAATTCTTTAGATCGTTTTGCATCTTGCTTGCAACATCAGCATTGATCTGGGAAGATACACGTCTCCATAGTGTGGCATAAAATTGGAATTTGTTTTATTAGTCGTTGAAGTTGTGTGTTATTTGGATCTAAAATTGCAACCATTTCCACAATATTCATCAGAATATGGATGTTTAGCACGAGCGATATTCCATGACATAATAAAACTAGCTTCAGTCGTTGTGTCGGCTTCCTTACTGAATGCTGAAAGCAGCGTCTGTTAACTGTTTAGGCATAATTTTAGTGCGGTTAGCTTGTTTTTCCTTAATTCTGAATCAGGAGGGTAATTAGATGAAAAGTTATTGTGATTTGTTTCACAGTGATGTTTCAAGTTGCTCGCTTCATAGTGAATGAGCGATGCATTGCGGATAAGGCACAGAGGTTTGCCACCTTTAACAGTAAATGCAAACTCTTCCTCCCATTCTGGCTTAAAACTTCGGTTTTCTTCTTCATACTTGTATTTCTTACAATTTGAAGATATTGTCATTCATGAACTTAACGTAGGGTTAACACTTAAACCTAAAAACTATTCAAATGCAACTTATGAACCATAAACAGAGCTTGTATTCTGTGAACACACCAGGTCCACACAGAACAAAATCTAAATACAGAAAAACAAAATTTCCTGAAGTTTCTCTGCAAGCCCTGCACTTTAACTGTCTAAGAACTGCACTGTGGCTCACAAGCTGCTGTTTGGCCAAGCCTGCTCTAATAACTAGGTCTCTACCAAATTCATGGTCCATTTTGGTCAATTTCACGGCTGTAGGATTTTAAAAATAGTAAATATCATGATTTCAACAATTTAAATCTGAAATTTCATGGTGTTATAATCGTAGGGATCCTGATCCAAAAAGTTGGGGGGGGTCACAAGGATATTGTTGGGGGGGGGGGCGTGGTACTGCTACCCTTACTTCTGCGATGCTGCTGGTGGTGCCTGGCCAACAAGCTCTGAAGGCAGTATAGAAATAAGGGTGGCAATACTGCAACCCCCGCACCCCCCCCCCCCCACACACAACTTCCTTTTGGGTGAGGACCCCCACTTTGAGACAAACTGGTCTCCCCTGTGAAATCTGTACAGTATAGGGTAATGGGACACACAAGATCCGATTTCATATAAAAGCTGCCACTGCTGCTGGGGGCTGTCTGTTTCTCACACCCCACCTCACCTTTTTCAGCTTCTGCTGCTGGATCACCCGAGCTTTTTTGGGAGCAATTATCCGGCCTGGAGGAGACACATGGGAGAGGGGAGATCAGTATTGGGACCCACAGAAGCAGAACTCAGCGCCAGCAGCTGAACGGCCCCAGGGTGGGGATCCCTGGGAGGGGCCTGGGGCAGGGGGGGTAACAGCCTCTCCCTGGGGACTGCAGGAAGATGAGGCTGCTGGGGCCTCTGAAGTGCGGAGGGCTAAGGGGTCACTTACCCCCCGGGGGTGCCCGGGAGCCGGGGCCCCGCCAACCCCCCCCCCCCCCCCGCCGCGTGCCCGGGAGCCGGGGCCCCGCCAACCTCCCCCCCCCCCCGCCGCGTGCCCGGGAGCCGGGGCCCCGCTAACCCCCCCGGGGGCGCCCGGTGGTCTCGGGGCCTGGCCCCGCCCCCAGGCCGCTCACCTCCCTTCCGGGGTCCCCGGACCCCCTGGGCCGCCGGCTTCTTCCCCCCGCCCGGCTTCTGGGCCTGGAACTTCTGCTTCCCCTGAGCCATGAGGCGGCCTCCACATCCGGCGGAGCCCCAGTGCACGCCGGGATGCAGAGGGGCGGGGCAAAAACGCCACTTCCGCCGCATGCGGGCTTTCAGACGGGAACCCAAGCGCACAGTGCACGCCGGGATACAGAGGGGCGGGGGGGAACGTCACTTCCGCTGCATGCAGGACACCCAAGTGCCAGTGCACGCCGGGATGCAGAGAGGCAGGGGAAAACGTCACTTCCGCTGCATGCCTGAATACAGAACGGCACCCAACCGCCCGGTGCATGCCGGGATACATAGAGGCACGCTAACCCCAGTGCATGCCGGGATACCGAACACCCTGGGGGCAGTGATGTCACCCCACCCAATTCCAGATATGCTCATCTGCCCCCACACACCCTCCAATTCAAAGCTCTGAGGGCAGCTGGGGCCTCCTGGGGAAGCTCCCTCTGCCCCCCGTTTGCTCTGCTATCAGTGAGTCAGGAGGAACCGCTGTGGCAGGTTCTGCCAGGCCACGTGGGCACTTCCCCCTGCTGCCATTCAGAACATCAAGTGAGCCTAAAGCACAAACCCCAGCCACGGGAGAATCTCCTGTGGCAGTAGAGGGGCTATGACACACAGGGAGGGAGCGAGGTAGTCAGACTCCATCCAGTAGAGGACACCCAGCTCCTTAAAGCCCTGCTAATTTAGACAGCTACAGGCATCAGCCCATGCGGACAAGTGGTGGTCAAAGGCGATGGGGATTTATTAACAGCGTGTAAAACAGAGCCAGGCAGGGGATGTATTACCCCGGCACACACAGAGTCTGGTCTCTGTGGAGGGAAAGCCAGGTCTCTCTCCCGTAGTCCGAGTCAGGGCAGTTATTGGCCCAAGGGGTTCACTCTCCTTTCACTGCTCGGGTGAGGGCCTCTCGGAGCTCTTCAGGGCAGAAGACACCAAGCTCCGTGATGATGCCCCCAGTGATGAGCTCATGCGGCGTGACATCGAAGGCCGGGTTCCAAACGCCGATCCCTGGGCAGGAGAAAAACAGAGACACCGTGAGCCACTCAGCAACGTGACAAATACCCAACCAAGAATTCCCCCACTGGCCCCTTTCGCCCAATACTGCCACCTCCTCTTGCACCAGAATAGCCCACTGGTCCACAATACTGTTCGGGGATGCGACCCCACTGCAGCACCTGGCGCTGCGATCCTCACTCCATTGACGTCCGTCAGCTCCTGGCTCGGCCGCTCCTCGATCACGATTTCAGCCCCTTCTGCCAAGCTCAGGTCACATGAGGTGCTAGGGGCCGCCACGTAGAAGGGGATCCCATGATGCTTTGCAGCGATGGCCAGCTGGTAGGTGCCCACTTTGTTGGCGGTGTCGCCGTTGGCCACCACCCGGTCGGCTCCCACGACGACAGCTGGGCAAGGGAATGCAACGCTTAAAGTCCTGGAGGGGCGATTCCTGTGCCACACGACCGCCAAGGAGTCAGCATTGAGATGGCCACCTTAGCATTCGTGAGATCCTATCGCGGTCCCCTCCTCCTGCCCCCTTCCTGCCGCTAGTCAGCCTTGTGGCTGGCAGACCCCAATACTCCTGCACCCCCAGGGACTGCACAGGGCCCCAAGAAAGCAGCTCTATGGAGCACCCAGCATGAGTCTCCAAGAGGCAGTGATGTCCGGGGAAAGGATACCGTGCTGGGAGAACACCGGGATTCTATTCCTGGCTATGCCAGGAGAGCAGTTGCAAGCCACAACCCCTCTCTATGCCTCAGCATGTCCACCCCGCTCACAGACGGGGGACAGTGGTACTAATACACTGGGGATGAAGTGCCCTACATTGAGAAATAGGTGTTACTGTCTCATCCATGCGCAAGGCAGCACTGGTGCTGGCTCCTGTTGGTGTCATACTGGATTAGAGGGATCTACTGATGTCTTGATTCCTGTGAGACTCAACCAAGATGGGTCCCCATCGCACTGGGTGTGGCACAGACGTCCCCCCCACACCCCCGTCATCACCATCGTGCGTGATGCTGCACAGACCCCGGCCAAGATCGGGCATCCTTGTGCCATTTTGCGGATGCCCGCCCTTGACTGAGATCAGGGCTCTACCATGCCAGACTCCAGGATGGTCCCTGCCTTGAAGGGCTCACCAGCTTAACAAGCCCTAGGATCCACATCTCCTTCTAACAAGGCCAGCTGGCGCCTGTGGCGGTGGGGTTCAGGCTGCAGTGTCTCCCACTCACCCGACACGCCCTTCTCCTTCATGGCCACAGAGACCATGCTATCCACAATGAGCGTGGCCGGGATGTGCTCGTACACCAGCTCGTAGGCCGTCAGCCGCGCCCCCTGGTTGTACGGCCGCGTCTCCGTGCAGTAGACGTGTGCCAGACAACCCAGGGCGTGCAAAGAGCGGATGACCCCTGCAAGGCGAGAGGGGAATCGTGCATGAGGGGAGGGAGAGGAGGAGGGCAAGAGGTTAGTGATTGGAGAGCGCAGGTTAGTGGTTAGAGCATGGTAGCAGGACCCCTGGGGTGAATTCCCCTGACCTGGGAGGGGAATGGGGTCTAGTGCTTAGAACAAAGGTTGGGAGTCAGGACTCCTGGGTTCTACTCCCTGGGTCTAAGTAGGGGGGTGGAGGATGGACTAGTGGTTAAAGCAGAGGGAACTGGAAGTCAGGACTCCTGGGTTCTCTGGCTCTGGGAGGGGAGAGGGGTCTAGTAGTAAGACCCGACTCTACTTGGCAGACCTGGCGGAACCCCCCTCTTCCTCCAACCCAATGTTTACAGGCAACGTGGCTCCCCCCCAGTGTGGGCAGATGCCCCCCCCCCAGCCCCACTTACCCAGCGCGGTGCCATAGCCAGCGGTGGCCAGGGAACCGGTGTTGCAGTGGGTCAGCACTGTCACCTTGTCCTGCGGTGATGCCTGGAGCAGGTGGCGTGCCCCGTGCTCCCCGATGCTCCTGTTGTCTCGCAGATCCTTCTCTAGCATGGCCTCTGCCCACTGGATGACGCTGGGGGGTGGGGGGAAGGTTAGGGCACTGCTCCCTTGACCCCGAGGAAGGGAAGGGGCCATGGGCCTAGCTCTCACCTCTCCCGCAGGCTCTCAGCTGTGACCTCCTCACGCTGGGCCTCCTGGGAAGTGAAAGCCCCCAGCTCCTCAGCCGCCCGCGCCATGTTCACAGCCGTAGGGCGCGCAGTCACCAGGTAGCGGAGGGAGTCGTGGATGAAGGTCTCCAGGCCAGCCTTGCCCTGCCCCATGCCGGCCCCGCCATGCAGCTCCACTGCCAGGCTCAGGCACCCCACGATGGCAATGGCAGGGGCGCCTCGCACCTGGGGGACAGGGGGCACTGTCAGGGTGGAGTGGGATCCAAGGACCATATGGGAAGCTTTAGGGGGTAGGGTGGAGAGATGCTGCAGGGGAGGAGCTGCCACTCCAGGTCAGAGCAAGAGGCCAGCTAGGCCTGTCCCCAGACCAGCCCAGATCCAGTCCCCACCCCATGTCTCCATGCCCATATCCAGCCCTGCACCCTCCTCTCTGCACCTCCCAGCCCTGCACCCCCAACCTCTCTGCGCCCAGCCCCGCACCCCCTCCATACCCAGCCCCGCACCTCCACCCCTCTGCGCCCAGCCCCGCATGCTCCTCCATACCCAGCCCTGCACCTCCACCCCTCTATACCCAGCCCTGCACCTCCACCCCTCTGCGCCCAGCCCTGCCCGCCCCTCTATACCCAGCCCTGCACCTCCACCCCTCTGCGCCCAGGCCCGCACCCCCGCATCCCCCAACCACTCCGCGCCCAACCACGCACCCCACTCCATACCCGGCCATGCACCCCCCACCACTCCACGCCCAGCCCTGCAACCCCCCACCACCCCATACCCAGCCCCGCACCCCCCCACCGCTCCACGCCCAGCCCCGCACGCCCTACCCCTTCATACCCAGCCCTGCACCCCCCAAGCTTCGCGCCCAGCCCCGCGCCCTGCCGCAGCTCGCCCCTGCGCTGAACTCCCCTTTCTGCCCATGGGTGCCGCCTGCCCAGCGCCCCGGGGTGCCCCCACCTGCATGGCCCGGATGGCCTCCCAGCCCTGCCGCACGCCGCCGATCTGCTCGTAGCAGCTCCGCTGCGGCAGCAGCAGCTGGTTGAGGACGCGCAGGGAGCCGCGGCGGTAGCGCAGGGACTCCAGGCTCATGGCCCGCGGCCGGGCGGGGGGCGCAGCTCGGCCGGGAGGGACTCGGGCTTTGGCCGCTGCAGCTCCGGACGGACCCGGGCCTCGGGGCTCCGCACAGGGAGACCCGCGCTGCGCTGCGGCCCTAGCGCCGCCGAGTGCCGGGCTAGGCTCTGCCTCTGAAACCAGGATTATAAACCCGCAAGACCACGCGTCTGGCCGGCCCCCTGCTCTAACCACCAGGCACCACTGCCCTCCCCAGGAGTCCTGGCTCGCAGCCCCCCTGCTCTAACCACCAGCCCCCACTCCCCGCCCAGAGCCAGGAGAGAACCCAGAAGTCCTGGCTCCCAGCGCTCTGCTCTAACCACCAGCCCCCACTGCCCTCCCGGAGCCGGGGAGATAACCCAGGAGTCCTGGCTCGCAGCCCCCCTGCTCTAACCACTAGCCCCCACTGCCCTCCCGGAGCCGGGGAGATAACCCAGGAGTCCTGGCTCGCAGCCCCCCTGCTCTAACCATTAGCCCCCACTCCCCGCCCAGAGCCAGGAGAGAACCCAGAAGTCCCGGCTCCCAGCGCTCTGCTCTAACCACCAGCTCCCACTGCCCTCCTGGAGCTGGGGAGAGAACCCAGGAGTCCTGGCTCCCGGCCCCCCCTGCTCTAACCACCAGCCCCCACTGCCCTCCCGGAGACAGGGAGAGAATCCAGGAGTCCTGGCTCCCAGCCCCCCCTGCTCTAACCACCAGCCCCCACAGAGCCAGGGAGAGAACCCAGGAGGCCTGGCTCCCAGTGCTCTGCTCTAACCACCAGCCTCCACTGCCCTCCCAGAGTCAGGAGAGAACCCAGGAGTCCTGGCTCCCAGCCCCCCCCTCTGTAATCACCAGCCCCCATTGCCCTCCCAGAGCCAGGGAGAGAACCCAGGAGTCCTGGCTCCCAGCCCCCCCGCTGTAACCACCAGCCCCCACTGCCCTCCCAGAGCTAGGGAGAACCCAGGAGTCCTGGCTCCCAGCCCCCTGCTCTAACCACTAGCTCCCACTGCCCTCCCAGAGCTAGGGAGAACCCAGGAGTCATGGCTCCCAGCCCCCACCCCCGCTGTAACCACCAGCCCCCACTACCCCCCAGAGCTAGGGAGAGAACCCAGGAGTCCTGGGTCCCAGCTCCCCCCCGCTCTAACCACCAGCCCCCACTGCCCTCCCAGAGGTAGGAAGAGAACCCAGGCATCCTGATTCCCAGCTGCCTGCGCTAATCAACAGCCCCCACTCCCCTTCCAGAGCTGGGGAGAGAACCCAGGTGTCCTGGCTCTCAACTAGGGTGACCAGACAGCAAATGTGAAAAATTGGAAGGGGTGGAGGGTAATAGGAGCCTATATAAGAAAAAGACCCCAAAAGCAGGACAGTTGGTCACCTTACTCCCAGCCTCCCACTCTAACCCCTAGATACCACTCTCCTCCCAGAGCTAGGGAGAGAACTCAGCCCCCACTGCCCTCCTGGAGCTAGGGAGAGAACCCAGGAGTCCTGGCTCCTGGCCCCCTGCTCTGACCACCAGACCCCACTCCCCTCCCAGAGCTAGGGAGAGAACCCAGGAGTCCTGGCTCCTGGCCCCCTGCTCTGACCACCAGACCCCACTCCCCTCCCAGAGCTAGGGAGAGAACCCAGGAGTCCTGGCTCCTGGCCCCCTGCTCTGACCACCAGACCCCACTCCCCTCCCAGAGCTAGGGATAGAATCCAGGCATCCTAGCGCACACACTATAACCACTATACCCGCCCACCCTCCCTCCCAGAGCTAGGGCTGCCAACAATCCAGGATTGTTCTGTAGTTTCCAGGAACTAAAAAATAATCTTTAATTAAAGATCAGTTCATATGATGAAACCTCCAGGAATACATCCAACCCAAACTGACAACCCTAGACAGAAGACAAGTGCTGACCTCTTCCCCACTGCTCTCCCTGAGCTGGGGCTGGAAGCCAGGGGTCCTGACTCCCGACCCCAATCCACTGACCATGCTGTCTCTAGAACCTAGTGGACATAAGAATGGCCACATTGGGTCCGACCAATGGTCCATCTAGCTCAGGATCCCCCGACCGTGGCTGGAGCCAGATGCCTCAGATGGAATGAATGGAACAGGGTAATTATTGAGTGATCCAGCCTGTCGTCCAGTCCCAGCTTCTGACAACCAGAACACCCAGAGCATGGGGCTGTGTCCCTGCGCATCTTGGCCAATAGCCACTGAGGGACCTACCTTCCATGAACTTATCTAGTTCTTTTTTGAACCCAGTTATACTTTTTGCCTTCACATATCACATGGCAAGGAGTTCCACAGGTAGACTGCATTGTGTGACAAAAACACAGCCTTAACTTTGTTTTAAACTTGTTGCCTATGGATTTCACTGGGTGAACCCGTTCTTGAGTTAGGTGAAGAGGTAAATAATACTTCCTTAGTCACTTTCTCCACCCCCGTCATGATTCTGCAGACCTATTCTATCAACATTTCCCACACACACACACACCTGCTGTTATAAAAAGTGCCTTCGACAGTGTATTCCCCTTCCCAGATAGGAATAATTACATTGCACCTTCATACGGGAATAACACGGACAACCCCGGGGGAGGGGGCGGCGTACCAGTTTCAACTAGCCCAGTGCAGCTAAAAAGTGGTACAATCTGTGTGTGTTTGGACAAGGCCTTAGTCTCATTGACCATCAACAGGGCGAGTTCTAGAGTTTTAATGATTTCAGGAGAGAAGTGGCTGTCCTGGCAACACACGATCTGTACATAAACCAGACCTGAGGGTCTAGGTCATTTCTGAAAACGGGACATAGGTTCTCCCATGTTTGAAAATGGCACCTGCAGACAAGTCCCTTGGCAGCCCTGCATTTAGCAGGTTTAAGATAGCAGCAGCTTGCGAGCGTTTCCATTGCAGCTATTCCCTTCCCTTCCCTGCAAAGTCCCAGCTACCTACTTTCCTCCCCCACCATTCTTCAGGCTTGTTACTATGAAGCAGGAGAGACTCGAAGGTTCATCACAACCAGCCGGGTGTGTGCTGTCAGCGAACCACATGGTTAATCAGTTAGGGCCAAAGTTTAATGGAGGTTTATTTTAGTCTGTCCTTTCCTTTACTATGGACAGAGGACTAATGGAGCAGATGCAGGGGACGAGGGGCGGGACACAAGGGTGAGGGGCACTGTATAAATATCAGAGGGGCAGATGTGAATCCCCACTAGAGGAGGTTGCCTGCAATCCTGGGAGGAGGAATCTCATATACACAGGATACAGGCTCTGCCCTTCCAGAGTTACGCCAGAAGGGTATCGACAGAGCTGATACAGGGTGTTTGAAGGTCTGGCTGGCTGGGAGCTCTGTGGAGAAGGCAGGATCCCTGCTGTGGCTTGGAGAAGCCAGAGTTCTTGCTGGGTCTATGGCTTAGAGTCATTGAAAAAATGCGGCCCCCTAAGTCCAGCCCTAACCGGGGTGTGTGTCAGTCCACTTCAGAATCAGAGCTGGAGTTTGAATAGTCTGCCACGAGAGAGGAGCTGAGGCTGACGGAGCAGGAGGTGCTGGCAGTGCCCTCTGCGGGGAGGATATCGCTGTCGGCCACGGGGGAGCTCTGCTGGGGTGTCCCACGGGCTGCGCTGTTGCAGCTCTGCCCGCCAGTTCGTGCCCCGTGCTCCATGCTCTCTCCCGCGCTGCGCAGGCTCTCGGGCCCCTCCCTGGATTTGCGGCGCACAATGCCCAAGTGGCCGATTGCAATGTGTGAGCCGCCAGTGAGCGCCTTCTGGGGCAGGGCTTTCCCGGCGAGCCCCAGCTTCTTAAGCGTGTTGGTGGCTTTGCCAGCTGCAGCCTGAGCAGGGGGGAACCAGGAGCGGCCAGAGATCTCTGTGCGCTTCAGCTTCTGTTTGTCCTCATAAGCTGGAAGGAGAAGGAGGGGCAGCAGGGTAGTGACAGGCATCCACAGAGGGCACCTGAAAGCTCCAATGTCATTGGGAGCATTGGCTCAGGGCTCCTGCCCTGGGACCAACATGATGCTCCTGTGCTGAACAGCACACACTGATCTACGGGGCTCAGAGACCCCCAGACCTGAATGCCGCTCCCCTCAGAGCCCACCCCCAAATCACACGTCAGTAAGCGACAAAGCCAGGGCTAGAACCAAGGAGTCCGGGCTCCCGCTCCCACTCCCTCCACCAACGCCGGGAATAGAACCCAGGAGTCCTGGGCTCCCACTCCCTCCCCCAATGCTAGGACTAGAACCCAGGAGTCCTGGCTCCCTCTCCTCCTGCTCTAATCACTAGACCCTACCCCTCCAAAGCAAGGACTAGAACCCAGGAGTCCTGGCTCCCCCGATTTGTTCATCCCCAATGTAAATCACATCCAACTGACAGTATCAGTGGTGACCGTAAGCCTACGTTGCCCACATTCCTCAGGCCAAGACAGGGCCCTGAATCACTCTATGCACAGGGCCCCCCAGAAGACCCGAGGCAGCCCCCACCCACAGCCCCAGCCCCAGCCGGCAGCACATACAGTCCAGGCTGTGGTACTTGAGCAGGGCTGCCAGGCGCCGGTCCTCCTCCGTCTCCTGCACCAGAGGGATGCTCAGGTTGGCCTTGGTCTGCAGAGCCAGGTCCTTCTCCTCTTCCTCCTGGAGAATCTTCTCCTCCTCCTGAACAGGGGAGGGACAGGATGGTGAGAGAGTGCCCAGCCAGCAGCATCTACAGTAAATCATTGAAGCTCAGCCCTGGGTAAATCCCGCTGGCTTGAGCAGAGCTGTGCCTGCTTACGCCAGGGTTAGACTTGGCCCCTGATCTAGTGGCCATGAGACTGATGCTGCAAGGACTGTCCAGGACAGAGAATAACAGAGACACATCACTGAACTGCCACAACGTCTAGTGCAAAGGGCAGTCTTAGCAAGTCCTTCCTCCAGCCCAGCACCACCACCCAGCTCTCCCCTCTAGCACCTTCCAGCCCCAGATCGTCAAGCACTCTATAAAGGAGGCCAATATCATTATCCCCATTTTACAGATGAGGGAACTGAGGAACAGGGAGGGGAGGGGACCTGTCCAAGATCACCCAGCAGAGCTCAGGTCTCCCAAGTCCCAGTCCTGTGCTCCATCCACGAGGTCACACTGCCTCCCAAAGGGCCAGGAGGGTCCCAGCTAGGAGCAATGCGCAATCACACGGCTCTCAGTCCCTGCTCACCCTGAACTTCCTGCGCAGCATACTGTTGATGGCGAAGTCGTCCTTCCAGGCACTCTGGGCCTCCTGGATGTTGGACAAGGTGGGGATGGCTCTCTGCAGCTTGCTCTGGTCCACGGTGCCATGCTCGAGCCGGTACATGGCATCTGTCTCTAGCTTCTTCTTCTCCTCGTGTTCTGGAGGCAGAGGGACAGACACACGGACTCACCGGTGGGGTCTGTCCGCCCAGCCGCTGACAGGAGCAGGGCCTGCTCCTCCCTGGGCTCACCTGTGGTCAGGATCTGCTCGTTGTCCTGCATGTCCCAGCGCTCCTCCTTACGCTGGGCCCCACTCACGATGACGTAGTCACAGTTGGCCGGGTCCGTCTGCATCTCGATGTAATTGACGCACAGGTGGCACTTCATCCGAAACCTGGCACCCAAGGGGACAGGCTGGGGGGTTATCTCCTGGCCACCTCCTTGAAGCCCCAGCCAGACTCCAGCTCTCCGGCCTCTGCGCCTGACCCCTGCTAGAGGGATCTTACGCCAGCTCCTGAAGTCTCTGGCACGTGATCCTGCCAGAGACAGGATATTGTGCTAGCTGGACCCCAGTCTGAGCCGCTGTGGCTGCATGGGGCATAAGAAATCCCAGGAGCTGCTAGTTTTATTTCTCTTTAGCTATGGGGAGGCTGGCGGGGGGGGGGGGGGCAGCTTCTGCCTCTATCACAATATGCCATGCACTTGTGGAGCCAGCTCATCCCAGCCACGTGCTCCACAGACACTTACTTCGCCTCTCAGTATTATCCACCCGGCAGGTGTGTGTGTGCAGGGTGGGAAATCGAGCATGGGAGGGGGAGAGAGCAAGGACTAATCCAGTTGAGTGGCAAAGCTGGGAATCGTCTCCCCCACTCTAATCACTAGACCCCACCCCCCTCCCAGAGCTGGGAAGAGATCCCAGGAGTCCTGGCTCCCAGTCCTGTGCTCTAACCACAGGCGCATCCCTAGGGGAACAGGTGGCGGCGCACAGAGCCCAGAGGATGTTGCTTTAAATCCAGCTCAGCTCAGCAGCAGGGGGCTGTTCCCTCCCCTTCTGGGCAAGAGGCAGGCAGGGGCTCTGGGGCCCATTCTAACCCTGACTGCTTTGCTGGGGGAGGCCATTTGGGGCCAGAGACAATGGTGGGATTCTGCGATGTGGCCCAGTGGCCCCCCCAGACGCAGCTCACCCAAGTCACTGCTCTGCCCAGGTTCAGCGCCTGGGAGGTGAGACAGGGAGGAATGTGAGCTTTCCACACCCACCTGTAGATGGGGGTGGTGTAGTAATTCCCAACTTTCTTCTTCTCTGCGTTGTACCGGACACCTGCGACAGACACAGCTGATGAGCCTGAAGCGCCAACTCCACCCACATCCCGCATTTCCCTCCAGCACTAGCAAGGATGCCATGTCTACCTGGGCTCTCAAGCTATGCTGGGAATAGGACCCAGGAGTCCTGGCTCTCAATCCCAGGGTTCACAGACGCTCCACATTGTCAGCAGCAAGACTACACACTTTTGGACAAGTCCAGTTCACACAGCGAGTTGAGGTATGAGCTGGCAAGAGAACTCAGGAGTCCTAGCTCCCAAAACTGCCCCCCCAGTGTCCTCCCACAGCTGGCAAGAGAACCCAGGAGTCCTGGCTCCCAAACCCGCCCCCCAGTGTCCTCCCACCGCTGGCAAGAGAACCCAGGAGTCCTGACCTGCCCCTGCTGTAATCACTATCACTCTCCCCTCCCAGAGCTGGGACCAGAACCCTGAAGAGTCCTGCCCCTCAGTCCCTTGCTTGGACCCCACTCAGAACTGGGAGCAGGACCCAGGCATCCTCTCCTCCTAGCCCCCCTGTGCTGACCACTAGACCGTACTATCTCACAACAAGTGGCTGTTCTCTCGTACGACAAACCTTCTCTCCCCATTCTCATCACAGATTCCATCCTTTCAGCACCCTGAGACAGGGGGACGTATCATCACCCCCATTTCACAGATGGGAAACGGAGGTATTGGGTATTGCCCAAAGTCTCACAGGAAGCCTGTGTCTGAGCTGGGAACTGAACCACAGTCTCCCAAGTCTGAGTCCCGTGCCCTACCCACCAGACCGCCTTCCCCACAGCTGCTGCTGGCCGAGCCAAAGCCCCAGGCAGTGCACAGGACATGGGAGGGCCATATCTCCGTAGGAGATGGGAGGGGTGTGTGTGGCGGGGGCGTTATTCAGCCAAGGCCCAGAGGCAGCAGAGAGGACAGCACAATAGCAACCATCAGAGAAAGTAAATTAAACCTGGGTTTGGTCCCTCCCCTAAAATCAAGGAGCCAACCCCCTAAGGCACCTCCCCCACACACACCCTGGGACATCCCCTGTCCACCTTCTCAATCCTGCCATGGCTCAGCCCCCACCACTGCCAGGAGCACAACTGCCTGGGCATGGCCCTGTGCGCCGAGCATCCGGAGGATGGAGGCCAGAGCTCCAGTCAGGCTGGGCACACCCAGGGTGCTAGGTGAGCGCTGGGCAGATCCCTGGGAGAGCGGGAGCTTACCCATTCCAATGTGATTCTTGCAGCCATCGCACCAGATGTTGTAGGGCATCTCGAACCTAGGAGAGAGCAGCCAAGACGGTGCTGGTCACCCTGGTGCTAGAACCCCACGGCCTCCCCGGCCAACAACCACTGAGCTGGAGCAAAGGGGCGAAGCACAGATAGCAGCAGCTGAGTCAAGAGCCCACAAACAACCCAAATTCTGCCTCAGGCTGAATGCAGGGAGCAGAGGGGACCTGGCTTCTTTAACCACCGACAGTCAAGCATCCCCAACACAGAGAGTTTGTGCCCGTTACTTCTAGGGGAGGCAACTGCACTGCCTCAGCTGGGGGCTAACCCCAGTGTCCTCCCTAAAGCACCACTCAGTGTAGCTGGGAGAATAGAACCCAGGAGTCCTGGCCCCTGAGGCCCCTAGACCCCAACCTTAATCCAGAGCTGGGAATAGAACCCAGGAGTCCTGGCCCCTGAGGCCCCTAGACCCCAACCTTAATCCAGAGCTGGGAATAGAACCCAGGAGTCCTGGCCCCTGAGGCCCCTAGACCCCAACCTTAATCCAGAGCTGGGAATAGAACCCAGGAGTCCTGGCCCCTGAGGCCCCTAGACCCCACTCTTAATCCAGAGCTGGGAATAGAACCCAGGAGTCCTGGCTTCCCAATCCCCCGCTCTACCTACAAGGCAGAAACCCACGGGTCCCCTCGAGGTGCATTCAGGGGTCCTGAGGGATGGTAAGGGAGCACAGGCTCTTACCTGATGATAAGGATGCCCTGGGAGAGCTTGCGGGCTCTCTCTCGCAATGGGTGACTGTTCCGGTATTTATTAAGGGAGACATGCTGTGCGGGAAAGAATAGAAAGGCAGCCGTTAACCCATAACAGGCCAGCATCAGTTTGGTTCCTAGAACTGGAGCACCGGATCAGACCGACAGTCCCTCCAGCCCAGTATCCCATCCATGGCAGCCGGCAATGCTGGTTGGTTCAGAGGGGGGTGTAAACCCACCATAATATCCCATGGAGGAAATTTCATCCTCACCCCCCCAGCTGGAAGTCAGCTCATACAAGGAAGAATGCGGACCTACAGCCTTTGTGATGTTAGCCATGGTGGACTTCGTTCTTACCAATATCACACCTAATCCTGCTTTGAAATATACTAAAATCCTGTAGCAGGGAGTTCCACAGTTCCTTATAAAGTAAGTTACCCTTTATCCACTTAATATATGTAGCCGTTGAATTTAATCTGCTGCCCTCCTGTTGCTTTTTCACAGGAAAGGGGACAAAGTGAGGCCTGACTTGCTTAATTCCCAGTTATTGGTTTCATTCCCAGCTACAGCAGCAGGCTCAGAACTTTGTCCATGAGGCTGACTGGTAAATGCAGCATTCAAGCTGGCAAAAGCAAACCCAGACACCAAGCATCAGCTGATGTGTCTATAACCAGGCCTTGCTGTCCAATCCCTGCTCTTACCTTTGCTGGATCGAAGTCAGGAGGGTAATACTTATTCACGCCTTTTCTTTCGCCCTAGAAGGAAACAAGCAAAAACATAATAAACAAACTCCTACGTCAGGATGCAAGACTCAAGCAGCCGATTTCTTATCTCGGGTGAGATTCAATTCTTTTTATCCATCTGTCTCAGCGATTTCATGAGAATCTCAGCTTTCATTAAAAACAAAAAAGGCAGTTTCCTGCCCCTGAAAGTCATGGCGAAAAGCTTAGAAACTTGGGCTGAGTGACCGGAACAGCTCAGAAGGCTAAGAAAAGGAACTCATGAAACCTCACGATTTTAAAAACAATCTCATGATTTTTTGAGGCCTGACTTGTGATTTTTGAATATCCCGGGATGGCAACATTGGGATCAGCTCCACTCACCATTGTGAAAATTCTCCAGCTCCAAGCACCTGGAACACACAGTCTACGGGAAAAGATAAGGAGAGAAGGTCATTTCCGGGGCTAGAAATAACAACAACTTGCTTTTATGAAGCACTTTTCATCCATAGATCTCAATGCACTTTAAAAAAGAAAGCCAGTATCATTATCCCCCTATTACAAATGGGGAAACTGAGGCATGCAGCAGGAAGGGACTTGCCCAAGATCATCCAGAAGACTAGGGGCATCCGTCCTAAGTCCCAGTCCACTCAGCCACACTGCTTCTCTAGCTCTTTCGCTGCCTGTTAAACTGATCTCACAAGGGTGACTGCAAGCCTGTCCTGCTGGCTGGCTCAGCTCCCAGTTCCCATTGTCCTGGGGGGTCGGGGGAGACAGACTGGTTGTAGCCCGGTTGACCCCACTGCCCTCCCCCCATGCCCAACATACTCAGAACAAGTTTTGGCTTAGTAGTGTAAACAGGCCCCATCTGCGGGCTAAGCATGTCCCCAAGCAGCACGCTAGCCTCAGAGGCTACCAGACAGAGCTATGATGGGGCAGGGAGAAGGGGTGCTGCTGCAGCCCCCCCGTCTCCCTCCCCCAAGCAGAGCAAAGGCCAAAGGGCCCTAAACGAGTCAGCACCAGGAAGCTCTTGGGAACACAAGCCCAAGGGTGGGGTTGGCATCACCAGAACCCCCCCCCCCCCGCCAGTAACTAACATGCATCTGACGAAGCGGGGATTCACCCACGAAAGCTCCTGCTCCAATACGTCTGTTAGTCTATAAGGTGCCACAGGACTCTTTGCTGCTAACACCAGTGTGTGTGCTGGGGGGGGGGCCAGTGACTTCCCCCTCTGCTTACACGGGGGGGGGGCAATAAGGGGCCTTTCTGGGAGTTGGGGACCACTCAAGGGAACCTTCAACCCGCACACACCAGATAACGGGGGGAGGGACACACAGAGAGGGGCCCCTCCCCAGTGCGTGTGCAGCCCGGGGGAGGGGGCAGAGAGGGAGCCCCCCAATATGGGGGGGGCAGAGAGGTCCCTCCAGTGTGCGGGGATGTGGGGGAGGGGGCAGACAGCAAATCCCCCCCCTCCAATATCTGGGCGGGGGGGGCCCTGAGATCTCCCGCCCCCAACGCAAGGGCGATCGCTAACCTTCTCCGCCTCTGCCTCCTCCTCTTCCTCCCTGTCATCAACAGCCGCCTTAGCTCGGCCCCCCCAAGCCCGTGTGGCCCCGCCCCTGGCCCCGCCCCCCAGCTGCTGCAGTACTCACGTGGCGGGCTCTGGCTGGGCTGGGTGCCGCATGGGGCGGGAGCGGGGCTTCCATTGGGGAGCCCGCAAGCCCCAGCAACCCCCGCCCCGGGGAGGAGACTCCCTCCCTTCGCCCTAAATAACAAGGCGTCGGGTTGCCAACTTTGGTTGGCGGAATTCCTGGAACTTGCATCACATGAAATCTTAATTCTTGGAGACTGCAGGACAATCCTGGAGGGTTGGCAACCCTAAACAACCCAAAACTCTGCTGCCCTGTCCGCAGTCTCCACATGGGAGAGAAGAACCAGGTCTTAGCGCTGGGGGAATGGGTCCAAGGGGGAGGGAGGCAGTGAATACTTCAGGCTTATGCCCCCTGCCCTGCAGGATTGGGAAATAAACTCCCAGCCCCTCTCAGCAGACAAGCATTGAAACCTGCTTTGGGATCAAAAGGGGCGATTCGCACAATCGTAGGGGTGGGGAAATAGCCTGAGCCTTTGCCAGGGCTCCCCCTGCATGTTGGGACTTGGGAGTCCTGGGCTCCCTTCCCAGCTTTAGCACATGGCTAAGCTGCTGGTTGAGAGGCAGGATGCCTGGTTTCTTTTCCCATTGGTGAGATCTAAGGGCTAGAGGAATCCTGGGTTTGGACACCAGATCTGGGCTGGGAGTGGAGTCCAGTGGCCACAGCTGGTAGCTGGGTAGCAGGACTCCTGAGTTCTATCCCTGACTCCTCCAATGAATCAGTCCATAATTGTGGGCACATCACATCCCCTTTCTAGGCCTCAGTTTCCTCATCAGGTAAACGGGGTAACAATACAGGTACATATTCATTAGGTAATTCTTAACACAGGGGATGAGGCATGCTCCCTCCCCACACACACACAGTAGGCAGGTATTATATACCATTATCAAGGGGGAAAACAGCCAGAGAGCACGAAAAGAGACTGGCACAATGGACCTGAATCCAAAGTTGATCAGAGTTTTTAGGTACTGCTGACATACAAAGAATACGGTGTCTTGCCTGAGCTGACCTAGGGCATCATGGTAGAGATGGCAATGGAACCCAGGAGTATTGATCCTAAACCCGCTCTAGCCCCTGGACCACACTGCCTCTCCTCATAGCAGTTGCTGAGGAACAAAGCAAGATTATGACAAATAAGGCCATTTGTAAGTGACTAAGACAGCGGGAAGGGAAAATGCAGATGCAGGGACACTAACATAACCCCACTCGGGGCAGCGAAACAGCCGAGAGGCCATTTGAAATGGGACAGACGTGCAGGGAAGGGATTTAGGGTGATGACTCAGTGGCTGGCCACGTTTATAAAAGAAACATGGCAAACCTGAGATTAATGGGAATCAGCAGCAAAGTGCGAGGCAGAATATTTTCACTGCAATAGGGTTAGATCTGTGTACAATCAGGCTTGCGGGCAGGGTATCTTTCCAAGTAATAGGAAGAGACTGCATGTCAGGCTGCAAGTGCCTGGTGAAGCTGGGTATCACGACTCCTGGGTTCTAGCCCCAGCTCTGGCAGGCGAGGGTGGCTGGTGTGGCGTGGGGAACTGAGCGGGAGCACGCCTTGATTTTTGTTCCCAGGCAGCGTGGCTAACTTAGTGGGTGACCTTTAGGGCAAGTCCCTTCCCCTCTCCCTCCCTCTCCCACTTGTAAATCAAGGATCACAAGAGTTCCCCAGCCTTTGTAAAGCAATTTGGGATGAAGGGAGGAAAGTGGAACGGTTGTATTATTATTCCTCATTAAAAGAGAGCAAGTTCAGCCAGAAATGTTCCATTTCAGAAAACTTTGTATTGAACATCTGCCTAAGGGGTCCACTGCTGAGCAGGTGACGGGGGGCCATTCTAGTCATCCTACATTCTAGTCCTGGCTCCCTATTGATGCATGAGGAGCACCTCATAATCTTTGTCATATTTATCCTCACAACCTCCCGAGGAGGTAGGGAAGTATCAACTCCACTTTGTAGCTGGGAGGTACAGAGACGCTAAGCCCCAGATCCATGAAGGTATCAAGTCTCCAAACTAACAGAAGTCTAATTTGTGGATCTGGGCTTTAGAATGAGATTTTTAAATGTATTTAGGTGTCTTAAGGAGGCAGATAGGCACCGAAGTGGGATGCTGAAAAGTTCCCATGTCTAAATGTACCTTTAGGCACCTAAATATATTTTAAAATGTGGGCCTAAGTGACTTGCACAAGGCCACACAGTGAGGCTACACTGGAGCTGGGGAGTGACCTCACCATTGGACCCCCTCTTCCTCTTGTCTGGAACCACGGCCCCAGTGGGGACAGACTGAGAGAGGCAGAACACCACTCACAGCAACTCAAAGAAGGCTGTGGTGCTAAGCATTGGTCCCTTGTTTATGCAGTTGCTGAAGCTCTAAGACAATTTGGGAAAAACTAAGGTTTAAGTGCTGATTGCCTTTAAACAGGGCATGTTTTCTCACCTATAGTTAGGCTGCCTAATCCACACCTATGACTTCGCCTACATTTGTCATACACTGTCATTGCAAAGAACAAAATGCAACCCAATGCTGTGTAATTAGCTGAAGGCAAATGGGCCAGTCACCTCCTACGAGCTCTGCTTTAAGGATTGCCCTCATTAGAGCTGCGGGGCAGAGAGCAGCATGGAAGGTCGTGGTTTCAAATCCAGGCTCCACTGCTGACTTGCTGCATGACTCTGATCAAGTCATGGCTCTGTGCCTCCGTTTCCACAACTGTAAACCAGAGGGATGATGGGAAGCTTAATAAACAGTGCTTTGAACCAAGAGAGCACTCCAGGAGTTATACGTATTCATAGATTGTAAAGGCCAGAAGGGGCCACTTTGACCATCTCATCTGAGGGCTTGTCTATCCTTACAATGCTATAGGAGCACTGTATCAATGTAGACACTACCTACACCGACAGGAGGGGTTGTCCCTTTGTCATAGGTAATCCACCTCCCCAAGAGGCGGTAGCTATGTCGACACGATGACGGAATTCTTCCATCAACCCAGCACCGACTACATGGGGATTTAAGTTAGCTTAACACTTGGATTTTTCACACCACTCCTGACCAATGTCATTAAACCGACCTAATTTTCTGCTGTAGATCAGACCTGACCTACTGTACAACTCAGGCCATAGGACTTCCTTGAATTAATTCCTATATGAACTAGAGCATATCTTTTAGAAAAACATCTAATCTTGACTTTAAAAATGCCCTGTTTTAACAAGCTGCTTTGCCCCAGAGAGAATAAAAAGCCATTGTATTTTGAAACAATGGAACAAGCCCAACAAACCAATGTCTCTTTAACGCTAATGCCACTTTTTATTGCAGTGGCTCAAACTTTTTTTACTGGTGACCCCTTTCACATAGCAAGCCTCTGAGTGCGATCACCTTATAAATTAAAAACACTTTTTTATATATTTAACACCATTATAAATGCAGGAGGCAAAGCAGGGTTTGGGGTGGAGGTTGACAGCTCACGAACCCCCATGTAATAACCTCATGACCCCCGAGGGGTCCCGACCCCCAGTTTGAGAACCTCTGTCTTATTGTCAGGACATCTGCTGGCCAATTATAAGATTCTGCTCACTTTTAAAACATCATTGCAAGCCATTGGCAGTAGAAGTGAGGGCAGGGTTAGAAGGCACCGGGGGAAGGGTTAGTGAATCCCAGGGGATGGGGTTACAGAGCGGCATGGGACGGGGATGCCACATTTCCCTTAGAGCCCCAGTTCCTGGAGTCACAAGATTAAGTAAGAAATGGTTGAATATCCCTCCCAGTTCTTGTCAAAAAAATTCTAGACCTTACAGCTGCAGGGGAACTCCTGGAAACATACCTCTCCGAAAAGGTTCTGAAACCAGTCGGCACATGGACAGAACCCAACTTCTTGGACATTTTAAGCCAGTCTCATGGTTGGTGTGGGGACAAAATCAGAGTGAGTTCGCTATAAAACGTTACATTTTTTACCCAGGTGGATTTTGAGTTATTGACAGTAGAAGAGACCTCCCTCTTTGGCACTGCCCATCCACTCCCTCTGCTCTGGCCTCAGAGCCCAGGGAGTTTGACTCAAGGACAAGGTGTCACAACCTTTTCTGTGAGACATGTCAGAGCATTAAACCAGTTTGACAGCTTCTGAAAAGGGGGCGGGGGGGGGAGAAGAGAAGAAATTGCCAAGAGCTGTCTCTGGAATGGAGAAAGCAGCAGCATGAAAGACGTCTTTGCCAGCTGGGGTGGGATTGCAGGAGACCACGACGAGCAATGGAGTTCACATCCTTGACTAGAAAGAGTCTTGGGAGACCGGAGAATTAGCTAAGAACTGACAGGGCAGGCTAGTAGATTATTCTTAACAGGCGATCCCTACACCAGCTAATTTACAACTGGAGGCAACATGCTCTGTTGGCTAGTGCATAGGGCTTGGACCAGGATTGCTGGATGCTATTCCCAGCTGTCCTTTTCTAGGTTCTTGTTACTCTCCCTGGTATCTGAGCAACTCACAAGATTATAAAGCAGGCATTTCATTTCTCTTGGCCCCAGCCTGAGACGGCTCAGCCAGCTCAAGTCCCCTGTCAGCGTGCCACAGTCTCCCCATCTGAAAGTTAGGGATTATGGGACTTGTGTTTCCAAAGCTCTCTCAAACCCTTGCACAAAGTGCTCTATAGGAAATGTGACATATTATCAGAGCTCCCAAGGATTCAGCCAGGCTCCTATCAGATTTTATAACCTGCAGTGCAAGTCGTAGCCATGGAAAACACTTGCAACGTTCTTAATCTCTGCCAGCGGTTCCAAGACTGCTTTACTGCAGACAGCAAGCTGCAGTAGAGGTGCTGGATGGTGTGGGCGGAAGAGCCAGCCTGGCTCAGTGCTCCAGAGCAGGAGCTCTGCAGAACTTTACCCCACATCCACAAAAGGCCCAGAGCAGAACAGCTGTACTGGCCAGCGGCCCTGATCTCACTACGATGCGTCAAATCTTTTCTCTAGGCAGGCTCTTGTTGGAGGAGAGGGGAAATAAAACGCTGCCGGATTTGTTTAATCATCTTCTGTACGGAACAGCCAGTTAAGGAACTTGCTCAAGATCACGGCCCCTAAGCAGAATGCTCCAATTCTCGGATAACAGCCTAGACAGGGACCAATGAGTATACGTCAAAGGCTTGGCCTGCCCAGGGCCTGTACTGTTTGCAAATCCCATCTACGCTAGAAACCAGAACCGAGCAGTAACAAAGGTGGGGGGCAGGTTCAGAGCAGCCAGCTCCATGGCTAGCTGTATCCCCCCCAACAGAGTCCTAGCAGCTTATCAAGAGCAGCTCAAGGCTACCCCTGAATGTGGTTCCCTTGGCCAAACTGTCCACCTGCCATGTAATAGCCACACAGAGCAGACAAGCTGCCTCACAGGAATCTGTGCCTTCCTTTGAAGCACCAGACACTGGCAACAGTGAAAGGCAAAAGTATCAGACTGACAAGAGCTCTGTCCCTGTGTGGCAGGCGAGATTCTAGATGTTCGGGATTGGGCAGTTCCCACAATAATGAAAGGTCTAGAACACCCGACCTCTGAGGAAAGGTTAGAAAAACTGGGCATGTTTAGCCTTGAGAAAAGAAGCCTGAGCAGGGACCTGGTAACAGGCTTCAAAGATGTAAGGGTGGTTCTAACGAACACGATGAGAGAGTGCTCTCTGTGTCCACGGAAGGTAGGGCAGAAAGTAATCAGCTTAATCTGCAGCAAAGGAGATTTAGGTTAGATGTTAGGAAAAACTTTGTGAGGACATTTAAGCACTGGAACAGACTTCCAAGGGAGGTTGAGGAATCGCCATCACTGGAGGATTTTAAGACCAGGTTAAACACACCTGTCAGGGATGGTCTAGAGCAGTGGTCCCCAATCTCTCAGTGTGGCGGGCGGCTGACGAGCAGCCACCGAAATGTGGGTGAGGAGCAGCGGCTGCCGGACCAGCAGCCACCGAAATGTGGGTGAGGAGCAGCGGCTGCCGGACGAGCAGCCACCGAAATGCTGCCAAGAAGCAGCAGCATTTCAGCAGCGACGCTTCTTGCCGTTGCTGCTTCTCAGCGGCATTTCGGCGGCTGCTTGTCTGGTGGCCGCGCTCCGCGGCGGCGGGGCGCTCCCTTGTCAGTAGGCGGGCGCACATAGATGCCCTGCCACGTTGGGGACCACTGGTCTAGAGGTTTACTTGGTCCTGTCTCAGGGAGCTAGACTAGATGACCTCTCGAGGTACCTTCCAATCCTATATTTCTAGGATTCTCCTAGCAGATACATGCACACCCCTCGGATAGCAGCAGTAAGAGCTTTGAGCCTTCCCACCTGGTGTACAGAGACAGAAAACTACTTACATGCATCTCCTACTTCTACCCTCAGGATCTCACAGCCAGAGCGCCTGACCGCCCCATCTCAGCTCACTTTTACCTTTGCTAGCATTCACTTATTACAGTCTAGTGCTGAGGCCACATAACCTGGAGACCAAGCTGCCACTCAAAATAGCCTGTCCACCCCAGCAGATTTGCAGTCGGGATCGTACTCCAAAAGTAGCAGCTTTGCCCCCGGTAACATAACTGGAAATCAGGCACAGAGACCCCCTTGGGCACGATGCTCATTTCAGGAGCCGCTGCCTTCCTTCAAAACAGACAGCCCCCAAGAAAGTCAAACAATCCAAGCCTTAAGCCAAATGTCCACTGAGGAGGCTGCAGGGTTTGTGGCAAAGGACCCCTTAAGTTGTGTACTGTTAAAGTGACACCCTTTGCAATGTTATTAACGGTGACCTTCCCTCCCCGCCACTCCCAGGGAAACAAAAATTGTGACTTGTGCTTCCACGTAAAGAAAGCCAGGAAGTGGAATTTGGAAGACAGATAAGACGGGGCATATTTCTGCTTTTTACACTAAAAAGTCAGGCCACATCTGCCTCAGAGGGCTTTATGGAGAACTGGCAGAATAACACTGCAGATACTGAAGTATAAATGGCTGATCAGTCGTTTAAAACACTGTCTTTTGGGGGATGTTGAATACCTATTTAACTCAAACACCCACGTATATTTGGGAGAAAAGATCTCAAAGTTAAAGAGTCAACACTGCAGCATCCTTCAGTCAAGGTTTGCAAAAGCTCACCCTCTGCCTTTCAGACCTTCAGGGAGTCCTCCAGCAAAGCCAGGGAAGGAAAGCCTTGACGTTTCCAATATTTACAGTGTAACACTGTGACAGAATTACTGAGCTGGCTTGGAGCATGTGTCTAGCACAGACAGACAGCCCCTACAGGATGCACCTATCTCAGGAAGTAACTCTGAAATGTGTGTGCCTCCTGGCTCAGGGAGAGAAGGAAGCTGATTACACCAGCAGCAGGAAGGTAGCTGCCTCTGTACCCTCTTTCAGTTGTTCTGTTCTGTTACATTGTGCTCACAGCCATGTAATTATTCCGGGTCTCCGCAAGGCTCTGCTGACCCACAATAAGGAGACTAGAGGTCAGAGGACAGTAAACCTTTCGGGCTTTCTTTCTACATCCCAAAAGGAGCCCTTTATAACAATCCAAGCTCAGGATAGCAGAGGGGCTCATTACAAAGCCAGGCCTTGAGGGACGGACCAGCACACAAGGCTCAAGGGCTGTAGAATAGAATATATATTTTAATTTACACATGTGTCCAACCGGATAGGAAGAAAAAGACTCTTCTATCCTGATAAGGCAACAGTGAACAATGATAAACCTCCAGAGAACAGAATGGGGGAGGAAAAAAAAAAATATACAAATGGGACTAAGTTTAAAAAAGTTGTAAGGAAAAAGATTCCCACCCCCCCCCCGTCTGCCCCAAGCCTCCTTCCCGTTCTTCATTGTCCTCTTGTCTTCACCACTTCTTTTTGTGCTCGTCCATTGACACTCCTCCCGGGCCCAGCGCTACCACCAGCAGCAGGCCTCCTATTACCGACATGGTCTGGAAAAAGTCATACTTTAGGAAGTCGTGGAGAGGCCGGTAGGTGGGGATGTTCCAGAACGCGTTCTGTACCAGATTGATTACGAAGAGCCAGATGACCAAGGTCAGGGCGGCCAGCTTGGTCTTGAAACCAATGGCCACCAAGATGATCAGTGCCATGCCAAAGATGTCCTGGAAGATCTGGGATGGGGAGAATATCAGGAGACATGAGTACCTGCACAGCTCTTTTATGCCAGGAACTGAAAGCATAAAACGGCTTTTTCACAAATGGCAAGTCAGCGGCAGAGCCAGGAATGGAACTCAGGTGTTCTGGCTCTCAGTTCCCTGCTCACAGCTAGAGCAATACTTTTCCGCAGAACTGAGAATAAACCCCAAGATCATCAACTCAGTTCCATCTTCCTTCAAACCCAGTTCCGACTAGGAATTCTTCCTACACTGGTCACCCCCCCTATTTCTCCGCAGCCTCCCATACCTGGCCTACTCTCCCCATTTTTTGGGTCTTGCTTGTTAGACACTTCAGGGCAGAGGAGCTGGCTGCACGTGGAGGGCTTGGAAGGCAAGCAGTTCAGACTGGAATGCGGAAGCAGCAGAGATGCAAGACTACGTTATCCTGCCCACTGCACTAGCTCAAGGCACGGTCAGGTGGGTCGGGAGGTCTGAGGCCTCTGCTCACTCTTCTCGTGACTAACCAGCAGTGGAGTAACCTCCCCGCTCTCCTTCCCACACACATTCCAAACAAGGCGTGGAACCTGCAACACAGAGCAGCCAACTCACCTGCCTACACTGCTGCTGTGCATGGATTACAGGGGAGAATCCAATGGCACTAAGGGTCCCTGAAGTGAAAGGGGAGGACATCACAGGCATAACCATGGAGGGACGTGGCAACACCTTTGCTTCAGGGCTAAGTGCAGGGTGCAGCCCCATTGCTGGATGGGCTGCCTGCAGCAGAGAGGGACCCCAGGACAAGTGACAGGGCGTAACAGAGGCTACTTACGGTGAAAGCGCTGAGTTCAAAGTGCAGCAGTGTCATGAACATGAGCACCAGCAGGAGCCTCCCCCCCAGCTGCATGTACTGTCGCGGTGAAATGTCATCCACGGTGGGGACGCCGGCGAACATGGACTTCCCTTCAGAGCGGGACTCTGCCAGCAGCAGCAGCAGCCCACCTCCTAGGGCAAGGTTCCTGCAGCAGGGGGAAGTGAAAGGATCAATGGATCATGGAGCTGCTGTCTTCTAACGTGAGTGTGATGACTATCATGCCAGGGACCGAACCGGGCACCTCCAGCTTAAAAGCAAGAGCCCAGTCTCCCTGGCTGGGGCTGTAACAGACTCGTATCCTCTGTGGGTCGGGCACAGAAGGGGACCAGGAGCACACACTCACCAGCGGGTTACACAAGCCCCCACCAAGCAACACTGCTTGCCTCTAGCCCTTACCATCCTGAATCAAATTGCACTTGGGTTCATTAGAGAAACCTGAACCCTACCAGGAGGGATTGACAGGTGGGGAAACTGAGGCACAGAGTAGCAGTGACTTGACTAAGGTCAGATAGGAAGCCAGTGACAGAGCGCAGTTAAGCACCCAGGAGTCCTCTCCTCCATTTTTCCTGTTCTAATCGCTGGAGTCAGGGATTGCCTTTAGGAGCCAGGCCTTGCTACTTAGCCACAAAGAAATGAGGGCACCAATTCCATTCATTGGCTGTAACTCACCTCATCAGGAATTTGAGATCCCATAAAATACTGTAAGCGACTGTCTGCAAAAGAGAAACCACCAGTTTAAACCCTGTGGCCAGGTAACAGGTTCAGCTGCTTGCGGCAGATGATCTCAAGGAGTTGTTCAAAAGTTAAGCCCCATGGAAGATGAGTCAGTTTCAATTTCATGTCACAGAGGGGGAATTGAAGCACAGAGAGGTCCTGCAGCGAGGCCTCTTGCGCACGGCCCCGCAGCAAGTCAATGGTGAGCACCTCAGAGTCTTCAGCGTATTTATCCTGTGAGGCAGGCCAAGGCTACTATCTCCACTGTGCAGATGGCAAGTCATCTACATCTCTCTCCGGGCTTCAGTTCCCAAGAGCACAGGTGCCGACTTCCTAATTTCCCCAGGGGTGCTCAACCTCCACGCTGACCCAGGCCCCCACCCCGCCTCTTCCTATCCCCATCCCCTCCCCCAAGCATGCCCTGCCCTTACTCCGCCCCGCACACACTCTGCCTCCTCACCCCTAGGGCCTCCTGCACATGGCTAAACAGCTGATCAGCAGCAGGTGCTGGAGGGGAGCGGAGAGCGACTGATTGGCAGGGCCAGCTGGCAGGCAGGAGGTACTGGCGGCGAGGGGGAGGAGCTGACTGGCAGGGCCACGGGTGGGCGCTGAGCACCCACTGATTTTTTTCATGGGTGCTCCAGCCCTGGAGCACCCACGGAATCAGCGCTTATGCCCAGGAACACATAAGGAGTCTATGGTACAGCAGGGAATTGAACTGGAGTCTCTCCCAAGTCTCATGCTAGTGCTCTATCCACCGCACCATCTTTAAAAGAGTTAACCCTCTCGCTGGGAGAGACTTAGCAATTATTAAGATGTCGGTGGACATAACGATCTACAAAGATAGTTGAAGGGGGGCAGGACACCATGACAGGTGAGAAGTTTAGTTTAACAGAATGGGGAGTGATAAGGAGGAACGAAAGTAAGAAAGGGGAAAATTTAGGCTGAATAGCAGGACATTTCCAGATAGTGAGCTGTACTAGCAGGATCTCCCAGGGAAGGGATGGAAACCCCGGGTGCGTGTGACATTTATACATTCGACTGGAGAAAGCTTTAGAGAATAGAGCGAAGGGCACAATTCTGTCCCAGGGAAGACACAGACTAAGGGATTGTCAACATATGAACATTAATCCCGAGTAAGGGAGGGTGTGAATTTAAAGCAGATTCACTTTCCTTGATTAACTCCATGTGTAGACACTTTTGTCTCAGAATATATGTGCTTTATTCTGAATTAGCGTAATCCACTTTAGAACTGAGAATTCACCTGAACTCTTGAATAGCTACTTCTGATTAACTCCCCATGTAGCCAAGCCTAATAATAGCTCACTGGTCTTTTCCATTCTCTAACTTTTATGGTTCTACAGCTCACATTATTCCACAGCTACTGGCCATCAGTGCCCACTACTATCAATCCACCAAGCAGCCAGGAGACTCTTTGCTAGCCGTGGCATCCAGTACTCGTCTGGAGCAGCGTCATGAAGCTAGCCCATCTCCCACTCACCTGCATGAAGATAATCCCAAACAGGCCAAAACAAGCGTAAGGAACAAACTTCCTGGCTAGGACTAGAATGCACCCAACTGCAACAGAGACACAGAGAATGAAAAAACAGAAAAAAATCAGCATCAGAGCCAATGCAGGTTAACAAAAACACAGATGACCCTTTCAATACTCACTCTTCTCTGTGAGGGAGTTTGGGGCATTTTACGACCAAGGTAGTACATTCAGGGTGAGATTGTCAAAGCCAGTGAGGGAAGACACCCACAGGAGTCTTATCAGAATTAGAAGAGGATCTTCTCCACAGAACAGCCTCAGGGGACACTTGACTAGGTGACTTTAGAGGTCTTTTTCCAGAGGCATGGTGGAATATCACAGGAGAGCTACGTTCTACTCCAGACTCTGCCCCTGACTCACTGTGTGACCATGGGAAAGTCATTTCCCTGTTCTGTGCCTCAGTTCCCCCATCTGCATAAGAGGGACATACCACCCTGGGGCACATGAAGTTTAATGCTATGAGATCCCAGTGTGGAAGGTGCCAGAGACAGGCAGAGTGTTTCTATTTCAAGGATTCCAGCTTCTGCAGTGAAATACTGCCTCTGTGCGATGCTCAGCATTTGCAGAGCTGGGGGAGAGGCGGGAAAGTCACCTATGTACAAACCAAATGCACAAGCACAAAATGGGGAATAACTGGCTAGGCAGCAGTACTGCAGAAGAAGATCTGGGGGTTATAGTGAATCACAAATTGAATACGGGTCAACTGTGTGATTCTGCTGTGAAAAAGGCAAATATTCTGGCATGTGTTAGGCAACATCACACGTTTATTCATAGATTCAAGGACTGGAAGGGACCTCGAGAGGTCATCGTGTCCAGTCCCCTGCCCTCATGGCAGGACCAAATACTGTCTAGACCATCCCTGATGACATTTATCTAACCTACTCTTAAATATCTAAAGAGATGGAGATTCCACAACCTCCCTAGGCAATTTATTCCAGTGTTTAACCACCCTGACAGTTAGGAACTTTTGGTTTTTCGTCTTCCCCTGCAGCGTGGGGCATGGGTCATTTGCTGGTGGATTCTCTGCAGCTTGAGGTCTTCAGACCACAATCTGAAGACTTCAATAACTCAGGCATAGGTTAGGAGGTTGTTATAGAAGTGGATGGGTAGGGTTCTGTGGCCTGCTTTGTGCAGGGGGTCGGACTAGATGATCACATTGGTCCCTTCTGACCCTAGAATCTATGAATCTAACCTAAACCTCCCTTGCTGCAGTTTAAGCCCACTGCTTCTTGTTCTGTCCTTAGAGGCTAAGGTGAACAAGTTTTCTCCCTCCTCCTGATGACATGATGGCAGTTTTCAGGTATCTAAAAGAGTGTCTTCTCTTTTCCAAATGAAACAAACCCAATTCTTTCAGCCTTCCTTCGTAGGTCATATTCTCAAGACCTTTAATCATTCTTGTTGCTCTTCTCTGGACCCTTTCCAATTTCTCTACATCTTTCTTGAACTGCGGTGCCCAGAACTGGACACAATACTCCAGTTGAGGCCTAGCCAGCGCAGAGTAAAGCGGAAGAATGACTTCTCATGCCTTGCCCACAACAGACCTGTTAATGCATCCCAGAATCACGTTTGCTTTTTTTAAAACAGCATCACATGGTGACTCTCATTTAGCTTGTGGTCCACTATAACCCCTACATCTCTTTCTGCCATACCCCTTCCTAGACAGTCTCTTCCCATTCTGTATGTGTGAAGCTGATTGCTCCTTCCTAAGTGGAGCACTTTGCACTTGTCTTTGTTAAACTTCATCCTGTTGACCTCAGACCATTTCTCCAATTTGTCCAGATCATTTTCAATTATGACCTTGTCCTTCAAAGCAGTTGCAATCCCTCCCAGTTTGGTATCATCTGCAAATTTAATAAGCATCCTTCCTATGCAAATATCTAAGTTGTTGATGAAGATAATGAACAGAGTCAGTCCCAAAAAAGACCCCTGTGGAACCCCACTTGTTATACTTTTCCAGCAGGATCGGGAACCAGTTATTTTTTGTGCATAATTCTACATCTGTAAGTTCAACTTTCATGATAAAGAGATTGCACTGCAGTACTTGTATCAAGAGAATTGAAAAATAATATTTCTTTTATTTTCACAGTGCAAAAAATAGTTAAATAGTATTATATTATTGTTTAACATCACGATTAAGATTAATTTTTTTTAATCGCTTGACAGCCCTAATGGGAGGTAATTATTCCATTCGATTTGGCACGGATGAGGCCTCAGCTGGAATACTCTGTCTATTTTTGGGCACCACACTTTAAGAAAGGTATGGACAAATGCGAGAGTCCAGAGGAGAGTAACGGAAATGGGAAAAGGTTTAGAAAACATGACCTACTAAGAAAGGTTAAAAAAACTGGGCAAGGTTAGACCAGAGAAGGGAAGGCTGAGGGGGCAGCTGATATTAGTCTGCAAATATGTGAAAGGTTGCCAGAGAGGATGGTGATTAATTGTTCTCCATCAGGTTAATTTGCAGCAAGGGAGATTAGGGTAAGATATTAGGAAAAACTTTCTAACTCTAAGGATAGTTAAGTACTGGAGCAACTGACGGAGGTAGGTTGTAGAATCCATCACTGGGGTGGTCTCGGTTACTTGGCCCTGCCTCAGCATGGAGGGTTTCTGGACTAGATGAACTCTCAAGGTCCTTTCTTTGATTCTGTACCCAGGCTCCCTCCCAAACAGCAGTTCAGAAGCATCATTGAGGTGGGAGGGCTCTTACCCAGCTGTCCAGACATGTTGATTAATACGAATAGTGTGGCCAAGATGATGCCGCACCCCCACGACATATTGATGTAATCCCGCTGCTCGTTCCATTGAAACCACATCCGTATCCCATCCTCAAGGAAGGTGCTGATCAGACAGAGGTGAGCCAGGTGAGGTAGGTAGCGTTTTGTCACCCGCAAGAACTGGAGGGGGAAGATATGGCCAGAGGAGGAAGAACAAAAGGCAGCATTAGAGAGTCAGAAAACAATGGTCCACAGCAGCTGAAGCAATGTGTTGCTAGCCCCATATTAGAGATGGGGAAACTGAGGTGAGAGCCGCACCTTGACTCTTCTAAGGTTGTACAAGTCAGCGGCTCCCAGCCCCTGCTCTGACCACTCCACATGCCTTCCCAGAGCCAGGAATAGAACCCACGAGTCCAGACTCCCAGTCCCCTGCTCTACCCACTAGAATACACTCTCCTTTCAAAACTGGGAGTAGGTCCCAAGAGTCCCAACTCCCAGTTTAAAAACTCTGGGAAAACACACAAGGACAGCTTTGAAGTGGTAGGACTGCTGTAGGACGCTGCTTTGAAGAGCAGGTGATTCACACAGCTCTACGCTGTGTGTTCGTTCTGTAGCCCCACACAGTAGAGATTCACTGAAGCAGGGTAGGAGACTGCCTAGTAGCTATTAGTCTAGAAGCATCTTCCACCATCCAAGAGGGGCCCAAGCCAGGCAAGCCAATTCCTTGGAACTGTCTCACATCTGAGTACACCAACCACCCCCTACTGTTTTCAGTATAAATTTCCGGGCTACAGCTCACATCTCCATTCAGTCCTTAACCCCTTGGAAGACAAGGCACGGCAGGGGATGATGGATCTTGTCCAAGGTTACAATATTAGCTCGTAGCTGTGCTGTGGACACAGTCTGACTCCCAGGGGAAATAAAGCGAAATGTAGTAGCAGGTGTACTGCAGCGGTGCCACCAAGTCCCAGCCACAGACCCCACTGTGCTACCTGCAGCACACACACAGTGCAAAAAGATGATCCTTGCCCTAACAAATCTCTAAATCAGAAATTCAGACAGTTCAAGGCCGGGGAAACCACCAGATCACCTACTCTGACGTCCTGTAGATCACAGGCCACCCACACCACCCAGCACCTACACACTAAGCCCAACAACCAAAAGTTAAATCAAAGTATTATATCCCACAGCTTCACAGAAACGGAGCTCCCAATTATCCAAATACCTGAATGTTTCAAATGTCCCAAACTCTTTCGAAAAGTCCTTTGTTTCTTTCAGGATGAAAAAGGCTAGATACATGTAAAGTATGATACTCAACAGCAGCCAATGTTCATTAACACATCCTCTAACAAACTTCTAGGGATACCAATATTCTTATTACTAAGTTTATTAAATACTATGGGTTTTTTTGGGGGGGAGGACAACGATGAAAGAAGAGAAGGGGAGGAGAGGGAAGGCAAGACCACATCTAACCTCCTCTACACCCTTTAGAAGTTTTAAGTTCTATCTACCCATATACTTAACCTTCATCTCCAAGCACCTCAGTATTTTAAATGAGCTCTTTGATCCTGAGAGATGGCAAACTGGCTGGCCTGGAGGCCAAAATACTTGTTCTGTGGATACAACACAGCATAGGCAGCAATAGTGTAGTCTGTTCCCCACACGCCTAAGTAACACACACATAACATACACACCTCTATCACCATTCCTGCTTCAGATGCAGAAACAGTCCTTTAACCAATGTAATAATTTCGTCTGCAAAAGGCTCTCTGTTATCAAACAGGTGCCTTCCCAAGGTGGCACTGAATTACTGGTGGAGTCTGTGAATAAGTCAAAACAATCAAATCAAATTGAAAGTTTATCGAACGTTAAGGTCCTGTCTACACTACAAAAATAACCATGGTTGTGAAAGCACAGGAACCTACAAGGATATAAACAGTATTCTCAAGCATCTTTAAAACACAGCTTTCCTCCATTCATACCAGCTAGATTAAACCATATTATAACATGGATTGGCTCCAATCATGTTTAAAACATTGCTCTTTTCATAGCATAAGTAGGATTTAAAAGTGCCTGTGTGTATAACACAGGATACCACATATGCTTTCTAAGGAGCTCGATTTAACTTTAATCTAGATGTATTTCTAGTGTGAGAGGGGACAGTGCCAAAGAAAACTCACTAGATCTACGTGCCAGAACAGACTGCTGAGGAAAAAGCAGAATAGCAGGGTGGCAAAAAAGCCAAGTTAATGGGCTCAGTATAGGGGTAACTGAGTTAAATTCTATGGTCTGTGATATACAGAAGGTCAGACTAGATGCTCTAATGGTCCCTTCTGACTTAGAATCTATGGGCCTACCTCAAACCCTTTAACCACTACTTATATTTCTATAATGCCTTCCTATCCTGAAGGATCCCAAAGCACTAGCTGGCTACGTAGCTTTATGGCCCCCATCTCTGTCAGATTTGAGCAATCAGTTGAGTAGAAATCAGTTTAATCCCCAAATCCCTGTTGTCTGAAACCAGCTTACATCCTTTAAAGTCCATCAGTTATGTTAAGTGTACTCATACCAAAACCCTGTTTACCAGTAGAGCTCTGCGCGAATATAAAATTTGTATCCGCATCCACTCCGCCATCTGCAAACATGGTCAATGGATATAAAGTGGATATCCGCAGATTTGCAGGGTGATAGATATAAAATTTGGATCCACATCCATCTGCTTACCCTGGCGAGCCACGTGCCAGAGGTTGCCGACCCCTGGTCTAACATAACCTAGCCAAGACTGTAATTTGACCACTTTAGCACGTGTTAAAGGCAGCTTCCGTTGCCTACCCTAGACCTTTCAAAGCCATCTTTGTTAGCATCTGTTTTACATCTTTTTTGACCTCTGGCAAGAGATCCAATTGCAATACTGACAGCAATTGTGCAAGTCCTAGTAGGAGTTTAGTGGAGACTCGTGAGCACCATGAAGATATTCTGCAGTTTTAGCAATCTGCTAAAATGAAGTCAGAACTCCCACGTTCCATTCCCAGCTCTGTCACTGATTCACCGTATGACCACAGGTAAGTCATTTCCCCTCTCTGTGTTACAGTTTCCCCATTTACAACATGAGGATAACACCTGCCATTCGTGGGCTGTGAGGTTTGATTCACTAATCTGTTAGTGAAGTGTGATTATCACAAGGTAATGCTGGACTACTACTGGTGCGGAATGGGACTGAACCAGTGACATGAAGATTCCCTCTCCCATTATAACTGACCCTTTGCGCACGGTGCTCAGGAGAACAAATTCCCCTGTTCTGGCCTTGGGTTTGTTTATTTTGAGGGAACTGATATCAACTGGAAATAGTCAGGAAAGCAGAAATTTTAATCCCATCAGATTCATTACTTCATGGTTCGAGGCACAAAAAGAAAATACCAATTCAAGTCAACGGAGCATCCCATGGTGCACCAGCCCCACTTACTAGACATGTGGGAGGAGTGCTGGGCACTGTCAGGGGTTCTGTGCTCTTTGTCCCCTTCCTCCCCACACTCTTGATTTTTTTTTTAAACTTTGACCTCACTTCTCCTCCTGTTTTTTCATTTTTTGTCCCCAGAAATCAATTGCGTAGTGGGCTTAGCGGTTCCTCCCCGAATTGGGGGGGAGGGTTTAGATATGGGTGGGCTCCCTTCCTGCCCCAATACTACAAATGGCAGCCTTGCAAACCCCAGGCTGGGTGCCCTGTACACTGTACCCCACTTCCAACCACAAGATGTGGGTCCCCTTCCTTCTCAATACCACCCCCCATGGGGGTAGGAGGGGGAGGGGAGAACATATGGTACAGCCCCTCCCCCCACTCTTCTCCCTGGCCCCCCTTCCTGCTGTGTGGGGGGGGCACAGGTGGTACATCCCTCCCCCCAAGCACAAGGAGAAGCAGGTGGTACATACCCCCGTTTCCTACAGGCTCCCCATCCCTTCCCCACAGACGACCCCACGCTGGGGGGGGGGAAGAAAGCAGCTGTAATTGGTACCCCCCCAGGGAAAGGAGAAGGAAAAGCGGGTGGTATATCCCACCCCCTATTTTTATAGATTCCCCCAATACCCTCCCAATAATGGTACATCCCCCATTGCTGCTCTATGGGGGCAGCAGGTGGTACAGTCCCTTCCCCAGGGGCAGATGGTAGAGCCTCCCTTCTCCATACTCACCCCCTTCACTATAAGAGGAGCAGGTGGTACGTCCCACCCCCACTACCCTTGAGGGAGATGGTATCTCCCACTCCCTCAATGGCTCCCACGCTGGGATGGACCAAACCATCGCGGGCGGGAGGGGGAAGGCCAGTCCCAGCTCCCGCTCCTCCAGGAGGAGCCGCCCCCAGCCTGAACACCTCTCCCCCTCACCTGGTCGGCCAGGTCCTCAGCAGCCCCCATCAAGTCTCCGCTGGGCGCCATAGTCGGCTCCGGCCCAGCCTCACTGTCTGCTCAGGGGCCGAGAGTGGGGAACGGAGTGGGCGTGGCCGACGGCGGGAGTGGGCGTGGCCAGAGCGCAGCCAGTCACAGGGATGATCCCAGTCCTACCCCACCCCCCTGGGGGGGTCACGTGGGCGCCCTTAGCCATGGCTACCGAGGCAGACCCGCTCGTTACAGCGGCGTTGCCTCCATAGCCATGGCGGCCGGTTCCAGCCTTCACTCTTGGTGGCGGGGGAGGAGCCAGGCGCTATCGCCACCTTCCCGCCCTCGGAGGGCTGCGGTGGGGGAGGGGGAGTGGCCCCAGCCTGGGACGTAGGGGAGCTGGAACCAGGCCCCCGCCTCACGGCCGGCTGGGGCGCCCCACGGCGCCAAGGCCAAATCACCCAGTGGCGTCCACGGCGCCCCACACACAGCGCCCCAACCCGCCTCACAAGCAGCCCTGGCGCCACGCGCATGGGGCCTCCTGTCTGGCCACAGTGATGACGCCTCACGCCTGGTCACCACCACAGCCACAGTGCCCCACACCCAGCCACGGCACCTCACGCCTGGCCACGGCGACACCTCCTCCAACCTAACCACGGCCACAGTGCCCCACACCCAGCCACAGCACCTCACGCCTGGCCACAGCGACACCTCCTCACACCTAACCACGGCCACAGTGCCCCACACCCAGCCACAGCACCTCACGCCTGGTCACCACCACAGCACTCCACACCCGGCCACGGCCACAGTGCCCCACACCCAGCCACAGCACTTCACGCCTGGCCACGGCGACACCTCCTCACACCTAACCACAGCCACAGTGCCCCACACCCAGCCACAGCACCTCACGCCTGGCCACGGTGACACCTCCTCACACCTAACCACGGCCACAGTGCCCCACACCCAGCCACAGCACCTCACGCCTGGTCACCACCACAGCACTCCACACCCGGCCACGGCCACAGTGCCCCACACGCAGCCACAGCACCTCACGCCTGGCCATGGCGACACCTCCTCACACCTAACCACGGCCACAGCGCCCCACACCCAGCCACAGCACCTCACGCCTGGCCACGGCGACACCTCCTCACACCTAACCATCGCCACAGTGCCCTACACGCAGCCACAGCACCTCACGCCTGGCCACGGCGACACCTCCTCACACCTAACCATGGCCACAGTGCCCCAGACCCAGCCACAGCACCTCACGCCTGGTCACCACCACAGCACTCCACACCCGGCCACGGCCACAGTGCCCCACACGCAGCCACAGCACCTCATGCCTGGCCACGGCGACACCTCCTCACACCTAACCATGGCCACAGAGCCCCACACGCAGCCACAGCACCTCACGCCTGGCCATGGCAACTCCTCCTCACACCTAACCACAGCCACAGTGCCCCACACCCAGCCACAGCACCTCACGCCTGGCCATGGCGACACCGCCTCACACCTAACCATGGCCACAGTGCCCCACACGCAGCCACAGCACCTCACGCCTGGTCACCACCACAGCACTCCACACCCGGCCACAGCCACAGTGCCCCACACCCAGCCACAGCACCTCACGCCTGGTCACCACCACAGCACTCCACACCCGGCCACGGCCACAGTGCCCTACACCCAGCCACAGCACCTCACGCCTGGCCACGGCGACACCTCCTCACACCTAACCATGGCCACAGTGCCCCACACGCAGCCACAGCACCTCACGCCTGGCCAAGGCGACACCTCCTCACACCTCACCACGGCCACAGTGCCCTACACGCAGCCACAGCACCTCACGCCTGGCCATGGCGACACCTCCTCACACCTAACCATGGCCACAGTGCCTCACACGCAGCCACAGCACCTCATGCCTGGCCATGGCGACACCTCCTCACACATAACCACGGCCACAGTGCCCCACACCCAGCCACAGCACCTCACGCCTGGCCACGGCGACACCTCCTCACACCTAACCATCGCCACAGTGCCCTACACGCAGCCACAGCACCTCACGCCTGGCCACGGCGACACCTCCTCACACCTAACCATGGCCACAGTGCCCCACACCCAGCCACAGCACCTCACGCCTGGTCACCACCACAGCACTCCACACCCGGCCACGGCCACAGTGCCCCACACGCAGCCACAGCACCTCATGCCTGGCCACGGCGACACCTCCTCACACCTAACCATGGCCACAGTGCCCCACACGCAGCCACAGCACCTCATGCCTGGCCATGGCAACTCCTCCTCACACCTAACCACAGCCACAGTGCCCCACACCCAGCCACAGCACCTCACGCCTGGCCATGGCGACACCGCCTCACACCTAACCATGGCCACAGTGCCCCACACGCAGCCACAGCACCTCACGCCTGGTCACCACCACAGCACTCCACACCCGGCCACGGCCACAGTGCCCCACACCCAGCCACAGCACCTCATGCCTGGCCACGGCGACACCTCCTCACACCTAACTATGGCCACAGTGCCCCACACGCAGCCACAGTACCTCATGCCTGGCCATGGTGACACCTCCTCAAACCTAACCATGGCCACAGTGCCCCACACGCAGCCACAGCACCTCATGCCTGGCCACGGCGACACCTCCTCACACCTAACCATGGCCACAGTGCCCCACACCCAGCCACAGCACCTCACGCCTGGCCACAGCGACACCTCCTCATACCTAGCCACAGCCACAGTGCCCCACACGCAGCCACAGCACCTCATGCCTGGCCACGGCGACACCTCCTCACACCTAACCATGGCCACAGTGCCACACACGCAGCAATAGCACCTCATGCCTGGCCACGGCAACACCTCCTCACACCTAACCATGGCCACAGTGCTCCACACGCAGCCACAGCACGTCACGCCTGGCCACAGCGACACCTCCTCATACCTAGCCACAGCCACAGTGTCCCACACGCAGCCACAGCACCTCATGCCTGGCCACGGCGACACCTCCTCACACCTAACCATGGCCACAGTGCCCCACACGCAGCCACAGCACCTCATGCCTGGCCACGGCGACACCTCCTCACACCTAATCACAGCCACAGTGCCCAACACCAAGCCACAGCACCTCATGCCTGGCCACGCCGACACCGCCTCGCACCTAACCATGGCCACAGTGCCCTACACGCAGCCAGAGCACCTCATGCCTGGCCATGCCGACACTGCCTCACACCTAACCATGGCCACAGTGCCCCACACGCAGCCACAGCACCTCACGCCTGGGCACCACCACAGCACTCCAAACCCGGCCACGGCCACAGTACCCCACACCCAGCCACAGCACCTCATGCCTGTCCACGGCGACACCTCCTCATGCCTAGCCACGGCCACAGTGCCCCACACCCAGCCACAGCACCTCACACCTGGCCATGGCAACACCGCCTCACACCTAACCATGGCCACTGTGCTCCACACCCTGCCACAGCACCTCACGCCTGGCCACAGCAACGCCACCTCATGCCTAGCCATGGCCACAGTGCCCCACACCCAGCCACAGCACCTCACGCCTGGCCACGGCAACACCTCCTCATGCCTAGCCACAGCCAGAGTGCCCCACACCCAGCCACAACACCTCACGCCTGGCCACGGCAACACCTCCTCATGCCTAGCCACGGCCACAATGCCGCACACGCAGCCACAGCACCTCATGCCTGGCCACAGCGACACCACCTCATGCCTAGCCATGGCCACAGTGCTCCACACCCAGCCACAGCACCTCACGCCTGGCCACAGCGACACCACCTCACACCAAGCCCTGGCCACAGTGCCCCACACCCAGCCACAGCACCTCACGCCTGGCCACAGCGACACCACCTCACACCTAACCATGGCCACTGTGCCCACACGCAGCCACAGCACCTCATGCCTGGCCACGGCAACACCGCCTCACACCTAACCATGGCCACTGTGCCCCACACCCAGCCACAGCACCTCACGCCTGGCCACAGCGATACCGCCTCACAGCTAACCATGGCCACTGTGCCCCACATGCAGCCACAGCACCTCATGCCTGGCCACGGCAACACCTCCTCATGCCTAGCCCCGTCCACAGTGCCCCACGCCCAGCCACAGCACCTCACGCCTGGCCACAGCGACACCGCCTCATGCCTAGCTACGACCACAGTGCCCCACACCAAGCCACAGTGCCAGCTCCTCACACCCAGCCATAGCACCTCATGCTCAAAGCCTCACGCTTGGCCATGGCAATGCTGCCTCGTACCCAGCCACAGCCATATGAGCTCACACCCAGCCACGGTGCCTCACACCAGACCACAGTATCTCACACCCAGACACGGCATCTCACGCCCAGGCACAGCAAGGGCACCTCACATCCAGACAAGGCATCAGTTCTTCGAATGGCACCATGGGGCTCGCACCTTGCACTCAGCCACAGCGACAGCACCTTGCACCCAGCCAGGGCAACAATGCTTCAGACAATGCCATGGCAACATGACTCAACTGACTGGTATGACGGTGCCGTGTGTAACCGTGACAGGGGATCCTCTATATCCTGCTAAAGAGGAGCAGATGGATGTTGATAAAGTACAGGTAGGAGCTGAAGAGAAACAGTCAAATGAAAAAGAGTCCTTTTAATTTACCTCACATGAGGGCAGACAACTAAATGCTGACAAATGTTATAAGTGCTTGTATACAAATGCAAGAAGTCTAAATACTAAGATGGCTGAACTTGAGGGCCTGGTAATAAATGATTATATTGATATAACAGGCATCACAGACACTTGGTGGAATGATGATAATCAATGGGATACCCAGGACCGGCGCTAATATTTTTAGTGCCCTAGGCGCACGGCCATTTCGCCGGCCTGCGCGCTGGTCCCGCAGCTCCGGTGGACCTGCCACGGTCATGCCTGCAGGAGGTCCGGAGCCGTGGGAGCAGCGGACCGTCCACAGAAATGCATGCGGCAGCTCCACTGGAGCCGCGGGACCAGCGGACCCTCCGCAGGCAGGGCCGGCGCTACCATTTAGGCAACCTAGGCAATGGCCTAGGGCATGAGAATTTTTGGGGGGCGCTATTTTGCCAAGGGGGGGCGGCACGCGGGTCCAGTGGACCTACCGCAGTCATGCCGGCGGACGGTGCGCTGGTCTAAAGGCTCCGGCGGACCTACCGCAGTCATGCCTGCGGCAGGTCCACCGGAGCCTTTAGACCAGCGGACTGCCCGCTGGCATCACTGCAGCAGCTCCACCGGAGCCTTTCCAGCAGCAGACTGTCCGCCAGCATGACTGCGGTAGGTCCACCGGACCCGCGGGGGGTGTGTGTGAAATGGCCGTCTGCCTAGGGCGTCTGCCTGGCCCCGCTCCTGTCCGCAGGCACGACTGCGGCAGGTCTGCTGGAGCCGCCTGCTGCCCCCCCCCGGCAAAATGCCGCCCCCCCAATAATCCTGGCGCCCTAGGCGATTGCCTAGGCCGCCTAAATGGAAGCACCGGCCCTGGGGACACCTGAATGCTAGGGTACAGAATATATAGGAATGACAAAATAGGGTGCACTTCTGAGGAAGTGGCAGTATATGTGAAAGAAAGCACAGAGCCAAGTATAGTAAAAATCTTAAATAAATCAAACAGTACCCCAGAATCTCTATGGATAGAAATTAAATGCTTGAATAATAAGAGTATAGCACTAGGAATATACTACAAACCACCTGATCAGGATGGTGACGATTGTGAAATTCTTAGGGAGATTACAGAGACTACAAAAACAGAAAACCCAGTAATAATGGGGGATTTCAACTATTTCCATATTGACTGGGAACACTCAACGAAGACAACGCTATTGTGAAGAAGCTAAATTAATTCTTTGCATCAGTCTTCACTCCAAAGGATGTGTGGGAGAGTCCCACACCTGAGCCAGGGTTCTTTTTAGGTGACAAATCTGAGGACCTGTCCCAGATTGAGGTGTCAATAAAAGAAGGTTTTGGAACAAATTGATACACAGTGAAAAGTCATCAGGACCAAGTGGTATTCATTGAAGAGTTCTGAAATATTAAATTGCAGAACTACTAACTCTGATATGTAACTTACTGCTTAAATCAGCCTCTATACCATATGCCTGGTGGATAGCTAATGTAACTCCGATTTTTGAGAAAGGCTCCAGAGGCAGTCCTGGCAATTACAGGCCGGTGAGCCTAATGTACCAGGCAAGTTGGTTGAAACTATAGTAAAGAATAGAATTATCAGATACACAGATGAACACAATGTGTGGGGAAAAGTCAACACAGCTTTTGTTGAGGAAAGAGACATCATGCCTCACCAATCTATTAGAATTCTCTGAGGGAGTCAACAAATGTGGTCAAGGGTGATCCAGTGGATGCAGTGTACTTGGACTTTCAGAAAGCCTTTGATAAGGGTCCCTCACCAAAGGCTCTTAAGCAAAGTAAGCAGTCATGAGATAAGAAGAAAGGTTCTCATGGATCAGTAACTGGTTACAAGATAGGAAACAAATGGTAGGAATATATGGCTAGTTTTCAGAATGGAGAGAGTTAAATAGTGGAGTCTCCCAAAGATCTATACTGGGAGCACTGCTGTTCAACATATACATAAATGATCTGGAAAGAGGTAAACAGTGAGGTGGCAAAGTTTGCAGATGATACAAAATTACTCAAGATAGGTAAGTCTAAAGCTGACTCTGAAGAGTTACAAAGGAATCCCACAAAACTGGATGACTGAACAAGAAAATGGCAGATTAAATTAAGTGTTGATAAATGCAAAGTGCATTGATAAATGCACATTGGAAAATAGAATCTCAACTATACATACAAAATTGTGGGGTGGAAATTAACTGTTACCACCCAAGAAAGAGATCTTGGAGTCATTGTGGATAGTTCTCTGAAAACATCTGCTCAGTGGGCAGCAGCAGTCAAAAAGCAAACAGAATATTAGGAACCATTAGGAAACGGACAGATAAGAAGACAGAAATTATCATAATGCTACTGTATAAATCCATGGAATGCCCAAACCTTGAATACTGTGTGCTGTTCTAGTTGACCCATCTAAAAAAACTATTGGAATTTGAAAAAGTACAGAGAAGGGAAACAAAAATGATTAGGGGAATGGAACAGCTTTCATCTGATGATGGATTTAAAAGATTGGGACTGTTCATCTTAGAAAAGAGATGACTGAAGGGGGATATGATAGAGGTCTATAAAATCATGACTGGTGTGAAGAAAGTGAATAAGGAAGTGTTATTTACCCCTTCACCTAACACAACAACCAGAGGTTACTCAATGAAATTAAGTCATCAAGTTTAAGACAAATATGCAGAAGTTCTTCTTCACATAAAGCACAATCAACCTATGGAACTCATTGCCAGGGGATGTTGTGAAGGCCAAAAGTATAACTGGGTTCAGAAAAGAATTAGATAAGTTCATGGAGGATAGAGCTAACAATGGCTATTTGTGAAGATGGTCAGGAACGCAGTGCCATGCTCTGGCTGTCCCTAAAACTCTGACTGCTAGAAGCAGGGCCTGGACAGGGACTAGATCACTTGATAAATGGCCCTGTTCTGTTCATTCCCTCTGAAGCATCTGGCTCTGGCTACTGTTGAAAGACAGGATACTGGCCTAGATGGGCCATTGGTCTCACCCACTGTGGCCATTCTTATGTTCTTATGAATGACGGCATCTGCTATACCAGGGGTAGGCAACCTATGGCATGTGTGCCAAAGGCGGCACATGAGCTGATTTTCAGTGGCACTCACACTGCCCAGGTCCTGGCCACCGGTCCGGGGGGATCTCCATTTTAATTTAATTTTAAATGCAGTGTCTTAATTTAAAAAATCTTTACTTTACATACAACAACAGTTTAGTTGTATATTATAGACTTATAAAAAGAGACCTTGTAAAAATGTTACAATGTATTACTAGCACGCGGAACCTTGAATTAGAGTGAATCAATGAAGACTTGGCACACCACTTCTGAAAGGTTGCCGACCCCTGTGCTATACAAGACATTTGCTGTTGGCGTGGTAAGAGTCCCATCAAAACCTGGAAATAATAGGTCTGCCTCTACCAGTGATGGTGGGATGCCATACCGGAACAGGACATGAACACGGTTTCCTGCCTCAAATAGCAATGGTAAGCAAGGATATCGCCTCAGTGGAGCCAGATCCATGGTCTGCATTTGGCCCATACTATAAAATTGCACTCCTTTGCCTCTCCTTCCCGTCACAGTCTCATTGCTGGCCGCATGGTGGTGCCACAGGCCACAGAACCCAAGAGGCATCAAATGCAGAGGACCGTTCCATTGGCTGTTCTCCCAGTTCCTTTGTATTTACATTTAGTTCTAAGTTAATTCTGACGCTCTGGGTGTTTGATTTTTGTAGGGTTTGACACCCAAACACCCTGCCCCAGACCACTTCCTCTTAGGTGCAGACACTCCATCTAAGGAGGAGGAGGAATTCAGGTCTCCATGGCCCTTGGTCCATCGGTTGAGGCTGCCTAAAGGGGGAGAATATGGGGACAACCAGGATTTGCTCCTCTTATAACCAGATGTGACTCCAGGAGCTCCCTGGCACTGGCAGGGCAGATGTCAGGAGCTGCTGAAACACACTTAGCCTTGTGCCAGGCTTCCTAGAGGTGATCTGTGGCAGCGGGTCCAGCCTGAGAATGTTTGGAACCCCAAAGGAGACTGTAGTACAGCCTATGGGCCAACCTCGGAGATCCCAGAGACCCTGGGGGCACTATATCACCGGCCCCCTCTGAGGTCAGGCCGTCAGGGATCATGGTGATTACCCTGTGGGGTTGAGGACCACAGTATCCCTCTGTGGGTAAAGTTTGAAAATGGATGTTCTCACTAAACGGGCTGCAACCCAGGAACAGCGCCGCTCACACTACAACAAACCATTCCAGCCCTCCATCAGAATTGGTCTCCCTCCAAGGTGCCCCAGATGGATTCCTGTCTTCCTCCCCCATGAAGCCAGCCCATCTTAGCAGGAGACAATTGGTCAGCAATCAGCTTTTTCTTGCATCATCGCCTGTTGTGGTACCTCTGCCCCATCCAAAAACCTGCTGACTATGGGACCTGATTCCAAGCATCATGTCTTAATCACCCCATGCATAGGGCACAGCAATCCAACAGGGGTCAACAACCCAATTTTTCAGTTACCAGCCTGCATAGGCCCCCTTTGTGGGAGGTCAGGGTTCACAGTGGTCTCCTTTATAGCAGAGGATTTTCCCCCAAAAGAACAAAATCTTAAGGATTTGGTTGTCCAGGGAAGTTGCCCGTAGAAGCCTGCCCTGTCCCCGTCTTTTTCAACTGCAGCCATGAGATCTTGGAGGGCCTTGTCCTGAGCTGCCACACCCGCAGGTTCTTGCTGCAACAGTTCTGCCTTCAACAAGACACTGCTAATGTCCTTTGAGAAGCAAGAAGCCAACGGCCTTGGGTCTCTGACAGCAGAGTTGACACGTAGCGATCACCAAGGGGGAAATGTAAGAAGCCGCTGTCTTGTGAGAGGCAAGATGAGCCCACAGCCTTGAGTTCCCTCAGTGCCAGCTCTACTGCTGGGAAGGGCTGTGTAACACCTGACGGAGAGTGTTTCCTTTACGCTTAGCCAGCCCAAGAGGATCCCATGCATTTAGCAAAAATCCCCAAACCCTTAAATGCCAGCTGGCCTGTCAGCTCTTCTTTCCAGCAGCAGATCAGAGGCTTGGAGAAACAGATACACTGGAGACCAGTATCCTTCAATCAAAGTTTCTGCACACTTCTCTGTAGCACCTCCTGCCAGGACAGTCCGGGACTGGGGCAGCTGGGAGTCTGCCCCCTGCACTCAGTGCACATGCCCCACAGCACCTCCTGCTGGGACAGTCGGACTGAAGTAGTTGGAAGCTCCTGTCACATCCACAGCCTGTGCTTCTGTACCAGTTTCCACAGCTCTTTCTGCTATGAGGCACTCGAACTGGGTATGCGGGAGCTCCTGCCCTAAATTCCCTATCCATCCCCATCTAGCAGTGCCCAGAAACCTCCCCTGCTCCCCGCTACAGCACCTCCAAGTGATTAGCTGGTGCCAGCCCTGAGAATTAGCTAGATTCCTATGGGTTAAGTACACATGCAGACTTTGTGCCGCTCCAAATCCTGAGCTAGCCCCAGGTGGCACTCTGAATGGGGTGCAAAGGGTGACTCCCAGGGGTGTTGAGAATGCTAGCTGGAGCCGCTCCAGTTATCACTACTCTGTGTAATCCAACAGAGGAGGAGAGAAACACAGTGTGAACCCAGCAGAGCTCTCACATGCATGCTGTCTCACCTCCCTTCACACACATACACCCCCCACACTGTCAGAGACACAACCACTCACTCTCGTGTGTGCACACCCACACACACACGCTTTCTCACCCCCCCTTACACTAACAGCACAGGCAGCTGGCATAGCCCAGTGGTTAGGGCACTCACCTGGGACGTAGAAGAACTGATTCCCTGTGACATTAGACAAGTCAGAGTCTCTCTGTACCTTTGTGCCCCCTCAGAACAGTAGGGATAATCGTACGGCTCTGCCACAGGGGTGGGCGTGAGGATGAATGCGTTAAAGATTCTGAGGGTCTCAGATACTACAGCAACGGGGGTGAGATAAATATCATTGCACACAAACAGCTGCTACAGCTATGCACCAAAATTAGCCCTTCTTATGTGCACTTGCAGACTATGCACTGTCACATCACACACGTGTTGCACGAAGCACACACTTACTTTTTCTGATGCCCCCATGATTACCATCGTGTGCACATGCAGACATGCTACAGGCACAGCGTCTCACACATGCATTCAGAAACTGCCTCTCTCAGACGCAGACATCCTCTCTCTTTTATTCTCATCCCAGAGGGTTTCTTTTCCACGTATCGTTCTGTTTTCCTCAACACTCCCACGCTGTCCTTGTGTGAACCGACAATTAGAGGAAACGGCACGCGCACACACACACACACACAGAGCTCCGTCATCCTGTGGGGTGGAGATGTTACACACTAGAGTGGAGGAGAATGGGGCTGGGAATTGCCAGAGAATCCCCCTTAAAGCAGGGACGACTACACACTGCACCCCGAAGCCAAAGAAGTCCAGGCCTCTGCATGAACATCTTGGTTGAGTGGGGCCTCAGCACTAGTCGTCACGGCTGCTCTCTTTTGGCAGCATGAGGGGCTTTCCTCCAGCTGCACTCAGAGCCAAAAGCCTCTACCCAGTGAGAAAAGAACTGCAGAAATCCAGGAAAAGCTGAGAGGTTTCCAGCCTCTGTGGCCCCCGTCTCTTGCCTTACTTGCCCATATACCTGACTCTTCCCTCATTGCCACTTTCTCTGATTCCTCCCTGGCCTCATTTGCTTTCACATCGTCTGATCACTCATTTCCTCCTTCTCATTCCCCCTCATTACCCACTATCCCCTAGGGTCTGGCCATCCTCACTTGTTCCCTCCCCCCTTTATCACCCCCCTTTGCTTCCCTGCTTATGTCTGAAGCCCTCCACAGCCTTTAGTTATCCTCTGCCTCCCTTTGCATCACTCCCTATGAGTGCATTTCCTCTCTCTCCCATCACCCTAGGAAGCTCTGTTAATAGTAACATGACAAGCCTCAATTCCTTTGGCTAGGACTGGAGATTTTGCTGGGCTTGGCAAGACCCTGCCCCTGGCAGTTTGGCTCCCGAGGATCCCCAAGAAACTGCACTGAATTTTCACAGCTCAGCTGCACTCATTTAGCTCAGAGGAAATTCACTGTCACAGAAAGATGCAAAGCCCTAGTTTGGCTGTTTTCTTTGCTCAGATAAACTCCCAAACAAATCATGAAAATTTCTTCTCTTATTTTTGAAACCTTAGAATATTTGCCAAACCCAGACTGGATTGGAAGGAAGCAGGGATCAGAGAGGCAGATAGTAGGACCTGTAACTGCCAGCACAAGGCAAGGAAAATGGAGGCACCTGTTCTCTTTCAGCGATCATAGAATGGGAAGATCAGGTCAGTCAAATGAGGTAGGTGCAAAAGGAGAAAACACAGGACTCTTGGGTGCTATTCTCAGCCCTGGCACTACCTTGCTTTGCGACTTTGGGCAAGTCACTTCCTGTCCCTCTGCCTTAATTAGCCTATCTGTAAAGTGGGGCTAGGAAAACAGTTTGTGATATTTAATGGCTTGCCCCTGTTGCGTTTTGAGATCACTGAACGCAAATAGCTACAGACACACTCATAGACTTTAAGGCCAGAAGGGACCATCATGATTATCTAGTCCAACCTGCACATCCCAGGCCACAGAACCTCACCCACCCACTCCTGCGCAGGGGCAGCTCCAGGCCCCAGCACGCCAAGCACGTGCTTGGGGTGGCAAAATGCCTAGAGCCGCCCCTGCTCCTGCGTTAGGCCCATAACCTCTGGTTGTTATTGAAGTCCTCACATCTCGATTTTAAAAACTTCACGTTATAGAGAACCCACCATTTACTCTAGTTCAAACCAGCAGATGACCCATGCATCATGCTGCAGAGGAAGACAAACTGCCCCCCTCCCCGGGTCTCTGCTTAGTCTCGATTGGAACATTTAGAATTGAATGCAGGCATCTTTGACCTCAGCTCTCTGCTGACTACTAGACAACACTCCCTCCCACAGCTGCAAAGCAAACTGAGGAGTCCTGACTACCCAGCTCAGTACTCTAAACCTTAGACCTCTGTGATGCTTGTGTATGTCCCTTCCTCTGCTGAGGCGTGCTGTGTGGAAAGCACAGTGACCTCTGAGCACTCACCCTGTAGAAAAGAAGAAATGACATGGCAGTGGAATAGAAGAGAGAAGAAAACAACATATGTCCTAGAAAGTTAGGGACCGTACACAAGGGCATGGTGTCCATAGAGACCCCATCAGAAGCAGGGCCAGCTGCTATGCAAATAAGACCACACCTTCTATTCAAATGAAACCACACTTTTAAAAGGGACACAGTTATTTTAAAAAAAATTACACCTTTTTTAATTCATATGTTCAACTTATTTTACTCCCAGCAGCTGAGATTGTTGAAAGTGAAAGAACTTTTCAGTCTTGTCCTTTTCACGGCTGATGCTGTTTGTTTCACTCAGCTTGTGGGAGAGGTAAGTTCAGCCTTGGTCGCCTGAGTGTGAACTTGAGCTATAATGGAAAGTTCCACACTATGCAGTGCGTGGACTCAGGCCAAAGAGACCACTACCTCGCACTGCATGGGATTCAATCCATCGCTGGAGGGTGATAAACTAGGAGCGAATGAAAGCCAGAGAGGGATTTATATTCTCCCTTTACTCCAGCCAGTCTACCCCTGATGGAGCCTTGAGCACATGTCTCCTTTCTCTCCTGCCTCCCTTCTCATTATAGCAATAGCCGCAGGGGGAAAGTTTGTCTTACATCTTCAGCCTATGTTCCTTCCCCTCAGGAAATCAAGTTACGCTGCAGTGTCTCAGCAGTTGGCACTCAGTTAATTAGAGACGGAGGACTGCGATCCCTGCAAGCACCTGGCCAGCCAGCCTTCCCATTCAATGTAGGACTGCTGTGCCCACTTCAAGTGAACCAGCACCACTCCCCCAGGAGAGTAGCTCTCAGCTCCTCTTGTCTCTGCTGTGGGGGGGCAGTGGGTATAAGTAATATATGACATAAGGAGCCTTTGGAAAGCAAAGCTGTGAAGCTGACATGCCTTGAAAAGAGGGTGGTGGGGAGGCTTAAAGAGTCAGGATCCACATGGCAGCAGCTGGAGAAGGACAGCAATGGGTATTTGATTACAGCACTCAAGGTAAAAGGAGAATCTCTGTGAGCACTATAGGGCTTGTGACACACAGCTAAGCAGTTCTGATTCCACCCAACAGGTGAGGCAGCAATGCCACTTTCACACATAGCAGCCAGAATCCAGGGTTTCAGCTCCCAGGAGCAAGGCAGGCTTTTCACAGATTCTCCTGCCTTCCTAGGCTCTACGTTCAGAGTGTTTCTCCAGCAGATCCTCTCCACTAGACCCTTTTGGATACTTTAGTGCTGCAGCCGGAACTCTAATTTAGCCACATCTGAAGTGACTAGTGCCTGGTGTTAGAGAAAGGAGAGGGCCAGTGCTTCAGAAAAAGCCAGGCTTTGTGGGGAACAAGCTAGGGAGGGAAAACCACTGGGTGGTCAGGGAAATTGTCCCTTAGGGTCATAGAGTAAGGAGGAGCAGTGACACTTACAGGGCAGAAAAAGGGGACAAAGCCCCAACTCCTTTAAGGGCTCTGAATTATAGCCACCACTGAGCATTGGGCTCCTGCTTTTTTCTGGGAAAAGGCTGGAAACCGAATCAATGTGGCAGACACACGTGAAGAAGATATTTAAGTCCCATTCATAACCTACGCTGGCACTATGCTGAGGCAGTGATTCCTTACTGACTCAGAGCCCCTCTGCAGAATCACCAGCACCACTCCTGTAGCAACCCCCCTCCCTCCCTCCCCTCATCCTAGTAACCTGCTGGGCCACAGGGCTCAGCACTGACAGACCGTGAGAAAGGAGACTCTCACCTGGGTGCCCTCCACTCTTCAGATCTGGATGTGTTTTGACAGCGACATGACAGATCAGCCACTTGCCAAGGAGGGGGAGAACAGTGTAAACAGTGCAGTGTGTTGCAAACCATGGCATGCCAAGACCTGGAATGTGTGAGCAGACTGGAAGTTTTCAGAAGGAGCCTCTGGGGAGGCAAGTCACCAGCAGAGATGATAAATGGTTTTGCTAGTAAATAAGGCGGCTGCTAAACGATTAAACGGGAGATGCCTTTAGGATCTTCCAGTCCCACTCCCCCTTCACCTTCTCTCCCTGCCTCTCCCCAACCTTCTCCTCAGATCACGCACTGCTTCTGCTTGCAGGTTAAAATGCTGGAGAATGACTCGTTTTCCACAGATTCCCCCAGTTCTCACCTCACCGGAGACGGGGGCTAAAGACTATTGTGAGTGTTGCCATGATGGCCAGAGAGAGGTTAATTAATCTCTTCCCTGCATGTAAGGTCAGAAGTCTGGGAACATCATTCCTGCACATTCTCGCCCCACTACCTTACTGCACAAGAGCTAGGTGTTGCTGTTATTATTTTGCAGATGGAGACACGGAAGCACGGACAGGCAGTGAGACAGGTCTCACAACAAGGTGGTAGTAGATCTGGGAATCAAATCCAGGAGCCCCAATTCCTAGTCCTGTGCTTTAGCATAATCTCTCAGATTATGGCAGCAATAAAATACATAAACAGGGGTGAAAGGTGTGGTTGGAGCACAGGATTGGAAACCAGGAACTGAGTCCAGCTTAAACAATAACTCTGTGACCTTACATACGTCTCTTCCTCTTTCTGTGCCTCAGTTTCTCTAAGTGACCTACTTGCTAAGAACTGATTAGTTAGTTAATAAAACACTTTGAAAATGAACAGCTCTGTGTAATGCTAAGTAGTGGTATGATTGTCAGTAGTGAGCAATGTGAGCTGTGGCTCACAATATCTGTTTCCCCTAATAAGCGACAACAAGGGAAGCTATGACGCCACGGGTGTGTAAACAGGGGGTTCAGAGGCCACAATGCAGACACTCAGCTCCCTCACATCATGCCACCACCACCACTTAAAATCCATGTGGATCAAAATGAAGCTGAATCACCCCAGAGCTGGCGTTTTCCAGACATCAGATTTACCATCCAGCAGGGCAGGGAGGCAGCCTTGCCGCCCACATGTTCTGTTTTCAGGTACGCTGTTGAAGGGCTGGCGCTGCCTACGCAATCCATTTACCACACAGTTCCTTCTGCGCAGCCCTGTTCTATATTCCAGTCAGAGCCTCCTGTTCCAGGAACCTGTAGGAAGCAGCAAGCGTGGAACGTTATGGGATTGTTTTGGGTTAGATTTCTCTCTCAGGCTCAGAAGTAACCAGGGCCCTGCGCAGGTTGTGGCTATGGTGGTTATTATTATGTATTGTATTATGGTCGTGCGTAGGAAGCCCAGTCATGGATCAGCTCCTCATTGTGCTGGGTGCAGTACGTTATTTATTAGGTGAATTGTGGTAGCAATACAGGGACCAGGACCCCGGCGTGTTCGGTGTTGCACAAACACAGAACGAAAAGACAGACCTTGTCCCAAGGAATTCAAAGCAGTGACGTACCTGGTCTCTTCAGTTCACCCATGTTGTAGGGAGAGCCTTGCAGCTCACCACTGATGCCTGCTGTGGATGTTACATTTTGGCCAATGGGTCTCATCAGATTTTGCAAGATAAGAAAGGTCAATCTTGGTCATTACCTGGATGAGAGACCTTTATGGAACACTTGGGCCTGAGGGAATTATTGTTAGTGACTCACTGTGGGAGATGGGACTTCCTCTGAGTCAGTACTTACCCCAGTGCACTAATAGAGGCCACTGTGCTGCAGGGAGCGGTGTGGGAGAATCTCCCCCTCCTAGTCAGCTCTGAATTCAGTGCCAGAGTGGTGCTGGAGGTGCTGTCTTTTAGATGAGACACAAAATAGAAGCTCTGATCTCTTACGGCTCTTAAAGACCCACTGGCACTTTTTGAGTGTCAAAAAAAATATCAACCCACACTCCTAATTCTATGAGATAAGGTCCACTAAGGCACTGAATTTCCTGCCGGTAGGTGAGGCTGCCATTCTGATAGATGCATTGGGCCTGATTTTCAGATGCGCTGAGCATCCACGACTCCCACTGATTTCAACCTGCAGCTGCATGTTCCAGCACCTCTGAAAATCAGGCCTGTTGTCGCTGCAGCCCTAGCATGTGGGGCTGAGATTCCCTCAAAATCCTGCAATCTGAAACGGTTTCCTTCCTTGAACAGGATTTAGCAAGGGAAGTGTATGGGACAGAACATGGAGGACATGCAAAGAGCAGCCCAGGATAGATAGATGATGGTGGAGCCTTGTTCGTGTCCTAAGCAATATCTGGCGGGGTGGGAAAAATTCAGAAATGATTCTGAAACATCTCAGCTGCAGTGAGGATTTGGAGGGGGCAGAATGTTTTTGCCAAAGCAGGAATTTGGCCAGGACCCAGAATCTTAGTGGACTGGTGCGGGGAGGAATAATCTGAGAGCTTGAGTGACTGGGACCTTGTTTTCTACATCTCATCATCCCCTAGTGCTGCGGGATCAGTGTTGATTCAGAAGAACAAGTGTCCCCCACTGAATCGCTAACACTACTTTCTGCTGCACAGCACCACTCTAGTTAACACTGGTCAGGGACACTTCTCATTGCCGCGGTCTCCCTACAGAACTGCCCTGACCCTGCTTAGCTTCGGAGTGCAACTAATGACACAGCCTGAGGAAGAACTGCTCTATGCCCTTGCTACAGAACCCATTTCTAGCACCTGTGAAACTGCTCATTGAAGAGGAAACTGACAAGCCACTGTCACTTCCTTGTCATTAAAATCCCTGGGATTGTTTACCCAGCCCTTGGCCTTCTCCCTGCTGGCAGGCAGTTCCTTTTGTTACAGGGCTGGAATATGAATCCATGGCACACCTGGCCAAAGTGACATCCCCGGAGCTTGTTTAATTACCGGATCACAATAGACACTTGGCTGTTAGTTGCCGAGAGACGGTGAAGATGACACAAGTTTAATGAGATGGCGTTGGAGCACAGCTTTGTATATATGCAGGTGGATAGCCAGCTCTCCTCGCTATGTGCATCTGCCTGGTAACTCCTACCATGGAGAATGCCCATTCATGATTTCCCGGAGCCTGTACCAGGTAAACTGGGCTTGTTAGCAAAGTCTGAGCTCATATCAACTGGGGCTGCTTGGTTCAGTAACACTCAGGCGAGCAGCATTCCCTGCTACAGGGTTGTGTTGGATGGGAAGGAGGGCTCTCTCTGTCTAAGATCCAGGGGCGACTGGCTCCATCAGGGAGAGATTACCCTGCAAAACTCACAGGGCCTTGTTTTATGATAGGCACGCACCTGGAAATTGGCTTGTTGCTCCCCGACTCGCTCCATACAGGTTGCTGAGGAGCTGTTAGATGGAGGAGACCAGCTGGCACAGCTGAGAGGATCATACCTCTCCTCAAGGAGGTGCTGCCGACTGGGTGAGTCTCTTTCCTTGTACAATATCTTCCTAGATCTGTAGAGTATGTCTCAATTGCCTCTGTAACTAGGGTAACCAGATGTCCTGATTTTATAGGGACAGTCCTGATTTTTGGGTCTTTTTCTTATATAGGCTCCTATTACCCCTCACCCCGTCCCGATTTTTCACATTTGCTGTCTGGTCACCCTATCTGTAATGCCCCTCAAATCCCAGGACCCCCCCTACATCCAGGGAGGAGCTGTGTGAGCAGAAGCCCACATGCTGTGTATGTTCCCCCTCCTTGGGGGGTCCTGTCCCATGGAGCAATAATGCACAAGCTTGTTAGTCATACTGCAGGCGACTCCAGTCCAGTGCTCCCACGGTGGGAATCTCTGCAGTGTCCGTAGGCGCTGTCTTTCTAATGCGACTACCACAAAAAGGAAGAAGCACAAAGCCATGTTCTCCCTCTCTGTGCAGTGGCACCACCTTGGGGAGAAGGAGGGCCAGTGTCTGCCCTATTTGGAATCAGTTACACGAAGAGCTTAACCTACTGCTGTTCTCTATAAATGCACCACGGGGGAGGCGGGGGGACACCCCAGGGATGGAGAAGAGCTATTGAAGCTAAAGAACAATGTTGGCAAGAGAACAAATTAGGATAAACTAGTCAAGAATAGGTATAGGCTGGAAATTAGAAGGTGGTGTCTAAGCATCAGAGAATGTTCTGGAACAGCTTCCCAGTAGGACCAAATAACCTAACTAGTGTGATGATGGAGCCTGATAAGTTTCTGAATGGGATGATATGGCAGGGCGTCCTGAGAAAGGAGGGGACTGGATCTGGTGACCCAGAAATCTCTTCAGTCCTATGTTCCTGAGTGGCTCTCAATGGCACTTCTGTGAGTCAATTTCACCTACCTATGTTCGGGTCTTACCAGTCTCCACTGCTTCTTTCCATTGCCCCTCTCACTCGGAGTCTGGGTGCTTGTTTTCCCCATCTGTAAAACAGAGATACTATATTATCTACCTCACAGAGGAACTGAAGCTTAATTAATGAGGGGTGGTAGGCTCTGAGGATGCAGGTAAAACACACCAAGATCCTCTGCAGGGCCTTATAACTGCATGGTGCAGTTGCCACTGCTCTCGTTCACTGGGGGTAGTTGACCCTCCTCAAGACGCTCCCAAGGGGGTAATATTTATAAGCCATATGTCTGCCTTGCCACCCACCCACCCTCTGTGATCCTTCCGTATCCAACACTGCGACAGTTTCTGGGAACATTCTGTGGCTGAAAAACAGGCCGCCCATCTGCCTTAGAAGACAGATGCTGGTGTGTGTGTGTTCTCCTTGCAGTCTGTCTCTGGGGTATTTATTACTCTTAATGTGTTATAAAGTCAATAGATCTGGGAGACCTGCTTGTATATCATGCATGAGACACACAGATCTCCTGGGGGGCGTAGGTTTCTCTCTCTTTAACTCTCCTCTGTCCCTATGTCCAAGAGCCATGCAAGAAAAGGAGAACAATACAAAATTTTAACCATATTCCCTTTGGTTTGATTTCCCCTTTAGAAAAAGCGGCTCGATTTTTAATTTGAATCTCAAATCCAGAATGCATGTGACAAAACAGTGGCACTACACAGTTGTCACTCACTCAAAGCACAGCTGTTCGCAGCAACGGCAGCAATAGAACTCAGATGCTCCTAGTGCAAAAAGCACAGACTATGTCACTGGAGCTAAGCAGGAATCTCTGTTAGTAATATAGGGCTTATGACATATGGTGAAGCAGTTCTGATTCCATCCAGGGGAAGGCACGCACACATGGATCAGTTCAAACTAGCATTGCCCTATGTGCATGTGTGTGTACACACTGCCCAGCTCAATTCATCCCAGCATTGCACACATTGACCAATTAATTTCAGCATTGCTGTCCTTCTCCATGACAGTCCCACATTAGCGTGGGATTTACCAAAGCACATTTGTGAATCAGGAGCATAAGTCCCATTGACTCTTGATAGGATTTGCTTAGGTGCTTTTGAAAACTCTGTCTCATATGCTCTACCAGATACTAAACAACCTGCCAGCCCAAACTCATGCTGGAGTAACCAGATCAGGGAGTGCACCTCCTGCAGGCATTTAGAAATGGATCAGTTCACCCATTCATTCCCCCAACGGGAAACATATTTGGTGTTCTCAATCCAGTTCCTAGAGGGACCACTGCAATAGTCACTGATTGCCCTGTCTTGCTGCAAGTCAGGGTGAGGAGATCAAGAATGTTGCAGCCTGAGGACTAAACTCCACCTCCCCTGAGCACAGAACTAAGGGTAGGTCTACACTGCAGACATTGTGCCAGGCCAGCAGAGCTCCGTTGTACGGATAGAATATCAGGGTTGGAAGGGACCTCAGGAGGCCACCTAGTCCAACCTGCTGCTCAAAGCAGGGCCAATCCCCAGACAGGTGGGGTTTGTTTTTTTTTTTTTTTAAAAAACCTCAGTTCCCTAAGTGGCCCCTTCAAGGATTGGGCCCACAACCCTGGGTTTAGCAGGCGATCGCTCCCAAACAAAGGGCTTGTCAAGAGGCAATGCTGCAGTGCTTCAGTGAAGACACTACCGCTGCTGACAGGCAGACTTCTCCCATCGGCGTAGGTACTCACCTCCCTGAGATGCAGTAGGTAGGTTGATGGGAGAATTCTTCCATTGATCGAGTGCTGTCTACATGGGGTGGTTTAACTGCATTGCTCAGGGATGTGGATTTTTCACACCCCTGCACGACATAGTTGTACTGATCTAATTTCCTAGTTTAGGTCAGGCCAAAGTTAACTACCTCCATTGACATAGCTGCGTCTAAGCTGGAGGGCTTGTTTGTACAGCTATGTTGGTCAGGGGTGTGAAAAATCACACCCCTGATCAATGTGCCTCTGCTGATATAATTTTTCAGCATAGACCAAGCCTAGGGCCTCATCTACACATAAAATTTAGATCAACCTAGGTGCCTCGCCCAGAGTGTGAAAAATTCACCCCCTGAGCGATGTAACTGAGCCATCCCCGATGTCGATATGAGTCGGTCAAAGGAATTCTTCCAGCAATCTAGCTACTGTCTCTCGGAGAGGTGGATGAACTACGGAGATGGAAAAAACCCTTCCGTCACTGTAGGAAGCGTCTACACTACGACACTTCAGCGCAGTAGCTCTGCCGTGCTAGCACCTGTAGTGTAGACACAGGCTTGAGCTTCAGCTAAAATGTAAGTTGACCTAGCTGCATCCTCCAGTGGTGTGAAAAATTGACACCCCTGCGAGACATAGTAAAGCCAACCGAGCCCTGTACAGACACTGCAAGGTCAACAGAAAATTTTGGAGTTAGCTGCCACTTCTCGAGGAGGTTGATTTAAGACAGTGATGGAAAAACCCCTTCCATGCTAGAGCAAGTGTCCAAACAAAAGTTCTATAGTGGCGTACCTGGAGCAGCATATCTGGAGCACTTGACCTAAGTATGAGTGATGATGGGAAGCTAGCCCTGCATTGGCTCATGCTGCACCTGTAATCAGGACTTGTTATTCAGTGATTCTCATGCCAATTCGCTGCAGGTTTAAAAAGTGGATCGATTTAACCCTCCAGGCTACCAGGGTTTGAACTGAATTTCTGTCCCACTAAGCTGTTCGGCTCAGACTTTGGGAGCCCACCCAAAGTCCTTGGACAGAAGGGCAAATGGAATGAACGGTGAGGCACAAAAGTCAGAGGAGGTCGGGGTGAGGGATGGAAAACGGAAGGAGAAGGCCTGGTGCATGCTAGGGCATCACTTGCTGTTTCTGCTGGTGCCTGTGCTGCGTGAAGAAGATGTGGACGAGTGCAGCCTTCAAAGTGCTCTTGGATGCCGGGTGCTAAAAACAGAGGTCTCCTGAGACAAGGCTTTGAAATAAAATGGAAGAAAGGAGAGAGTGAATCACAGCAAGCGGGAGACAGAAAAAAAAATTAAAGGGACAAATGCTTCAGTAAGATGCCTTCCTCCAGCTAGCGGAGCATGCTGCTCTTTTCTTTAGCGGGGGTTCCAGGCACTGGATATAGACAGCTGGAGCATGTATCCCACAGCAGGTCTCACCCGGGCAGGGCAAGCCTCCAGACAATCCAAAATGCATCCATGCTGTCTGTCCATCACCTTGCCAAATTTCCTGTGACCAGTCCTGGAGGGACCCCTTTCTAGCCAGCCTCAAACAATCCACCTCCCCATTCCTGGACTGGATGCAAGAAACGTGTTGACTGGACCTGTGAGGGCCCTTCCCAGACCATTCTGTGCTCTTCAGGGAACACAGCTAGCCAGAGACATGCCCAGGGCTGGAGGAGGCCAATGAGGAGCGCGTTAGTGGCAGCTGTGTGGAGTGGCCCCGTTTTGACTCCTGAAGGCGATCAGGTTCCAGTACTCACCCGTGCTGTCTTGGCCCCACTAGTGGATAACAGCCTGTGTACTACCATCACCGCCTCCCATCTCTCAGGTGGTTGCTAATCATGGAGAAATCATGCAGCACTTCAAATGTTCACTCTGTGGTCAGGAGTCCTGAGCTGATTATCAGCTGTATCAGCTCTGCATCAGGTAATCCCCTCTCTAATCCTTTTTCCACCAGTGGCTGCAGTTCTGCCTTAGAGCAGAGGCACTGTCCCCCCTCCCAGAAATTCTCCCACATCACTCACAGCCTTCTGCCTCATAAATATCACAATAAAATCCTCTGGAGGTAATAACACCCCTCTCTGGAAGCTCCTGTCCAAGGATTGCTAAGCATTTACATATATGACTGTGCTGTTCATACATCCACAAAAGGCAGCCATAGAATTCCAGTCCAGGCATCTTTTATTGTAGATTAAGGAAAATGGTAAAACAACAGAACCAAAATAAAGTCTCTATGAGGGAGAGAGTCCAGTGTGTGGGTCTCCTCTCCGGAGCATCCTCCGTCAGCTCCGCCTCACAACATGGCAGAAACTTTAAGGTGTAGCACATATAAACATAAGTCACATAGCTACAATTACAGGGAAATGTATGGATGGGAAAGTCTTCTAACTTTCTGGTGTAATCATTGGCTCCTGACTTCTGCAGCCAGAACTTTTGTTCCACTCGGTTATTTGGGGGTGAGCTAAGACAGTGCCCAGTCCAGGCCTTTTGCCTTTGTGGGGTTACAGATTGGAGGAGATGCATGAGCAGAAAGTGCCACAGCTATTCATAAAGGAGCAGAAGGCAGAGCAGAACTGGCAATGGAGACCCCATCAAAGTGCAACCGTGTTGGACTCACTGGAAGGAGTTGTCATTTCCCTTCCCCGAGCTGGTTTTGAGGTGGAAATTGCCAGTTCCTTTGCTCAGTTTTGACCCAGCCAGTACAAAAATGAGTTTAAATAACTTAGCTGAATCCTCAGCAGTACCATTCATTGTCTGGTGGAGTTTTCCTTCCTAACATGCTTATCAGTCTCTGCTGAGAGCATGGTTAACTTCCTGGTATAAGTGAACAGCAGACAGGTATGAAACTCAGTAATCTGAATCCTTCAGTGCCATGTGTAAACAGACCCCAAACTCAAAGCAATTGAATCAAATCCACAGTTTTGGCCTTCACAGAGGAGCTGTGAGAAAATGCAAGTTTTGAATGGGATACACTGAGATCAGCTTGAAACTAGACTCCGGAATGGAATAGGGCAGGACTGAGGGGTGGAGCTGTCTGAGTGGGAAGCCCATGGCTGGCATAGCAAGGGTCTGTGGATGAGGAATGGGAGAGGCATCAGCTGAGCTCTGCGTGTAGGGAGTCCAGTACTGGAATAACGGAGGGAAGGAGCTGGTGGAGGCCATGAGATGGGATTGCTGCAGTGTGTGAGAGCAGGGCTAGCTGTAGTTGCTTTTGAGGTGCAGGGCCCTAGGACTGGAAGTTGCTCTGGGTGCTGATGAATGGGATGGAGGTGCCTTGGCTGAGCAGCACAGGAAAGCTCAGACAGTGCCTGCCGCTGCACCAAGGGGTCTAGACAGAGCTATGGCAGGAGACACGGGCCCCTGACTGGGAGCATGCTTTAACTCTGCCTTTATGGTTCACGTAGATGCAGCTGGACCAAAGCCACCAGCACAGGGATCTCCTCCTCCTTATCTTTCAGCATAACTTTGTTTAGGGGATGCTCACTGGGTGATTTAATTAAAGTAATTAATTATTTTCTAGTCTGTTTAATTTTCTCCCTTTATTATTCTCAGACATGTCACATTCAGGATGCAGAGTGTAAGTAGATGTGACTCTGGCATGCTGGGATCATTGAGAAATCCAGCTCACCCAGAGCTGGGCATGTTATCAGCCCTGCTGTGAGGGCTTTGCTCCCTGTAGGTCCTCTTAAACTAAGCTGGGCCGGTACTTGAATGGTGAAGTCTCTAAAAAGCCCAGGCATGCTGCTGGAAGTAGTGACTCAGCGGGAGGTGCTCAGGTTGCCCAACTCCTAGCTAGTGCACTAACCTCTGTGCCATCCATACCTTTCTCTTCTTATCCTATAAAATCGGATGGAGCATGGGCAAGTGGTTTGTGCAGGGACAGAAAGTTAGGTTCTGTGGGACAGAATGAGGTCCACTGGCCACAGCAGTGTAGTGGAGGTCAGGATTCCTGGGTTCCAATACAGGCTCTTCACCAATTCATTCTTTGGCCCGGGGTAAATCATGTCCCCTCTGTGTGCCTCAGTTTCCCAATCTGTAAAACGGAGATAATGATTCTGACCCACCTCCCAGGGGACTTGTGAAACATAACTAATGTCTGTAAAGTGCTTTGAACTCCTTGGACAGAAGGCTTTGGGTAATTATTATTCATGTCTCATGTGGTAAGGAGCCAGGCCTGTTCCAGAAGGCAACCTCTAGAAACTGGCTGGTTTGGGGCACCACAGCAGCTGCTCAATGCCTACCCATCCCCTCCACAGTGCTGAGGCACCACCGTGCTCCCTGCTCCATTGACACAGCGCCTGATAGGGGCCTATTGGCCAGCACTGACAAAAGGGCAACAGGTCGGTTGTGATTAATTCCCTGGTTTTGTGCAGCTCCTTCTCTGCCCAGTGAACTCCCTGATACTTACAGGGAGTGGTGGAGGCGGGGGGGTAGGGGGGAAGAGTCACAGCAGAGATGGGAGCAAAGGAAACCCCGAAAGTCAATCAGCCCCAGACAGCTGACGGGGAGGGAGGCAGGCCTCAAGATCCAATTCTAAGCTTTCCCTCTGCTGCTGCTATCACAGGTGTATCCCCACTCCCCAGGCCTAAACACCCACTGAATGCTGAGGAGCTTTGTATCCTGTTTGTGGGGTTCACACCCCTAGTGTGCAAACTCTTGCACAATCCTGGGTCAATTTATGGTGGTTTCAGCAGAGTTTTGGGGTTCAGTTGAACGAGAAGTGAATCCTCTCCTCTTGGTTCTTACACCATGTTATCCAGCTACTGCCAGTTCCCCACCCTTATCCTGAAGCTGCCACCTTCATCCTAGCTGTAGCTGTGCAATCAGTGTTCCCGAAAGTCTCCCTCTCAGGCATATCCATCAGCCCCAGTGCATCTTCCTGGCCCAGGCTACACGGGAACAGCTAGTTTGTTTTCTTCAGACCTCGACAATGTTAAATAGATCTGCTCCTTCCCAGTCTAAACATCCTGACTAAAGAACTCCCCTAAATTCATCTGAGCTGTGAGACATTCGATGCTGGCATTCCTGCTCTGGCTGGCTAACTCCACTAGGTGATGGACTAGTGACAAGCCTGACACATCCCAATCCTAACATTTAGTTTACTTTTTTTTTAGAACAGTTATCAGTCTATTTGCAGACAGATTCAGGTCATTCCAGAGGCACTTTGTACCTTACCCGCTCACTCCTGGTATTTGTAGAACACTGGGATTTGAGCCCAGGGTCTCCACCACTTGAGTGATAGCAGTACTAGATTGTTAGTGTCTAGGAGGAGCAGCCATTAGGGGGGACATCGCATGTGTACAGATGTAACAGGCTGGCTTTTTTACACTGCTTGTGTATAGATCACTTTTTGTGGAAGGTGTGGATCCAGCCCCATCTCCCCTCCTTTTCTCTAGCCCTCTCCAGCCCCTCTTCTATCCCTCTAGATTTCCTCTCCACCCTTCTCCCAGTGCTCCTCCTGCCTGCTTTTATCCAGTATGAATCACCAGGGGTGAGAATAATGAGTCATTTAGAGATGCAGTTAACCTTCCCATTTTATGAATGAGTGGAAGTGACTCAAAGAGCATCATCACAGTGCATCTAAAGTCTGCCTAAGTACTTAGCTGTTGTTCATCACTGTGCTGTCCAGGCACTTTACCGACACTCATGAGTTTATCCTTGCAACAACCCAGTGAGGTAGGGAAGTATTACCCCTATTTTACTGATGGGGAAACTGAAACGTAGAAATTAAGGCCCAGCTCCTCAAAAGGTATTTACATTCCTAACTTCCATTGAAATCAGTGGAAATTAGAAGTCTAAATTTCTTTGAGGATCTGGTCCTAAGTAATTTGCTGAAGATCACACATGGCTAGGAATTGAATCCTGATCTCCTGAGGCCTACTCCAGAGCCTTTCCCACATGATCATTCCCCTGTATTTATGATTTGACTGGAGAATGGACTCCTAGAGTAAAACATCTGGGTTATACTTTATTGCATTAAAAAACAAAAAAAACAAACAACCTACATTAAAAGCCAAGTCAAAAGCTAGTAAATGCCAGAATTAAAGGTTGTTGTTCATGATCATGTAAAGACTATCCTAATGTACATGCACAAGGGGTCTCATAGGGTTTCTGGCCTGTCCACCCAGCCCAGAAAGGACTAACACCATGCCCAAAGTCTTTTCAAGTCCTTTCTTCAGGGCAGAGTTTGTTCTTCAAAACACAATAAAGAAGTTCAGCATGAATTCCACCTGGCCTTTCCTAGCCCTGACCCAGTGTCTCCTGCAGGGGCTTTTCCCTTGCATCTTTCTCCCCCTTGCACTACAGCCTGCCATAGGCACCGGCAGATCTCCGTTAGGAGAGCTTTTCCCTCAAACAGGGCTGGGGGGCTCCAGGACCCCCACCCCTTTAGGGTGCACAGCCCCCATTTCCAGGGTGAATCAACCTTAATGCTGGAATTCCCTAACTCTTGAGTGTGCTTGAATGTGCAAACTTCAAGTTTTTTTCTTGTAGGTTTTTTTTTTAAATGTAATAAAGTATCACCCAAATGTTTTATATGTAAATCAGTTCCGGAGTCCTTTTACACTCCCAAACACTGGGACTTCTGCAACTGGTCCTTAGGGAGAGAATCGTGCTTAGCTAGACTTGAGCACTGGAGATGCTTAATCAGATTTATGCATTAACTGTAAAGACAATGAACAGAAATTTGACTCTAAAGCCCCGCCCTGCAGTGAGCCACCATTGATTCATATTAAGGACAGAGCGATTTGGGGTCAATCCAGGATTCTTTTGGCTTCGAACCCTTACCTGGTGGCAGCCAATACCCGCTGGACCCAGATCCGAGCAGCTGGGATCCATTTCTGAACAACAGATGGAGCTGCAGGTCATCTTTCTGGGGCTGAGATCGAGTTACTGCTCCCCCTCACCCCATCGCAGTGATGCCTTTCCGCAGGCTACTGTCCAGAGGGATGGGATCTCCCTCCCAGCTGAATGCATTTGGAACAGGCAGATCAGGGTGGAAAATGCCTCCTAGTGCGTTTCATAGTCTCTCCTCCTTCTCGGTTTAGTTTCTTTTCGCCACTCCAGCCCTCCCCAGTTTAAGGGCTCAAGGGCCTGGTCTGGAACTGGCCAAACAAGGGGGTCAGTTGTGTCAATGGCTTATATGATGAAGACACATGACCCTCTAGGGCCTGGCTGAGACCCACCAAATTCATTACATACCATCAATGGGAACAACGACCATGCTCAGGATGTGTTTGTATGGCACCGTGGCCCCGATCTGCACTCTGGGGCCTACGGTACTACAAATAAATGCAAAGCAGTGAAAGGCCATGCCATGAGATCCAGACACTTTCCCCCTACAAAGAAGAGTCAAATCCACATGCTAAACAGACCTACTGGAAGATAGAATCCCTTTCTCTCCCTCAGAAAGGCCCCAGTTTGGATGTCTACTGCTTCTAATAGAATTAGGTTAAGTTGGGCTCAGAATGGAGGCAGCAGGAGGATTTTAAATGCAGACGGTAGAGAAGGAAGAAGTGGATGCAAAGAGAGACAGATGAAGGGGGAAACAACAAGAGAATGGATGGGAGATGTCAGCTACTAGAATTATAAACCACAAAGTTACCTGGATTTCCATGATCTGAAAAGCCTGGGAGAGTGTTGGAGGAAACGGCAGAGCCCCTCACATACTCCATTCCTCCCTATTGAGTTGCTCACATCACTCACGGCAGCACAGTGCCTCATAGTACCACACTGGAGTATTGGGCCAGCACTGACTCAGCTGGGAGAGTCACTCACGCCTCTCCCTGCAGCACCTGTGCTGTGATACCGCATTGGCGCTCAGATATTATGGTGAGGAGTGTAGCATAAGAACCTATATAGAACAGAATAACACCAGGGTCACACTGCTATTTGCAGCACTCAAGTGTACCTTGAGGTTCTCCCAGACAAAATCCGACTCGGGGTTATTATATGCAGTATTGTTGTAATTGTGTTGGTCCCAGGATATGAGAGAGACAAGGTGAGTGAGTTAATATCATTTATTGGATCAACTTCTGTTGGTGAGAGAGAAACGCTTTCGAGCTACACAGAGCTCTTCTTGTCTCTCTCACCAACAGAAATCAGTCCAAGAAATGATTTTCCCCTCACCCACCTTGTCTCCCATGGTTATAGTTGCTTTCCTATTTTTTGCAGCTGTCTCTGGCTTCTTCCCCACAAGTCTGGGAGGCAGATTGCTGGCAGTATAATGATGCAGCATACATCTGGATGTAATTTCTTACCTACTTTTGCAATGTTTATTTCTGTGGGATGTTCTAGGGTGCAGACACTTACATAATCTGTAAACCTGGCTATGAATTCATGAATCTCTTATTTCTAAGATGAGAGGGGCAGAAGATTGTGCAAAAGTAGTAGAGAGTCTGGACTGAGTGAGAATTTCAGGTCCTATTGCTGCAAACACTTAAGCATCTGAGTAACTTTATTCAGCCATTGAAATCAACAGCAGTACTCATATGCCTTAGTGAGTATTTCTCTTTAAATAAATCTGATCTTCTAATTATTGGAAATTTAAATATGGGATAAAAGGTGACCTGCAAAAGATTTTTTTAAATGCTCTTTTTTGTTTCTTTATAGTGTGTTTAAAAGGCCTAATTTTTTTTCCCTCGTTTCTTTTTTCAGCCTGTTTTATATCTCTAAACTTTGGGTCTTTTCTACCCCGAGTCCTATGATTAACTGGAGAGCTACTAGGGTTATGACTCAAAGGTCCTAAAGAAGTGAAACATGTGAGAGAGAAGTGATTTTTATTATTATTCTATTTTTTGTTAATTTCCAATTCTGTCAAACAGTTGTGCATGGGCTAATGGGTAAAGTACTAGATGTGGCCTCAGAGGACTCTCCCACTCACCTGCTTTATGATCCTGTGCAAGTCACTTCCCTCCTTGGTCTGTCTTGCCAATTTAGTCTGTAAACGCTTCACTAGAGCTACTGTCTCTCACTATGTAGTGTGCAGCACCTTGCACAAAAGGGCCCTGATCTCCATGGTATCTAAAGTGTGTTAAATGAAAAGTTAAAATGTTTTAAAACGGCACAGCCCAAATCACCCCCAAAGCAACTAGCGCTCTGTAAGAGATTTTGTCTCAATTAGGACTCCCCTTACCGGCTTTGAGCCCAGGCCATTTGAAAGAGATGCCGTGAGACACATACAACAAAGCACCATGACCAGATTATTGAAAAGTGGCCACTGATTTGAGACGCTCCCATTTTTTGGATGCCTTGGGCCTGATTTTTTTGTGTTCCGAGCAGCTGCAGCAGGAATGGTGAGTGGTCAGCAGCTCTGAAGAGCAGGCCCCTATAGGGATGAGGGTTTCAAAAGCCTCACAAGTGACATATGTTATTGGGCTCAATGCAGGAGTAAGTAGGGGAAATTCTGTTCCCTGTGAAATACAGATCAGACTAATGTCTAATGTCTCTCCTGGTCTTAAAATCTAAGGGTATGTTTACACTTTGAGTGGGGTGCGTGATTCCTTGCTCCAGGAGACTAACTTGCACTCTCTCTGCTCCAGTAAAAATAGAGCAGTGCTGCCAGCGGTGCTTGCAAATGGAGGGGGTAGCTCTCCCAGGTATGGGCCTCTGGCCCCTGATGTCTATGTGCTCAGGGAGGCTGGCCCCACCCAGTGCTTGTGCTGCCACAGCTACTCTCTATTGTTAGGGTGCTAGCTGAAGGCCTCGTTGTGCTCAGCACTGTACATACATATAATGAAACGATGGTCCTTGCCCCAAAGAGCTTCCAGTCCAAGTAGAAGATGGGAGACAACAGGTGGGTAAAACAAACAGAAACCCAGTGGCCAAGCTAATGGTGAGGCAATTATGATGAACATATAGCAGGAGCAGATCACAGCCTTATGGCAAGACTAGCATGCCCCTTAACATGCAGCATGTAATCTCTTTGGGCCAGGGATGGTCCTGTTGTTAAGTGTGTGCGCAGCACCCAGCACAGCTCCCTGGTTATGGCCACTAGGCACTACTGCAATACAAATGATATGCATAGTTTAGCAGGGATTTTCTTTTGCAAAGCATTATACAAACCCACATCAATCCTCCCGAGAGGTCAGTCAGTGTCATCTTCTCCCTTTTACAGATGGGGCAGTGACCTAGCCAAGGTCATGCAGGGAGGCAAACTGGAGCTCTGGTCTCTCTTTGAGTGTGTCCTGTGACCCCGTTAGCAACTGCAATCACAGACAGAGGCTTCCCCCATGCCACCTCTTGGGCTTCTGATCTTGGTATCAGCCAGACTCTGCTGGAGCTGAAAAGAGACAGCTCCTGATGCTCTGAATCATAAAGCGGGGGGGTTCCCCAGGTGCAACACTGCTTGTTCACTACCCAGGAGCAAAGCCCTTCTGTGTGGTGGTTTGTTTTGTTCAGCACAATCCCTCTCGCTGATGACGTAAAAAAAGGCAGGAAAAGGCTGCCAGAGTAAACTCATTCTGTGTAACCAGAAGCAGCCTGAGGGGTTTAAGCAGCTGTAGTTTAATTACCATTTTTTTCAGTTAGCATAAATAATTTAAATTGGGTTCCTGTCATGAATTGTTTTATGTACTTAATAACCACACGGCCAAGCAAGGAGGGGAAGCCAAACAACAACTCAATAGAGGGGAACCAGGGAGAAAATCACACACTGTGCAGACAACACGCTGGAGGAGAAAAATATCATATTCCCTCCCCTGCCCTTCCTCCCCAGAGAAAAAAGAATAGATGGTGTCAATCTTTTTACTGAGAGGTGTAATAAAGATGGGACTTACCTGAGAGAGGCAGAACAGAGGGATGGTTTAGCAGACTGATCGCCTAGAGAACTACATCCTCGTGTGGAGCCAAGTCCAAGACAGAGAGGGCTCTCTGGCCACATGCAAAGTGACTGGGGGGAAGCTGGGTACAGGCTCCCTCCCCACCAATTTAAAGCAGTGCTTTCCACCCACCCCTTCTTGTTAGTACAGAACTGATGACAAAGCAAAGCAAGCTGATTGATTTCTCCTCCCTATCTCTGATTCCCCTCCCTCTTACTCTCCCCTCATCATCAGGGAAATCTACCCCACCTCTTCTCCCAGCAGCTGGGACTGTCAGCTGGCACTGGTTCTCTTCCAAGCTTTTCTGGGGGGGAAAGCACCATGCCCTGAGCTTGGCTGGGATCCGTACTTCACCCATCTACCCTCCTTCTTTTCCCCCACCTCATCTCACATCCTCTGGCTGCAAGCATTCTGGGAGATGAATTATTTTTCTTCAGATGAAGAGATGGGAGGCCGGGCACAGCTGGCTGCATTAACCCTTTGCTGGCTGCAGGCAGCTCTTTTTCTTTCCTGAGAATCCGATGAGATACAGGTGAGTAGCACATGCCGGATATCAGGGTGGGAGGAGAGGAGTGTCTGGGGATGACAAGAGCCATCTCTCTCTTGGATTTGTGTCCCCTTTGCATGCTGCCAAACCCACTGGCACAGATATAAATATGAGACGGGGCAATGAAGCCACAAAATTTGGATCCAGACCACAGACTCCCTCAAGGCTGGTGGCATTCACGGCTGTTTGGCATTGGGGGTTTAATTCAGCCCTTTATAAAGGCAGGAGCCACTTGTGAAAATTCAGCACCGGGGCTCAAATTTCAAGCACCACCCCCAAGGTTCGCAGGGTGCTGGTTCACACTCATCCTAGAGAATAAGTGATTGAAAGGAAGGAGCAGCAAGATGTGATCAAGTCAATTTCAACTCCTGTGTTTGGTGATCTTAATCAGACCCCAGTGCCCTCCTTCCACATTGAAGTCAGTGTCTATTTGATTATATTTCCTCTCACCCTCCTTTCAACTCCTTCCCCTGAGCTTTGTCAGAGCTCCCAATTCAGAGTTCGGAGAGTCTGATCCAGAGCTAGACTCTATCTGCCCAGGATATTTCTAGGGGCCTGAGCTGTAGCACCCAAGCTCTGGGTCCATGGGACATCCCCCTCATCTCTGCTTTTCAGGAGCACTGGTTTTGATCCCCTGTGCCTTTGCTCTACCTGGGCGTGGGGAGAGTGTGCTGTTCCTGAAAGAGAGGCAGATGGGAGCTGGAGTTGCCGAGGCGATAAGAACTCTGCAAACCCTTCCCTCTCCATTAAATTTCATATTTTCACCTCTTTCCCCTCCCCCCTCATTTCCTTCGCTTGGCCTTTCTCCCCATAGTTAAAAAGTAATTTGGAGTTTTCCCATCTTCTCTGCCCCAAATCTACCAGGATTGTTCCCTAAGTGCTTTTGTCCTTCTCTGTATAAGCCCTAAAAAGACTGAACGAGAGAGAGGGAGAGAGTGATTCTGGAGAGAACAGTATTATTTTTGTCTCCTCCTCCTCCTCTGCTCCACAGAACAGATGCTTCCGGCAGGCATGAAGTGTACAGTCTCCAACTGCCTCTTTCAGTCCCTTTCTGTTTTTCAAGCACTACCCTGGCTAGCAAGAGCGGAGCTATTGAGATCTCCAGAGCAGAGCTCAGGGCGAGGGAGCTGTCAGCTCAGAAGGGTCAAAAGGGTCAGCTCAGAGCCTCCAGCTTAGCACTTCTCAGCCATTGCTCAGCCTGTGTGGCTTGGAGTCGGAGATGAGTTGATGTCTGCTGTCCAGCCTTTGAGAGGCTTCAGCTGGGAGTGTCTTGAGCTGGACTAAGATCAGACATTGCTGGGGATACAGAGGGACTTTGTAGGGACGGGCTGGGTGATTGAGTTCAGTGAGCACTGGAGCAGTTTTCTTGCAGGCCACAATCAGCTTGGGTCAGCTGTGGCCAACAGTTGTCCCCATCTGACAGTTGTGTAATGGCTTAAGCATGGAATGAGTCAGATGGGGCTCAGCCCAGCTTCTGGTAGGACCAGGTCCCCATCACAAAGGCACCACCATGCCTGGTCTCCTTTTAGCCATATGGCAGCTGTCTGGAGGCCTCTGTGTGAAAGAAGCCGGTGGATTCTCAGTGCAGTCAAGGGTTCAGCTTTGCAAAGTCGCTGTGACAATGAGCCCTTGTTAGCTGTCTCCGCAGACAGGCCAAGGACAGAGCGAGCCAGGAGACCCTTCTCTCATCCCTAGAAGAGGCCCCTCCATGGCGGGGTGAGGCATACTTGGGTGTGTGGGGAGAGGTGGAGTGTGCTGCCCTGACTGTACCTTTATGGAGGATTCAGTTTCTGGGTCTGTCAAGCCAGCACTTGATAAGAGTCTTCAGATTCCATTAGTCTGGAGATTAACTGGAAACATTCAGTGTGGGCTTCTAACGAGCGTAGAATCACCTCCTCTGTCCTCCACACCTCACTCCCGTCACAGCCTGCTGTCTGTGCTATGCACGGAAAGACCAATTTCACTGTCTTGTGCCTCCATTTCTCTATCTGTGAAGTATAATACTACTGAGATTACAAGCCCTTTGGGGGCAGAGACGACTTTTTGTTCTGTGTCTGTACACAGCACAACGGTGGCCTGGCCATGGCTGGGGCTCCTAGGCGCTAGTGCAGGCCTGCACAACTCGTAAAGCGGCGAGGACCACATTACTCCAAAGAAAACAGCTGAGGGCCAAAACCTCCCAGCCCCGCAGAAACGCCCCGCCCCAGGGCCGCCTAGCCCTGCAGAAACAAACCCTCCATCCCCAGCGCCACCCCACCAAAACAGCTGTGGGCCAAAAAGGAAGGTTGGGGGTGGGGAGGTGATACTTTATTTTAAATCAACCGGGGGCTCCCAGCTGAAGAGGTGGTTGGGAGCCCTCAGGGTTAAATTAAGGGGCTCAGGGCTCCGGCGGCTGGGGGAACCTGGCAGGGCCGGATCTAGGTTTTTTGCTGCCCCAAGCAAAAAAAAATTTGGCTGCTCCCCAGTCCCAGCCCTAGGCTCCCCCTGTACTCCCGTGCAGCCCCAGTCCTGGTCTCTCCCCCCACCGACCCACACCCCCTGCCGCCCCAGCACTGGGCTTCCCCCTTTCCTCCCCACCAGTGCCCTCCCCCCACCCCGCTGCTGCCCCAGCCCTGGGCTCTCCCCCACCAGTGCCCCCCTATCATAAACAGATAGCTACGGGTTAATGTCTCTTTCACCTGAAGCACCTGATCAGAGGACCAATCAGGAAACAGGATTTTTTCAACTCTGGGTGGAGGGAAGTTTGTGTGTAAGTCCTTTGTTCTTGGTTCTTCTGCCTGTATGCTCTCTCGGATGAGAAGTGATTTCTGTTTCCTGCTTTCTAATCTTCTGTTTCCCAGTTGTAAGGACCAAAGATCAGATAGGGATTTATATGTTCTTTTGTATTTACATGTCTATAGTTGCTGGAGTGCTTTGAATTGTATTCTTATTGAATAAGGCTGTTTATTCAATATTCTTTTAAGCAATTGACCCTGTATTTGTCACCTTAATACAGAGAGACCATTTGTATGTATTTTTCTTTCTTTTTTATATAAAGCTTTCTTTTAAGACCTGTTGGAGTTTTTCTTTAGTGAGGAACTCCAGGGAATTGAGTCTGCAGCTCACCAGGGAATTGGTGGGAGGAAGAAGTCAGGGGGAGATGTGTGTGTGTTAGATTTACTAGCCTGACTTTGCATTCCCTCTGGGTGAAGAGGGAAGTGCTTTTGTTTCCAGGACTGGAATTAGAGAGGGTGGACTCCCTCTGTTTAGATTTACGGAGCTTGTGTCTGTGTATCTCTCCAGGAACACCTGGAGGGGGGAAGGGAAAAGGTTTATTTCCCTTTGTTGTGAGACTCAAGGGATTTGGGTCTTGGGGTCCCCAGGGAAGGTTTTTGTGGGGACCAGAGTGCCCCAAAACACTCTAATTTTTTGGGTGGTGGCAGCAGTACCAGGTCCAAGCTGGTAACTAAGCTTGGAGGTTTTCATGCTAACCCCCATATTTTGGACGCTAAGGTCCAAATCTGGGACTAAGTTATGACATGAGTGGCAGCGTTGGGAAAGATAGAATCCAGAAGCCAGTAGGAATATTATATTTTTCTTTTCTCTGCTAGGGGCTTTTTAGCAGAGAGAAAGAGTTTGGTTTTAAAAGGGAACCAGAGAGATTTTTTTTTTCTCTTTCTCTGCTCTCTCTGGCAGTTTTTGGCTTGCATATTAAGCAAGGAACCATTAAGAGACTATTTCGGGTCTTTTGTCAGACAATAGCACTCCCATTAGGAGGCAAATACCAGCACTATATACATGCAAATAAAGTGGTTTTTCTGGTTTACTTTACATTGAAACAATTAGCTAGAGAAAGAAAGGGAAAAAGGCACTGTTGCTAGGCAGACCCCAGGAGGCAACAGAGCCTGAAGTTCAGACAATAAACACCGGAGGGCACCCCAACACAAGAAAACAGGAACCATGCCTTCCAATACAAAAATGGAGGCCGAAGAACAAATCAAAGAAGCTGAACACAGGCGACAACTGGAAAAAAGACAAAAAGAGGTGGAACTGAAAGAAAAGGAAGAAAGCATCAAACTGGCAGCCTACAAAAGAGAACAAGCAGCCAAAGAGGCAGCCCACAAAAGGAAACTAGAAGAAGAAGAGGTGGCACACAGAAGGAAACAAGAAGAAGAAGATGCAGCCCACAAAAGACAGATAGAACTCCAGAGGGAGGCACACCGCCAGACCCTGGAATTAGAAAAGGCTAAGCAACAGGCTCCAGCCAATCCTAACAATCCTCCGCCAATTATGGTTCCACAGCACAGGAAATTTCCCACCTACAAGGCAGGTGATGACACCGAGGCCTTCTTGGAAAATTTTGAAAGAGCCTGTCTTGGGTACCGCATCCCTGAAGACCAGTACATGGTAGAATTGAGGCCACAGCTCAGTGGACCTTTAGCAGAGGTGGCAGCTGAAATGCCTAAGGAGAACATGAACGACAATAAACTTTTTCAAACCAAGGCCAGATACAAAATGGGGATAACCCCGGATCATGCCCGTCGGCGTTTCAGAACCCAAAAGTGGAAACCAGATGTGTCATTTCCCAAACACGCCTACTACGTTGGGAAAAATTATGAGACCTGGATATCAGGACACAATGTTAAATCCTTGGACGCACCTCCTCATACAAATGGAGCAGTTCTTGGATGGTGTTCCTGAGGACATCACATGGTACATACAAGATGGAAAACCCAAATATCGCACCGAGGCGGGGAAGATTTGAGCCAGATGGATGGAAGTGGCAGAAAGCAAGAAAGCTACTGTCAAGGGGAACGAATACCCCAGGGGGAACACCGACCATAAACCTTACAACCGAGGGCAGCCAAAAACCCCACCTATAACCCTAATAAAGCCACAGACACAGTATTCTTCCACCTCACCAGTCTCCAGTAACTCACCTCGGCCCAGTGACCCATCAGATGGAAGATGCTTTAAGTGTAATGAACTGGGACATATCAAGGCCAACTGTCCAAAGAACGCCATCCGAGTGCAGTTCATTACACCACCATCACCCAAAAGATCCCCAGACCTGGATGCCTCTCAAATATCCTTGGAGCGAAGGGAAAATTTGAGAGTGGGCGGAAAGAAGGTTACTGCGTGGAGAGACACAGGAGCACAAGTGTCAGCTATCCACCAATCCTTCGTAGACCCCAAATTCATCAACCCAAAGGCCCAAGTGACAATTTACCCCTTCATGTCACAAGCTGTAGACTTGCCTACAGCTGAACTGCCTGTCCAGTACAAAGGCTGGTCAGGAATGTGGACTTTTGCAGTCTATGACAATTATCCTATCCCCATGCTACTGGGGGAAGACTTGGCCAGCCAGGTGAGGCGGGCCAAGAGAGTGGGAATGGTTACCCATAGCCAAACCAGGCAAGCTTCCAGACCCATTCCTGTTCCTGAGCCATCCACAGATGCCCCGTCTGTGTTACCAGAGACCCAGACAGAGGTAGTGGACCCGGATTCCATGCCAACCACTGAAACAGCCACAGCATCTCCAGTCCCAGGCCCGGAACTGGAACAGCAACCAGCACCAGCGATTGCAACCCCATCTTCAAACTCAACGCCAGTGGGCGCCAGCGAGCCAGAACTGGCAGAAGCAGCAGACAGCCATACCCAAAAGGCTCAGCCAGAGCCTGAAATACCCTCAGGTGCACCAGCGGAGAGCGGTTCACCAGCAACGGAAACAACCCCATCACCTACATCGCTTCCAGAGGGACCAAGCCCAAGTCCACAGTCTGAGGAAGAACTGGTGACCCCAGCCTCAAGGGAACAGTTCCAGACTGAGCAGGAAGCAGATGACAGCCTTCAGAAAGCTTGGGCGGCGGCACGGAGCACCCCACCGCCTCTCAGCTCTTCTAATCGATCCCGGTTTGTTATAAACCAAGGACTTTTATACAAGGAGATTCTTTCTGGTGGACACTGGGAAGAATGGCAGACGCAAAAACAATTGGTGGTTCCAACTAAGTACCGGGGGAAGCTCTTAAGCTTAGCCCATGATCATCCCAGTGGCCATGCTGGGGTGAACAGAACCAAGGACCGGTTGGGGAAGTCCTTCCACTGGGAGGGGATGGGCAAGGACGTTGCCAAGTATGTCCGGTCTTGTGAGGTATGCCAAAGAGTGGGAAAGCCTCAAGACCAGGTCAAGGCCCCTCTCCAGCCACTCCCCATAATTGAGGTCCCATTTCAGCGAGTAGCTGTGGATATTCTGGGTCCTTTCCCAAAAAAGATGCCCAGAGGAAAGCAGTATGTACTGACTTTCGTGGACTTTGCTATCCGATGGCTGGAAGCTGTAGCTCTAGGCAACACCAAGGCTAACACTGTGTGCCTGGCCCTAACAGACATTTTTGCCAGGGTAGGTTGGCCCTCCGACATCCTTACTGATTCAGGATCTAATTTCCTGGCAGGGACCATGCAAAAACTGTGGGACACGCATGGGGTGAACCACTTGGTTGCCACCCCGTACCACCATCAAACCAATGGCCTGGTGGAAAGGTTTAATGGAACTTTGGGGGCCATGATACGTAAATTCGTCAACGAATACTCCAATAATTGGGACCTAGTGTTGCAGCAGTTCCTGTTTGCCTACAGGGCTGTACCACATCCCAGTTTAGGGTTTTCACCGTTTGAACTTGTCTATGGTCACGAGGTTAAGGGACCATTACAGTTGGTGAAGCAGCAATGGGAGGGGTTTACGCCTTCTCCAGGAACTAACATTCTGGACTTTGTAAGCAACCTACAAAGCACCCTCCGACACTCTTTAGCCCTTGCTAGAGAAAACCTAAAGGATGCTCAGGAAGAGCAAAAGGCCTGGTATGACAGACATACCAGAGAACGTTCCTTCAAAGTAAGAGACCAGGTTATGGTCTTGAAGGTGCAACAGGCCCATAAGATGGAAGCATCATGGGAAGGGCCATTCACGGTCCAAGAGCGCCTGGGAACTGTGAACTACCTCATAGCATTTCCCAATTCCTCACTAAAGCCCAGAGTGTACCATGTTAATTCTCTCAAGCCTTTCTATTCCAGAGACTTACAGGTTTGTCAGTTTACAGTCCAGGGAGATGATGCTGAGTGGCCTGACGGTGTCTACTACGACGGGAAAAAAGATGGTGGCGTGGAAGAGATGAACCTCTCAACCACCCTGGAACGTCTGCAGCGGCGACAAATCAAGGAGCTGTGCACTAGCTTCGCCCCATTGTTCTCAGCCACCCCAGGACGGACTGAACGGGCATACCACTCCATTGACACAGGTAATGCTCACCCCATTAGAACCCCACCCTACCGGGTGTCTCCTCACGCCCAAGCTGCTATAGAACGGGAGATCCAGAACATGCTACAGATGGGTATAATCCGCTCATCTACCAGTGCATGGGCATCTCCAGTGGTTCTGGTACCCAAACAGATGGGGAAATATGCTTTTGCGTGGACTACCCTAAGCTAAATGCGATAACTCGTCCAGACAACTATCCAATGCCACGCACCGATGAGCTATTGGAGAAGTTGGGACGTGCCCAGTTCATCTCTACAATAGACTTAACCAAGGGGTACTGGCAAGTACCGCTAGATGAACCTGCCAAGGAGAGGTCAGCATTCGTCACCCATGCGGGGGTGTATGAATTTAATGTCCTTCCTTTCGGCCTTCGAAATGCACCCACCACCTTCCAAAGGCTGGTAGATGGTCTACTAGCAGGACTGGGAGAATATGCAGTTGCCTACCTCGATGATGTGGCCATTTTTTCAGACTCCTGGCCCGAACACCTACTACACCTGGAAAAGGTCTTTGAGCGCATCAGGCAGTCCGGACTAACTGTTAAGGCCAAAAAGTGTCAAATAGGCCAAAACAGAGTGACTTACCTGGGGCACCAGGTGGGTCGAGGAACTATAAACCCCCTACAGGCCAAGGTGGATGCTATCCAAAAGTGGCCTGTCCCCAGGTCAAAGAAGTAGGTCCAATCCTTCTTAGGCTTGGCCGGGTACTACAGGCGATTTGTACCACACTACAGCCAAATCGCTGCCCCACTGACCGACCTGACCAAAAAGACCCAGCCAAATGCCGTTAAGTGGACTGATCAGTGTCACAAGGCCTTTACCCAGCTTAAGACGACACTCATGTCTGACCGTGTGCTCAGGGCCCCGGACTTTGACAAGCCATTCCTAGTAACCACGGATGCATCTGAGCGTGGTATAGGAGCAGTGCTCATGCAGGAAGCAACGGATCACAACTTCCATCCTGTCGTGTTTCTCAGCAAGAAACTGTCTGAGAGGGAAAGTCACTGGTCAGTCAGTGAAAAGGAATGCTACGCCATTGTGTACGCTCTGGAAAAGCTACGCCCATATGTGTGGGGACGGCGGTTCCAGCTACAAACTGACCATGCTGCACTAAAGTGGCTTCATACGGCCAAGGGGAACAACAAGAAACTTCTTCGTTGGAGTTTAGCTCTCCAAGATTTTGATTTTGAAATTCAGCACATCTCAGGAGCTTCTAACCAAGTAGCTGATGCTCTCTCCCGTGAGAGTTTCCCAGAATCTAGTAGTTAAAAAGTGTTCTTAAAATGTAGAAGTCTGTTAGTTATATACTTAGTGGTATATGTAAAGGTGCATGTGTTGTATTAATCTGTTTATTTTAAAGTTCTAGGAGGAAATCGCCGCCAGTGAGCTTCCCCACTGTCTGCAATTTGGGGGGCATGTCATAAACAGATAGCTACGGGTTAATGTCTCTTTCACCTGAAGCACCTGACCAGAGGACCAATCAGGAAACAGGATTTTTTCAACTCTGGGTGGAGGGAAGTTTGTGTGTAAGTCCTTTGTTCTTGGTTCTTCTGCCTGTATGCTCTCTCGGATGAGAAGAGATTTCTGTTTCCTGCTTTCTAATCTTCTGTTTCCCAGTTGTAAGGACCAAAGATCAGATAGGGATTTATATGTTCTTTTGTATTTACATGTCTATAGTTGCTGGAGTGCTTTGAATTGTATTCTTATTGAATAAGGCTGTTTATTCAATATTCTTTTAAGCAATTGACCCTGTATTTGTCACCTTAATACAGAGAGACCATTTGTATGTATTTTTCTTTCTTTTTTATATAAAGCTTTCTTTTAAGACCTGTTGGAGTTTTTCTTTAGTTGGGAACTCCAGGGAATTGAGTCTGCAGCTCACCAGGGAATTGGTGGGAGGAAGAAGTCAGGGGGAGATGTGTGTGTGTTAGATTTACTAGCCTGACTTTGCATTCCCTCTGGGTGAAGAGGGAAGTGCTTTTGTTTCCAGGACTGGAATTAGAAAGGGTGGACTCCCTCTGTTTAGATTCACGGAGCTTGTGTCTGTGTATCTCTCCAGGAACACCTGGAGGGGGGAAGGGAAAAGGTTTATTTCCCTTTGTTGTGAGACTCAAGGGATTTGGGTCTTGGGGTCCCCAGGGAAGGTTTCTGTGGGGACCAGAGTGCCCCAAAACACTCTAATTTTTTGGGCGGTGGCAGCAGTACCAGGTCCAAGCTGGTAACTAAGCTTGGAGGTTTTCATGCTAACCCCCATATTTTGGACGCTAAGGTCCAAATCTGGGACTAAGTTATGACACCCCCCCACACACCTCCTGCCGCCCTAGCCCTGCGTCACTGATAATGCTCCCAGGGCGGGTCATTCAGCAGGAATTTGGGATGTGCACAGAACACAGACAGGATTGGTTCCCATATGGTTACAGAGCTGCAGTGAAGTGAAACAATTTTCAGCTTGTGGGATTGGAGGATCTCTGGATGCATATTATAAGACTGTCCTCCATAAATGAGGAAAAGTTGAGGTGCCTTTATTATTCTTTTGTTCCACTCTTTCTTTCTATGGGGAATTTCCCAATGCAATATCACTGCCTTCCTTTTAAACAAACAAAAGGCAATGGCTGTTGAAAATAGCAATTCCAGTCCTAATAAGCATTTCTTGCTCAATTTTATCCTACTTTTTCTACAGCAAGTTACAGTGGATCAGTATATTTGATTTGGGAGAAATGAAGTACCAGCTGCCCAAACTGAGCTTGAGCGCTCCTGAATTTTGAGGTGTTCAAATCTGGAAGGCAGGTGCTGTGGGGGAGGGGTGCCTGTGGGCTCCACGGGGGAGCATGGCAGCATTGTGTCTGGAGCTGCATGGAGCCAGACACGCTGGTCTGAGTGGCACGGTAAGGGGGCTGGGGGTTGGAGAAGGGGTAGGGGTTCCGGGGGGCAGTCAAGGGACAGGGAGCAGGGAGGTTGGATGGGACGGAGGTTCAGGGGGGCAGTCAGGGGAGAGGCAGCAGTTGGATAGGCATGGGAGTCCCAGGGGTTTATCAGGGGACAGGTGGGGTGGGGTCCTGGGGGAAAGTTGGGGGGGGTCTTAGGAGGGGACAGTTGGGGACAAGGAGAAGAGAGGCTTAGATAGGGGTTGGGGTCCCAAGAGGCAGTTAGGGGCAGGGGTCTCAGGAGGGGGCAATCGGGGGACAAGAATCAGCAGCATTTAGATAGGGGGTGGGTCCTGGGGGGCAGTTGGGGCAGGGGTCCGGGGAGGGGGCAATCAGCGGCCGTGGGCTGGGATTCAAAGGGCTCTGTGCTGCCCGCAGCTGCGGGGAGCCCTGAGCCCTTTAAATCCTAGCCACAGCTGGGAATCTCTGCGGGCAGCACAGAGCCCTTTGATTCCCAGCCATGGCTGGGATTTAAAGGACTCTGGGCTCCCCACTGCTGCGGGCAGCACAGAGCCCTTTGATTCCCTGCCGCAGCCGGGATTCAAAGGGCTCTGGGCTGCCCGCAGAGCGCCGTGTGCTGGGGATTTAGAATCCCCCCGGGCTGCACAGTGAGGCTCTGTGGGCTGCACGTGGCCCACGGGCCATATGTTGTTCAGGCCTGCGCTACTGTAATACACTTAATAAATGTACAGCACCTAGTACAATGAGGTCCTAGGCCATGATTGGGGCTCCTAAACATTACCGTAATACACCTAAGAAATAATAATAATGTATTTCTTACAACAGTCCCTATATCTGACTATTACTAATACTTACCTCAGTGGTGCTGCACAGTGGAGTCCAGCAGGTGCTTTGAGATCCTCTTGTGACAAGTGCTCCAGCTGCGTAAAGCATTGCTGCTAATAATTACACCTGTCATTTGGTCATTATTATTAAGATTATTGATAGGTATTTAGGGAGCGCATGACTTGGGGAAAACCCCACCAGGAAGTGTGCTGCATAGGGAAGCAGCTTGTGCTGTAGCTGCTGTGAGATGCTCGCGTGGCAGATCCATCTGTAGAGATGCAAAAACATTCTGTTTCCGGCAGAGAGATGGATCTGGGTGATAGACGGGTGGGCAGTGAGAATAAATTCCTTCAGGTGTGAAATCTCTGCCACTTCTTGTTATCCAGCCTGAATCATAGCAGACAATGTAGCTTAATGGTTAAAAGCAGCTTCTCAGACTCAGCTCTGAGTATGAGCTGTGGGTGTGAGACAGTATCTGAGTAGACCTGGGTTCTCTTCCTAGCTTTGGAAGGAATTATTGTGAAGTGGTCAGAGCAGGTGATGGGGGCTCAGGACTCCTGGGTTCTGTTTCTGGGAGACTGAGTGTGATTAAAGCAGCAGAATTAGGATTTGAGACTGCCTAGGTCTAGCGGTTAGAACAGCGATGCATTATAGAAAATCCATCTATTGAGGGAATCAGGACTCCTGATAGTTACCCTTCAAGTATTAACTCTTTCAAGATGGGAGCCTGTGTCAGGAGAAACAGTAACAATCATGGCTGGTTGGCATGTGGCCTCTTCTGGCTGAATCCCTGCAACACTCGAAGTTCTGTTTCTGATGCTAGGCTGGATCAGCACCTGGCTGGTCGGCTAAGGAAGATCCAGGTGGAGTGGAAAGTGGGGCTGATGATTCATTATTAGGGGGTATCTATCCTTCCACTTAAGACAGTACTAAACCAGGTTGGTGCTAGCAGGCACTGAACTGCAAGAAAAGTCACACACAGACCTGGGGCCTCGCCATTTGTGCTCCTTAAAGGTCCCCTGATAGTTTGCCCCAAGAACTGGGAGATTAGTGCTGATGTCTTGAGCAAATCCCAGTTGAGTTAATTTTATTCTTCATCCCTCAATCGCCCAGTGGTTTCAACTGGAAATGGCATTATCGTTCACTTCCTGTCTCACACTGTTGTGTGGCATTGCTGTTCACTGTTAAAGAGCTGGTGTGACCCCTGGTGGGTGAAATGACCTCTGCACAGATCCTGTACTCTGTAAAGAAAGGTGCTAGACAGCTTTAAGTCAGGAGAGGGTGACACACTTTAACTCTTTTTCTGCTGGTTCGTCGTTCGGCATGATCAGTGGTAGTGGTTTGAAGGGACTGACTTGTTTGCACTGTGAACTTTAGGAAACCCTTCACCTAGGGTGGTCCACGTGACTTGTGCCAGTGGCTGCTCTATGATAACAGAGCTCCTTCAGTGCTAGCAGCTCCCTCAAATCCTCAGTGATGACAGCCAATGTGGGGTGGGATTTGGGCCCCCACATGCTGGCTAGGTACATGGGACCAGGCATCTCAAGGGGATATTTATCCCCTTATGTATCCAGCAGAGCTGGGCAAATTTGAACAGGTTAAGAATGCAGTCTTTATTTCCCTTCACCTTGTTCACTGCATACGAGGAGGCTAAGGTTGGCTACCAAGATTCAGGTCATCAGAGAATGAAATGTCAGCATGAGCGCACCTTATGTGGTGGTCCCAGTACCATGCACAGCAGCCCACCCATCCCCTTTGCTGAGTCTCCGCAGGCATTCGCTGTGCGCCTGTGCGTGTTTTAATCATGGAGACATTAACCTAATGGCTTCAGTAGGAAGTTGCTGGCCCATTGCAGCAGAAAATTGTTAATGAGCGATGGGAATTGCTCACCCAGCTGTGCCCACAGCTATTCCATCCTTGCCAGGGGTCCTGGGCAGTGATCACAAAGCCTTGGAAACAGCAGCAGTGTGAGAGGAGGGGGGTGGGGGGGATGGCTAATGCTTTGCTGCTGCTATCCTATAGCTAAGGCTGCCTAACCCATCGGTCTTTCTACTTAACCCTTTCTGCCCAAACAACTAAACCAAACAACCTCCCTCCCCTGGGAGACAGATATGAGCCCCATTGTATTAGGATTAGAGCTGAGTGAAAATTTTCAGATGAATAGTTTATTCGATGAAAAATACCATATCGGTCAACCTGAAATGATTGGAGAATTGACACAAGGAGTTTTGCCCATTCACAAAATGGGCAGAGGAGGGGAGGAAGGGGAAGAGGGGAGGTAGTGCTGCTGCTGTAACCTCCTCTTCCTTCTCCTCCACCCCCAGCCCTTTTCTCAGTGGCTCAGGCCATCACCTGGGACATAAGCAGCTCAGGTTGGAATCCCCACTCTAGAAAAAGGCCCAACATGGACTTTCTTGCCCCAACCCCAAGTTCCACTCCTGCAGCTCCCTTAGGCCTGGAACTGCATCCAATGGGAGCTGCAGGGGTGGTGTCTGCAGACAGGGCTGCACACAGAGCTGCCTGGCTGCCCCTCTGCTTAGGAACTGGAGGGGAATATGCTGCTGCTTCTGGGAGCTGTTTGAGGGAAGCACCTGGAGCCAACACCCCTGATCCGCTCATGTGCCCTGATCCCCTGCCCCAGCCCTGATCCCCCTCCCGCCCGCTGAACCCCTCAGTCCCAGCCCAGAGCACCCTCCTGCACCCCAACCCCTCATTCCCAGCCTCACCCCAGAGCCCGCACCCCCAGTCAGAACCCCTCCCTGTACCCCAACCCCCTGCCCCAGCTCATAATCCCATACTCTAAACTCCTCATTTTTGGCCCTACCCCAGAGCCCACACCCCCAGCCAGAGCCCTCACCCCCTCCCACACCCCAACCCTTGATTTCATGAGCATTCATGGCCCCCATACAATTTCCATACCCAGATGTGGCCCTCGGGCCAAAAAGTTTGCCCACCCCTGAACTAAATCATCTCAGCCAGGGCTTTGTCAAGCTGGGCCTTAAAATCTTCTGAGGATGAAGATTCCACCACCTCCCTAGGGAACCCATTCCAGTGCTTCACCACCCTCCCAGTGAAATAGTGTTTCTAATATCCAACCTAGACCTCCCCCACTGCAACTTGAGACCATTGCTCCTTGTTCTGTCATCTGCTACCACTGAGAACAGCCCAGCTCCATCCCTTTTGGAACCCCCTGTCAGGTAATTGAAAGCAGCTATCAAATCCCCCCTCACTCTTCTCTTCTGCAGACTAAACAAGCCCAGCTCCCTCAGCCTCTCCTCATAAGTCATGTGCCCCAGCCCCCTAACCATTTTTGTTGTCCTCCACTGGACTCACTCCAATTTGTCAACATCCTTTCTTCAGTGGGGGGCCCAAAACCGAACACAATACTCCAGATGTGGCCTCACCAGTGCTGAATAGAGGGGAATGATCACGTCCCTCGATCTGCTGGCAATGATCCTACTAATGCAGCCCAAAATGCCATTAGCCTTCTTGGCAACAAGGGCCCACTGCTGACTCCTATCCAGCTTCTCATCCACTGTAACCCCCAGGTCCTTTTCTGCAGAACTGCTGCCTGGCCACTCGGTCCCTAGTCTGTAGCAGTGCCTGGGATTCTTCCATCCTAAGTGCAGGACTCTGCACTTGTCCTTGAACCTCATCAGGTTTCTTTTGGCCCAATCCTCCAATTTGTCTAGGTCACTCTGGACCCTATCCCTGCCCTCCAGCGTATCTACCTCTCCCCCCAGCTTAGTGTCTTCTGTGAACTTGCTGAGGGTGCAATCCATCTCATCATCCAGATCATTAATGAAGATGTTGAACAAAACCAGCCCCAGGACCGACTCCTGGGTTACTCTGCTTGATAAAAGTTGCCAACTAGACATTGAGCCGTTGATCACTACCCGTTGAACCTGAAAATCTAGCCAGCTTTCTATCTACCATATAGTCCATTCATCCAATCCATACTTTTTAACTTGCTGGCAAGAATACTGTGGGAAACCGTCCCTGCTAGGAAGAGCGTACAGACTAAAGATAATGTCTGTAGCAGGGAAGATACAGTCCCTGCTAGGAAGAGCTTACAGACTAAAGCTATGATTTTCAAAGGTGCCCAAATCCCACTGAAATCTGACTCCCTCAGATCAGACTCCTTTGAAAATCTCAGACCGAATTTTAGGGAGGGGTAATCTGAGGCATAAGAGGTCGAGGCAGAGTGGGGAAATTTGCCCCACGCCCTGGGCCCCACAGGAGCCCCACGAGCCCTGGCCCAGTGGCGGTCCAGGTCTTCGGCGGCATTTCGGAAGTGGGGGGAGGGCCCTTCAGTGCTGCCAAAGACACGGAGCAACTGAAGGGCCCCCCGCCACTGAAATGCCCTGAGAGCACTGGCCCAGCGGTGGTCCAGGTCCTTGGCGGCATTTCAGCGGCGGGGGGCCCTTCAGTCACTCCAGGTCTTTGGCGGCATTTCGGCAGCGGGGGGCCCTTCAGTGGTGCCAAAGATGAGGAGTGACTAAAGGGCCCACCACTGAATTGCCGCCGAAGACCCAGCCCACCGCCGGGTAAGTACAAGCCCCGCAGCAACCCTGCTTTGCCCCAAGCCCCCTGAATCCTCTGGGTGGCCCTGCGAGGGATGATGTGACAGGTTTGAAGTCTTGCAAGCTGTCTGTTCTAACCAATAGACCCTAGTCCCTTCCCAGAACAAAGACTAGAACTAGGGAGGAGGAGATGAAAGGCTCTCCATTTCAATCCAGTGTCCCCAGCTCAATGGGTTCTTGCTGCCCAGCCCTTATACCTCTGGCCCTACCTCTCTCAGCGTCTATTAAATCTATTTGCTGTCAATTTGCAAACACATCAGCAGCCTCCCCACCTTTCTCCTGTGTAAATATACCCTCCCACATGCTTTCTGCTAACTTTTTTTTTAATGATAGACACACATGTGCCACGGAAGCTGTGGCAGGTTTGTTTTGTGTTCATGCCAGGCGCTCTACCTTCTGCTGTAGCTGGGGCTCCAGAAAGCAATGTTTGCTGAGTTCTCCTCAAAGCTCACTCTGTCCCTCTTACCTCTTCTCTGCAGCCTGGCAGCAGCAGCTGTCCTGTTCTTCCTGTTTCTGGGCTGTGACAGGTGCCAGCCCCACCATGTGGAGTTTGCACTGAGACGGGGAAGCTGGCCTCAGGTCAGGGGGACAGGCTGGCTCAGGGTTGAGGAATGGCATACAGGGCCTTTCATCTCTAGGGGTGGCAACTCCATTGTGGTCCCAGGTTGGTGGGACTGACCGGGGGTCAGTGATGGGCTAATCAGTGATGGGCTAAGGGGCCTATTACTTCTAGGGGACCATTTCCAATTCAGCCTTAGCTTCACAGTGATCAAATCTCTGCCCTGCTCATGCTGGCTGAACGTGTTTGCACCAGTACACTCCTGGGACTAGTGCCTTGGCCAGGGTTGCCAACTTTCTACTCGCACCGAACTGAATACCCTTGCCTTGCCCCTCCTCTGAGGCCCCTCCCATTCCCCCCCCTTTTCTAAGGCCTCACCCCCCTCACTCCATCCCCACTCCCTCTGTCGCTTGCTCTCCCCACCCTCACTCACTCACTCATTTTCACCGGGCTGGTTCAGGGGGCTGGGGGGCTGGAAGGCTTGAGGGCTCTGGCTGGGGGTGTGGACTCTGGGGTGTGGCCGGAAATGAGGGGTTCAGGGTGTGGGAGGGAGCTCCGGGCTGGGCACGAGGTTGGGGCACCGGGGGGAGGGTAAGGGCTCCGGCTGGGTGTGTGAGCTCTGGAGTGGGGCTGGGGATGAGGGTTTTGGGTGCAGGAGGGTGCTCTGGGCTGGGACTGAGGGGTTTAGAGGACGGGAGGGGGATCAGGGCTGGGGCAGGGGGTTGGGGCCCGGGAAGGGGTCAGGGGTGCAGGCTCTGGGCAGGACTTATCTCAAGCAGCTCCTGGAAGCAACAGCATGTCCCCACTCTGGCTCCTACACAGAGGTGCGGCCAGGCAGCTCTGCATGCTGCCCCATCCACAGGTGCCGCCCCTGCACTCCTATTGGCCAATAGAGAGCATGGGGACGGTGCTTGGGCCAGGGGCAGCGTGCAGAGCTCCCTGGCTGTCCTTATGCATAGGAGCTCGAGTGAGGACATGCTGGCTGCTTCCCGGGAGCCACGCAGTGTGGAGGCTAGCAGGGAGCCTGCCAGCCCCACTGCACAGCACTGCCAATGGACAGTCAACAGCCCGGTCCTTGGTGCTGACCAGAGCTGCCAGGATCCCTTTTTGACCGGGTGTTGAAAACCGGACACCCCTGGTCACCCTAGCTCGGCAGGCACTAGTTATTCAGAGAAACACAGGAGTTGATTCACTGGAGTGTCCTACCAGAGCTCTGTTGAAGGAGGTGCAGTGCATGTCACACGGCATGTTAGAGGAGATGCCCTTAAAAATACTCAACCCGTGACTGAATGGGTTACAGGCCAGGTAGGGGGAAACACTGTTAACTTCCCCAGTTACTAAGAGAGCATTAGCTGTGTGGTGTATGGCCAGAATCCCTTTCCATGCCGCTAACTGGTGACAAACGCAATTAACAATCGTATTGGAGACTGGGCCATAAAGAAATGCCCCCACCAATCTGCACTGCGTCAGGGCCTGAACCCCTTGCTGGGTGACGGGATGAGTCTCAGGATATGTCGACACCTCAGGCAAAGGTGTGGTTGCAGCACAGGAAGGCCTGCCCATTCTAGCTGGTGTGGGGAATGGTGAGAGTGGGGACAGAGTGGTGGAAACTTCAGTGCAGGCTCCTGCCCCACTACAAGCCTGCCATGGGCCCTGGCTATGTACTTGGGTTGCTGGCCCATGCCAGGGCCCACGCTGCTTTTCACTGCTTTTGTTACCTATGCCAGCTAGACTGAAGCTAGCATGGGCAGCCCTACCTGCTTTGCAATGACACCTCCATTTGCAGTCTGGCAAGGAATCCCACAGGTTGTGCGTTGTGTGAAGAAGAACTTCCTTTTATTTGTTTTAAACCTTCTGCCTGTTCATTTCATTTGGTGACCCCTAGTTCTTGGACTATGAGGCTTTTCTCTAAGCCTGCAGTTTTAACCAGGCCACATGCTCCATATAATACTGCTTAATTGTTTCATGCATTTATAAATGCAAGCTCTCATTGGCCTGGTCTTGACTAGGAAAAGGGGTTGCGTTTAGGTCAGGCTTGACTAATGAGCTAGCTAGGCCCTCCCTGAACTCAAGTAGATGCATGCTAACATTTTGGCTCAGTTTTAGCAGGCCAAAATTAACTTAAGGGGGTGAACCTGCGTCTTCACAAGAGGGCAGATTATCCCTGAAGGATCTGGCACTGGCCACCATCAGAGACAGAGTGCTGGGCTATCTGGGCCGTTGGTCTGACACGATATGGGTATCCCTATGTTCCTAAGCATATTTTTCTTGATTAAAAAAAAATTCCATTTTAACAAATTAATTCTCTGCCAGAATGTTTCCAGCATCTCTCAGGGGTGCTCAGAGCTCCCCCTGGTGGCCAATGTAACACATGGCGGTTTTTATTTTCGCGACACTGGAGCAAGCTGTGGATTCAGAACCTGATCTTGGGTTGGAGTTTACATTAGAAATCCTCAGAGGTGGCTCTTTATCTTTTATTTATCTTTTTTAATGTCTAAAATGTGCCTAATTTGTAAAATGTCCAAGGTGCCAGAACAAAATTTGGAAGAGGAAGTGTACTTTTTAGAGCTCTGTTTACCAGTTTGATTAAGATGGATTGATAGAGAACGATTGGAATTGGAATCCCCGAGTCAAACATCCCTGAAGCACCGATCCGGCTTCAAAATGTCCGGGGGGCTCTGCGTTTTAATTTAATTTTAAATGAAGCTTCTTAAAAAAATTTTAAAACTTATTTACTTTACATACAACAATAGTTTAGTTATATTATAGACTTATAGAAAGAGACCTTCTAAATATGTAAAAATGTATTACTGGCATGTGAAATCTTAAATTAGAGTGAATAAACAAAGACTTGGCACACCACTTCTGAAAGGTTGCTGACCCCTGGACTAGAACCCAGGAGTCCTGACCCATACTCACTAGCTATAACCACTGACCCCACTCTTCTCTTGGGCACAAGAGTCTCTGTACCTCTCTCCTACTCCATCAGGGCATTGGGTCTGTCTCTGCCCCTATCAGTCCTGCCCCACACCAGGGAAGGGGGGTGTGTTTCTGCCCTCTCCCCCATCCCATTCTTTTCCCAAAATCGATCTCCTCCTGACCCCCGTATGTGCCCTGTCTCCACAGCTTCACATTCACAGCCGTCTGGAAAGGCCCATGGATGGCGAAACGTACCATGGTCCGCACTTCCATGCTGTCTCCTCCCAGCTACTATGACGCCGTGCATGAGGGCCGTGGGCCAGCCACCCCGGACTACCCCTTCCACGGTGGCTTCCCCAGCTTCCAGGACATGCGGTACCACCAGATGAGCCCCGGCCAGGAGGTCCCCTCATTCAAGAGGCGCGGGGGTGTGGTGGACCACCGTGATATCATCATGGCGCATCAAGCCCACAAGATCCACAGCACCCCCCAGGCGCAGCGCAAGGAATGGGAGTAAGTGGAAGACCAGTTCCATGCAGCAGGGCTGGTTGTTCTGTCAACCAGGTCACAGGGTCAGAGCAGTCACTGGGTGCCATTTTGTTTTCCATGGAACGCCATGTCCTGGGGAAGCCAAGACTTCTTGCTCTTTTGACTTCCCCATCACTGGAGGCCTCTGTCTGTGAGCTCCCACTCCCCTAGCTACTCCACAGTTCCAGGCAACTTAAGAGGGTACCTGGAAAAATTGTACCTATATGGATTCCTTCCGGGGGGGCTACTACAGACCACTGATCCAGCACAGCAGAGAAGTGGGGATACCAAGCTAGAGGAGCCATCAGTCTATATATGGACCATTGGTCTGTCCCAGTCTTCCATGGTAGGAGGGGCTACTGCAGTGGTTCTCAACCTGTAGTGTCTTGACCCCTGGGGCAGCAGACTGGGGCTAAGGGGTCCACGAAATGTTGTCTTTACCATAGAACAGTGGTTCTCATCCGGTGGTCTGCAGGGGGTCTGCAGAGTATCTCTAAGATTTCCAACGGGGTCTGCGCCTCCACTGGAAACTTTTTAGGGGTCTGCAAATGGAAGAAGGCTAAGAACTACTGGGCTGCCAGGCTACCGTGTGATCTCGTGTGGTAGGGAAGGGAAGGGTACCTGGTTAGTGGGCCTCATTGAGCTGATCCAATGCAGCAGGAAAGGGGGGGATAGGGATACTGGGGCTAGATGGCCCCATTGGGCTCATCCAGGGCAACTGATATGGGAGGGTACTGAGCTAGATAGGCCCATTGGTCCAATCCAGTCCTGCAGTGAGTGGGGGGACACTGGGCTAGATGGTCCCATTGGTCTGATCAGGAGCTGCAAATCCTCTTGTGTATTCAAATCCTTCCCCTCTGATGTCATACTGTGCTTTGGATCTAATCCCTAGATCCTGTGTCAGCAGCCTGATGACACCTGCTGGGTGCTCAGGCCTCCCTACTTTGTGAATTAATCTCATTTCTGAAGAACTCCACAGCTGCATTAATGGTTAACACTGATTTCTGTGTACCTGGCCCCCACCCTCCCCACTCCCTCCCGGTCCCTCAGATTCTCTTCCCTTGTTTTCCAACCTGTTTTCTTTCTTTCTGCTTTTAAGAAATCCCACCTTGTTGCCTTGGAAATGCTGGTATCTCCACCAGAGGATCATGGTGTTACTACAGGCTGGGGGAGGCCCCTGGTAGAGGGGGCTGGGGTGAAGGGATACCCTGACGCCAGGGCATAGCAGGGAGTGTGAAAAATGTAAAAAGAACAGGGGTGCTTGTGGTCCCTTAGAGACTAACAAGTGTGGTTGCTAAATGCGGCTGCCATGGGTAGTGGCCAAGGGAGCTGCAGCTGGCCATCCTGTGCTGTGGTACAGTGAGCTCTGACCAGCTATGCAGCTGTAGGCTTGCTCAGCATCAGGTTCTCTCTGTGGCATGGAGTGGGTCTGTGGGTGCTGTAGTCCTCTGGCTCAGGGCTGACACCAGCCTTTTAAAGGGCATTATGCCTGCTAGATGCACCCATATTCAAATTAGCTGTCAGAACAAGATTGTGGTCATTAAAGATCACGTGTTACTTTCTGCAGGAGTCCCATGTTAGCTCAAAATGATTGGCCTAATTCCAAGCTAGATAATTCCATTCTGCCTCCCTGAATTTTCCTTGCAGTTTCAGCTGAATACAGAATTCCCTTTCACTTCCTGTCCTAATGTGATAAGCAGCCTTGCTATGGGCTGTTACACCAGATGTGGCTGAGTTTCAGTGGTAGTGGTTTCCTGTGGGCAGACCTTGTTCTCTCTGTTTGGACAGCACAGCAGGTCCATTTAGATGAATGACGCTGTAGATCAGACAGAGCTTTGAATGTGCCTATCACTTGGTGTCAAGCTGCTGATGACTCATCTCCCCCTGTCCCAACAATCTTCCCTTGGTGTTTCCATTTCTCTGGGACCTTATTTCTTGCTCCTGCTCGAGCCCCTCGAGCGCACCAGGTGGCGCTGTTTGGACTCCCAAAGGCTGCCCAAGCTGGGAAGAGATTCCAGTGGCTGGGAATGAAGTGGGGGGGAATGAACTGTCCCATTTCAATCATTCCCACGCACAGTCCTTCTCTTCATGGCGCCTCCTTAGCTCTGGTGCTGGGAACTGGGACTCCTGCGTGCTGCTCCTGGCTCCGGGATGGTGGAGTGTGATCTGGTCAGTAGAGTACCGGGACTGGGAGTCAGGACTCTCTCTCCCTAGTTCTGAGAGGGCAGCGGTGGGCAAAGAGGTGACAGCATCTAGGCTCCACTTGTCAGCTGTACCACGGACTTGCTGAGTAAGCCTGGGCTGGTCGCTTCTCTGTGCCTCAGTTTTCCCCCCCCATGTGCAACGGGGATGATAGCAGCCTCCCTAGGTGCGAGGCCGGCTCAGTTTGTTTAGCACACTGAGGTCCTTTGGATGAAAATGCACAATTGTGCAAAAGTCCCACTGTGGCAGTTTTGATACAGACCAGGGAAGCTCAGGCCTGGGAGGTTTGACTGAGCTTTGATTTGGATTTAGGAGTTATCGGGGCCTGAACTTCTAAGACAGCGGGTATCCCTGGGAAAATGGGCTCATGCCAACCTCACTGAGGGCCCCCACTTTTGCTCTGAGCCTTGGTGTGAGCTCCAGTCCTTTTCTGTGCTCCCAGAAACCCTTACAATGCTTCATACAACTCAGGAGTTACGCTTCCATCATTGTTTCTGCTTAACACTCATGTATGCCTCAGAGGGGCATCCCTTGCTATATGCAGCTGCATGATTCACCTGGGAGCGCTACACTTTCCCCATCCTCACCTCCTTCCAAAGCAAGGGCTAAGCCCCAACTCCTACTCCATCCAGGACGGGGCTCTTCTGAGAAGGAGCCCCTGGGGTTCCCTGCATCTGTTGGCCAAGTGGTGAGTGTCCAAGGAGTGAGTGAGTGTGCGTGTGCGGGGTGACTCTGTGCGTGGTTTTCCTGGTGGATGGAAATATGTGGGCAGAGAACCACGTGTCTTACTCCTGCACTGCCTTGTAGCAGCAGAATCCAGTGTGCCCTCAAAGCCTCCGCCCAGCCGCGGTGTGCAGCTCGCTTTCCTCCTGCTCAGCTTCAATTATAGCAACACATGGTCATTCAAAGAGGGAGATTTTTACTGTCACAGGGGCCTGATTAATAGACCTCCCGCCTCTCATTTCCTTAAGCTCTTCTCTCTCTGGCCTTCTGCTTGTCTCCCCTCACTGTTGTTCCATCTGTGTGACCAGAATGTAATGAGAGCTGTGGGTTTGGACTGTAAAGAGAAGCTCCCCAGCTCAGCATTTATTGCCAACAGGTAGGGCGCCCTTGCCAGCTTGCATTGGGTGATAACGCTCTAATCCTTCCAAAGTCTCCTACACCAGATCTGCCGTTTCCTCCACAGGGCCACCTAGCTACACACTTCGCCCCGCACCCACTTCAGCTGCCTGGTCTGAAATCCTGCAAGTCCTTTCTGAGCAGAGATCCAACCCTCTCTGTACAACCAGCATGCCGCCAGGCCGAGCACCAGGTTTTATTGTCAATATTCATTTATATTTCGGTAGCGCCTAGGATCCGTCGTGGCCAAGACCTCGTTGTGCTGGGCTGTACATTATCTGTTCAGTGGATTATGGTAGCACCTAGAAGCCCCCCTCATGGACCAGAACCCCACTGTGCCAGGCGCAAATGGAGAACAAAAGGACAGCCCTGCAC